>NC_030686.2:27782829-28101290 GCF_000004195.4 Xenopus tropicalis | reverse complement strand
TGGTAGAGGGGGGCCACATGTACAAAGGAGGGGTGGGTAAAAAGAAAAGCTGTAAGGGGCCCATCGCTCGCTATGTGTCATTATGATGCCATGCCTATGGATTGCCCTATTGTAAGCCATTTCGTGGGTGTACCAGCCGTCCACCACACCGCCTGGCTGTATGTCAAGGCAGAGTAGCATGATCCACCCCGCCTGACCCCCCTATAGACTGTCCCTATGAATGGAAGGCAAGGCACGATATTGACACGCATGAGCGGTGAACCCCTCAGCTGAAACAAGTGGCACGAGCCACTGGTATTTATACCCCACCAATTGCAGAGAATGGCAAGTTGGGGAGACTTGTGCTTTCAAGTCAAAGTCAGCTGCATGCACTTGTGCATGTCCTAAACACTAGCCCAGCCGCTTCCTCCGCTTTCCCAGGCAAAGCACAAATCACCTTCTTGCCCTCTTTCTAGCAACATCAAGCAACACAACTGACATGCAAATCACATGCCTGTGCCAAGGCTTGCTGGCTCTCCCAGCTTCCTGTCTGACTGCTGTGGCACCCAGCAACTCTTGTGGGACATCCCGGGGAATGAGGAGAAGCATCAATGTGGGGATTCTTTCAAATCACACAGGCCTTGCTGCTCTAACACGCCACAGACACTCCACATTTATTGGCCTGCAAACGGGGGGCCGCTCTAAGGCCCTATTAGCAATCCCACCCCAGCATCTCCTGCATCACATTGCTAGTGCTATGGAGGGAGGAAGGGGGGGTGCGCACCTCACCGACAACCAACAGATGGCGCTGTACTGTCCCCATTGAAACACAATTACGCGCTGTCCCCACTCAAATCTTATGGAACGGGGGAAGCTCTAAATTACAATGCTTACTGCAGACTGGCAATTGGGGGTTCTTTCAAATTCCACAAGGGCTGCTGTAAGTTTCCACAGACAGCCCCTATTTATTGGGCTGCTGGGGGGCTCTGTGGAGAAAACCTCTTGCTTTAAAAAACACATTATGGGATGATCCAGGTATTGTCCGTAATGAATCTTTCTTTCTCCCATAGGAAACTATGGCTTGGCGCACGCCAGTCACATCACCAAATAGAAGGCAGCGGTGCAAATAAAAAAAACCTATTTATTTAAAACAAGTAGAGAACATTCTAATAATAACTGAATGGGCCTGTGATCACACTGGGCGAATACGAAATAAGCGTGAATATCTAATCCAAACTACTGAGTCGCAAAGCTTTCCCAAATTTAGTGCTTTTGATGAAGAACCTGAAAACCGCCTCAAGGCTTCCGCTTTCTAGAATCTCATCTCTCACACAGTATTATATACCAGGGTAAAACATGAATGCCTGGAGCCCATGGAACAGTTTCATGTCCAATGTGCATAGGTTGACCTAAGTATTTAGCATGCAGAGACCCCAAGAGAGAGGTACCCTCATATTATCTGACATTTCTGTCATTTCAGCTAGGGCAAAATCAACAAATTTTAAGCATTATCTGTAGGGTAAAGCCAAACATAAGTACGTGCACCCCAAAAAGCACCCCTGAATCCAGGAAGGCTGCACACTGGCAAAAATCACCTCCAAGCTTCCATTTTGCAGCATCGAACCCCCAACGTAACCTTATATACTAGAATGAAACTGCCTAAATGTGAAAGGTAGGGGTCCGCTGAACAGTTTGATGCCCGATGTGCATAGTTTGACTAAATGTTTGGCATGAAAAGGCCCCAAGACGAACATACCCCAAACCATCCATCATTTCTGTCATTTAATCTAAGGTAAAAATCAACACATTTGGAGCACTGAATGTGGCGTAAAAAACAAACAAAGAAAAGTGTACCCCACAAAGCCACGTGTTTTTGGAATTCGCACATGCCCCCGATTCCAGGAAGGCTACACCTATCTATATAGCATGAAATACCCAGCGGCACAGCTTTGCTAAATTTGGCGATTTTGATGATTTTGGAAAAAATCACCTCCAAGCTTTTGTTTTGCAGCATCTTACCCACCACGAAACCTTATATACTGAAATGAAACTGCCTAAATGTGAAAGGTAGGGGTCCGCTGAACAGTTTGATGCCCGATGTGCATAGTTTGACTAAATGTTTGGCATGAAAAGGCCCCAAGACGAACATACCCCAAACCATCCATCATTTCTGTCGTTTAATCTAAGGTAAAAATCAACACATTTGGAGCATTCAATGTGGCGTAAAAAACAAACAAAAAAAAGTGTACCCCATAAAGCCACGTGTTTTTGGAAAGCGCACATGCCCCCGATTCCAGGAAGGCTACACCTATCTATATAGCATGAAATACCCAGCCGCACAGCTTTGCTAAATTTGGCGATTTTGATGATTTTGGAAAAAATCACCTCCAAGCTTTTGTTTTGCAGCATCTTACCCACCACGAAACCTTATATACTGAAATGAAACTGCCTAAATGCAAAAGGTAGGGGTCCGCTGAACAGTTTGATGCCCGATGTGCATAGTTTGACTAAATGTTTGGCATGAAAAGGCCCCAAGACGAACATACCCCAAACCATCCATCATTTCTGTCTTTTGGCTTTTCCAAAAGGTAGCGTTTTGTTCATGAAATACCTTAAAATCCCCTCAAAGCTTCCACTTTCTCCTACATATCAATAGGCAGCAACATTCTATACATAGATGCCAGGGGTCCCCCAAACAGTTTCATGCCCATTGTGCATAGGATCACCAAAGTATCTGACGTGTAGAGGCCCCAACTCACTTCAAGTACTAAATAGCCCACTTTGCTGTCAGAGTGCTTTGCATCTCTCATCGCTACGCCAGCGGCGTAGAAGTACGTTTCCCCTGCATGCAAGGTAATGCCAATGACCCACACCTTCACCTTCCAAAAATGCCGCCCCCTTGAAATCGGCCCAAACCTTGACCTCTCCCTGCAAGCCCCAGCTATTTACTACCCGCACTATGGCAGCTTTTTCGGCCTTGTATTTATTGATATATGGGAACTGTGCTGGAGCTGCCATAGCACCAAGCACAGTCTTTGAAACCTGGAAAACTAACCTTTTGCCCTAAACAATACATTTTGGGGGGCACAGGTATTAGCCCACGAGTCACCTGGGAGCCCTGGGTGGAGAGGCCTGCAGACCAAGTACCATGATTCCCCAATAAAAGAATATTTTCCCTGCTGGCAATGTCACGCCAATGATTCATCAAGGGGTAGTTCACCTTTAAATTAACTTTGAATATATTGAAGACGTTGATATTCTGAGACAATTTGCAATTGGTCCTCTTTTATTTTCAATGGTTTTTCAGTTATTTAGCTTTTTGTTCAGCAGCTCTCCATCTGGTATTTCAGCAGCAATCTGGTTGCTAGGGCATTTTACCCTAGCAACCAATTGCAAATTGCCTCAGAATATCAATGTCTTCAATATAATGAAGAAATTGATATTCTGAGACAATTTGCAGTTGGTCCTCTTTTATTTTCAATGGTTTTTCAGTTATTTAGCTTTTTGTTCAGCAGCTCTCCATTTGGTATTTCAGCAGCAATCTGGTTGCTAGGGCATTTCACCCTAGCAACCAGGTAGTGGTTTAAACAGGAGACGGGAATATCAATAGTTAAGGGGCCTGCATGGAAAAGTAAGTAATACAAAATGACAAAAATAATGAAATTGTAGCCTCGCAGAGCAATACTTAACTATTGATATTCCCGTCTCTTGTTTAAACCACTACCTGGTTGCTAGGGTAAAATGCCCTAGCAACCAATTGCAAATTGCCTCAGAATATCAATGTCTTCAATATAATGAAGACATTGATATTCTGAGACAATTTGCAATTGGTCCTCTTTTATTTTCAATGGTTTTTCAGTTATTTAGCTTTTTGTTCAGCAGCTCTCCATCTGGTATTTCAGCAGCAATCTGGTTGCTAGGGCATTTTACCCTAGCAACCAATTGCAAATTGCCTCAGAATATCAATGTCTTCAATATAATGAAGAAATTGATATTCTGAGACAATTTGCAGTTGGTCCTCTTTTATTTTCAATGGTTTTTCAGTTATTTAGCTTTTTGTTCAGCAGCTCTCCATTTGGTATTTCAGCAGCAATCTGGTTGCTAGGGCATTTTACCCTAGCAACTAATTGCAAATTGCCTCAGAATATCAATGTCTTCAATATAATGAAGACATTGATATTCTGAGACAATTTGCAATTGGTCCTCTTTTATTTTCAATGGTTTTTCAGTTATTTAGCTTTTTGTTCAGCAGCTCTCCATCTGGTATTTCAGCAGCAATCTGGTTGCTAGGGCATTTTACCCTAGCAACCAATTGCAAATTGCCTCAGAATATCAATGTCTTCAATATAATGAAGAAATTGATATTCTGAGACAATTTGCAATTGGTCCTCTTTTATTTTCAATGGTTTTTCAGTTATTTAGCTTTTTGTTCAGCAGCTCTCCATTTGGTATTTCAGCAGCAATCTGGTTGCTAGGGCATTTCACCCTAGCAACCAGGTAGTGGTTTAAACAGGAGACGGGAATATCAATAGTTAAGGGGCCTGCATGGAAAAGTAAGTAATACAAAATGACAAAAATAATGAAATTGTAGCCTCGCAGAGCAATACTTAACTATTGATATTCCCGTCTCTTGTTTAAACCACTACCTGGTTGCTAGGGTAAAATGCCCTAGCAACCAGATTGCTGCTGAAATACCAGATGGAGAGCTGCTGAACAAAAAGCTAAATAACTGAAAAACCATTAAAAATAAAAGAGGACCAATTGCAAATTGCCTCAGAATATCAATGTCTTCAATATAATGAAGAAATTGATATTCTGAGACAATTTGCAATTGGTCCTCTTTTATTTTCAATGGTTTTTCAGTTATTTAGCTTTTTGTTCAGCAGCTCTCCATCTGGTATTTCAGCAGCAATCTGGTTGCTAGGGCATTTTACCCTAGCAACCAATTGCAAATTGCCTCAGAATATCAATGTCTTCAATATAATGAAGAAATTGATATTCTGAGACAATTTGCAATTGGTCCTCTTTTATTTTCAATGGTTTTTCAGTTATTTAGCTTTTTGTTCAGCAGCTCTCCATTTGGTATTTCAGCAGCAATCTGGTTGCTAGGGCATTTTACCCTAGCAACCAGGTAGTGGTTTAAACAAGAGATAGATGGGAATATCAATAGTTAAGGGGCCTGCATGGAAAAATAAGTAATAAAAAATGACAATAATAATGAAATTGTAGCCTCGCAGAGCAATACTTAACTACTGATATTCCCGTCTATCTCTTGTTTAAACCACTACCTGGTTGCTAGGGTAAAATGCCCTAGCAACCAGATTGCTGCTGAAATACCAAATGGAGAGCTGCTGAACAAAAAGCTAAATAACTGAAAAAGCATTGAAAATAAAAGAGGACCAATTGCAAATTGCCTGAGAATATGAATGTGTTGAATATAATGTAGAAGAGTGCTGGTAGAGGGGGGCCACATGTACAAAGGAGGGGTGGGTAAAAAGAAAAGCTGTAAGGGGCCCATCGCTCGCTATGTGTCATTATGATGCCATGCCTATGGATTGCCCTATTGTAAGCCATTTCGTGGGTGTACCAGCCGTCCACCACACCGCCTGGCTGTATGTCAAGGCAGAGTAGCATGATCCACCCCGCCTGACCCCCCTATAGACTGTCCCTATGAATGGAAGGCAAGGCACGATATTGACACGCATGAGCGGTGAACCCCTCAGCTGAAACAAGTGGCACGAGCCACTGGTATTTATACCCCACCAATTGCAGAGAATGGCAAGTTGGGGAGACTTGTGCTTTCAAGTCAAAGTCAGCTGCATGCACTTGTGCATGTCCTAAACACTAGCCCAGCCGCTTCCTCCGCTTTCCCAGGCAAAGCACAAATCACCTTCTTGCCCTCTTTCTAGCAACATCAAGCAACACAACTGACATGCAAATCACATGCCTGTGCCAAGGCTTGCTGGCTCTCCCAGCTTCCTGTCTGACTGCTGTGGCACCCAGCAACTCTTGTGGGACATCCCGGGGAATGAGGAGAAGCATCAATGTGGGGATTCTTTCAAATCACACAGGCCTTGCTGCTCTAACACGCCACAGACACTCCACATTTATTGGCCTGCAAACGGGGGGCCGCTCTAAGGCCCTATTAGCAATCCCACCCCAGCATCTCCTGCATCACATTGCTAGTGCTATGGAGGGAGGAAGGGGGGGTGCGCACCTCACCGACAACCAACAGATGGCGCTGTACTGTCCCCATTGAAACACAATTACGCGCTGTCCCCACTCAAATCTTATGGAACGGGGGAAGCTCTAAATTACAATGCTTACTGCAGACTGGCAATTGGGGGTTCTTTCAAATTCCACAAGGGCTGCTGTAAGTTTCCACAGACAGCCCCTATTTATTGGGCTGCTGGGGGGCTCTGTGGAGAAAACCTCTTGCTTTAAAAAACACATTATGGGATGATCCAGGTATTGTCCGTAATGAATCTTTCTTTCTCCCATAGGAAACTATGGCTTGGCGCACGCCAGTCACATCACCAAATAGAAGGCAGCGGTGCAAATAAAAAAAACCTATTTATTTAAAACAAGTAGAGAACATTCTAATAATAACTGAATGGGCCTGTGATCACACTGGGCGAATACGAAATAAGCGTGAATATCTAATCCAAACTACTGAGTCGCAAAGCTTTCCCAAATTTAGTGCTTTTGATGAAGAACCTGAAAACCGCCTCAAGGCTTCCGCTTTCTAGAATCTCATCTCTCACACAGTATTATATACCAGGGTAAAACATGAATGCCTGGAGCCCATGGAACAGTTTCATGTCCAATGTGCATAGGTTGACCTAAGTATTTAGCATGCAGAGACCCCAAGAGAGAGGTACCCTCATATTATCTGACATTTCTGTCATTTCAGCTAGGGCAAAATCAACAAATTTTAAGCATTATCTGTAGGGTAAAGCCAAACATAAGTACGTGCACCCCAAAAAGCACCCCTGAATCCAGGAAGGCTGCACACTGGCAAAAATCACCTCCAAGCTTCCATTTTGCAGCATCGAACCCCCAACGTAACCTTATATACTAGAATGAAACTGCCTAAATGTGAAAGGTAGGGGTCCGCTGAACAGTTTGATGCCCGATGTGCATAGTTTGACTAAATGTTTGGCATGAAAAGGCCCCAAGACGAACATACCCCAAACCATCCATCATTTCTGTCATTTAATCTAAGGTAAAAATCAACACATTTGGAGCATTCAATGTGCGTAAAAAACAAACAAAAAAAGTGTACCCCATAAAGCCACGTGTTTTGGAAAGCGCACATGCCCCCGATTCCAGGAAGGCTACACCTATCTAGTATAGCATGAAATACCAGCGGCACAGCTTTGCTAAATTTGGCGATTTTGATGATTTTGGAAAAAATCACCTCCAAGCTTTGTTTTGCAGCATCTTACCCACCACGAAACCTTATATACTGAAATGAAACTGCCTAAATGTGAAAGGTAGGGGTCCGCTGAACAGTTTGGATGCCCGATGTGCATAGTTTGACTAAATGTTTGGCATGAAAAGGCCCCAAGACGAACATACCCCAAACCTCCATCATTTCTGTCTTTTGGCTTTTCCAAAAGGTAGCGTTTTGTTCATGAAATACCTTAAAATCCCTCAAAGCTGTCCACTTTCTCCTACATATCAATAGGCAGCAACATTCTATACATAGATGCCAGGGGTCCCCCAAACAGTTTCATGCCCATTGTGCATAGGATCACCAAAGTATCTGACGTGTAGAGGCCCCAACTCACTTCAAGTACTAAATAGCCCACTTTGCTGTCAGAGTGCTTTGCATCTCTCATCGCTACGCCAGCGGCGTAGAAGTACGTTTCCCCTGCATGCAAGGTAATGCCAATGACCCACACCTTCACCTTCCAAAAATGCCGCCCCCTTGAAATCGGCCCAAACCTTGACCTCTCCCTGCAAGCCCCAGCTATTTACTTCCCGCACTATGGCAGCTTTTCCGGCCTTGTATTTATTGATATATGGGAACTGTGCTGGAGCTGCCATAGCACCAAGCACAGTCTTTGAAACCTGGAAAACTAACCTTTTGCCCTAAACAATACATTTTGGGGGGCACAGGTATTAGCCCACGAGTCACCTGGGAGCCCTGGGTGGAGAGGCCTGCAGACCAAGTACCATGATTCCCCAATAAAAGAATATTTTCCCTGCTGGCAATGTCACGCCAATGATTCATCAAGGGGTAGTTCACCTTTAAATTAACTTTGAATATATTGAAGACGTTGATATTCTGAGACAATTTGCAATTGGTCCTCTTTTATTTTCAATGGTTTTTCGGTTATTTAGCTTTTTGTTCAGCAGCTCTCCATTTAGTATTTCAGCAGCAATCTGGTTGCTAGGGCATTTTACCCTAGCAACCAGGTAGTGGTTTAAACAAGAGATGGGAATATCAATAGTTAAGGGGCCTGCATGGAAAAGTAAGTAATACAAAATTACAAAAATAATGAAATTGTAGCCTCGCAGAGCAATACTTAACTATTGATATTCCCGTCTCTTGTTTAAACCAACAGATGGAGAGCTGCTGAACAAAAAGCCTCAGAATATCAATGTCTTCAATATAATGAAGAAATTGATATTCTGAAACAATTTGCAATTGGTCCTCTTTTATTTTCAATGGTTTTTCAGTTATTTAGCTTTTTGTTCAGCAGCTCTCCATCTGGTATTTCAGCAGCAATCTGGTTGCTAGGGCATTTTACCCTAGCAACCAATTGCAAATTGCCTCAGAATATCAATGTCTTCAATATAATGAAGAAATTGATATTCTGAGACAATTTGCAATTGGTCCTCTTTTATTTTCAATGGTTTTTCAGTTATTTAGCTTTTTGTTCAGCAGCCCTCCATTTGGTATTTCAGCAGCAATCTGGTTGCTAGGGCATTTTACCCTAGCAACCAGGTAGTGGTTTAAACAGGAGATGGGAATATCAATAGTTAAGGGGCGTGCATGGAAAAAGAAGTAATAAAAAATGACAATAATAATGAAATTGTAGCCTCGCAGAGCAATACTTTACTATTGATATTCCCGTCTCTTTTTGAAATTACTACCTGGTCAATAGACGGACAAGAGAATGGCTGAAAGCACAGACAGCCGCAGGGAAGCACACAGGTACTGGTGAATCTGCCCCAGACAAAATGTACCAACATTTTTAGCATGATTTCTGAAGGTCCAGTCAGGGTCAGTAATACACAGAACCATTATACTGGCCCTTATATAGCTGTCAGACTCCATCCACTACTAATAAACCCACTGTGGATTAAGAACTGCCCACAATCCAGCATAGTGAGCTAAGTGCCAAGGTTATCATAAGCAGGGGTCCCCAACCACGGACAAGTTGCAAGCCGAACATTTTATCCACGGACCAGGTTCATTCGCACGTTCATGCACGCCTTTTATCTGTGCTTCTATGCGCGTCTTTATATGCACGACACGTAACTTTGAACGCACGGCGCATCATATCGTGCCTTTATATGTGCACCGCCTGCATTTTTACTGCGGGCAGGAACAGAGGTGGGCCCACTTGAAAGCCGCCCACAGCCCGATACTGGTCCGCGGCCCGGCGGTTGGGGACCCCTGAGCATAAGGAAGAGAGATACCCGTCATGTTAAACTGGCTGAAACAAACTTCACAGCAGACATCTCAATCTCACCCTGGACAGTCTTAAATATGTAAGCTGTAGCATTCATTAAAATAAAATATCATGAACTCTATGCCCTATAGGTTCTCTACTCAACTTGCCAGGGTTAGAGAAGTCCTTTTAGTCAAAGAAAAGTAAGGGCTTAAGATCGGGCAGGGGCACATTGTGGCACGCTTAGGGCTGCTTAGTACAATGGAAAGTGCATTTCCCATCTTGCTGGGGTTGCACCTTTTTGGCACATATGTCCAGGGCTGCTGCTGGCCAAATGAGTGCCCTAAGCAGAAATTTACTTTTGTGCCCCCTCCACGCCCACTTTTGTGGCCATGCCCCAATTACCACACCCCATTTTTGTTTTCAAAAAATACTCCTTTTATATAGTTGAAATGGTGGGATCAGACACAAATTGTACTATACCCTCATACTGTACTACCTAAGGAAAACAATATAGCAACTCCTACATATAAAATACAAATATAGAGAGAAGGCAGTCAGTTATAAGTGAGTTATAACTATGTACCAGTTTTGCCCCCCCATACACAGTGCCCCCATAGACAGTACCCCCCATACACAGTGCCCCCCATAGAAAGTGCCCCCCATAGACAGTACCCCCTCATAGAAAGCGCCCCCAATTGACCCTATAGACAATAGCCCCCACACACAGAGCCCCCGATAGCCCCCATAGACAATGCACCCACAGTAAGTGCCCCAATCGCCCCCATAAACAGTGCCCCCAATTGCCCCATAGACAGTACCCCCCATAGACAGTATCCCCCACACACAGTGCCCCCAACTGCCTCATACACAGTACCCCCCATAGACAGTAGCCCCCACACAGTGCCCCCAATAGAAAGTGCCCCCATACACAGTGCCCCCAAGTGCCCCAAATAGAAAGTGCCCCATACACAGTGCCCAATTCCCCATAAACAGTGCCCCCAATAGCCCCATAGACAGTACCCCCCATAGACAGTAGCCCCCACACACAGTGCCCCCATAGAAAGTACCCCCAACAGACCAAGTCATCGTCGGCAGCTCCTTCTCTCTTATGCCGCGGCAACAGGCACTTCTATAAAGTTGCGCCTCGTTGCTGATGTGTGACGTCATACGCACGGGGGCAACCTTATAAAAGGGCTTGTAGCTGCCGCATAAGAGAGAAGGAGCCGCCGACAAACGATGACTTGGTCTGTTGGTGCCCTACGCAGACTGCTTAGTCTGCGTATAGGGAGTGGCGGTACTGCATATGTCCAAGAGAAACAAAACAATACAAGGCAGCCCAAAGAACTAAACCTTCCCGACATACAAAAGTTTCCCTACACTGCCCTCCTTCAGCGGACTAGCCCCCACTGCGTACGCTCCTGCAGGCTCCTTGTCGGCGAAGAGACATAAAGAGAATCAGTAAGGACAGAAGATGGTTCCTGTGAACTTCACTGTACTGCTCAGGTTTTCAAATTGGGGCATTTTTCTATGTAACAGACTGTATGGGGAGGCAGAGGTGAGGGGGGGGCTTTCTTAACTAGGGGGGTTCTCCTGCTTCCTTAGTCTCCTTAGTTCTCGCCCCCATCTCAGCATGTTCTCAGCCAGCTGTAGTGGGGCTAGCTCGACAAAAGGACCAAGATCTCCACACTTAATTGCAATATCAGATTAATCTGATCCTATTAAGCATGTTCCTTTAAATAAGCAGGGTTGCTGAACTTGTAAACTCTCTCTCTATATACTGTATAAGGTTTTATTATTTCTACTGTCTTCCAATTTCCATTTCTCCTCCCTAGGGATTTATTGTCAAAATAGTTTGTCACTGTCTTATAATGCTAATATCCAAACATACCACCTCTACTACTGAATGATATGTAGCATGCTCTCCTCTTTTATCTCTGCCTTATTTTCTCTCTTCTACCCCCTCCATACCCCCCAAAATTATAGCCTATATCTTCTTACAAATGCTAGGAACTCATCACCACCATACCTGTTCTAACATTATTCTGTTAAATATCTTCGCTATGGTACATTTTTGGTTTTATATTCCTGGTATGCTTTGGGCTTTCAGCCTGCATCAGAGACCATTATTTCAATGTCAACAAACTAAAGCTGGCCATACACGTACCGATTCACCGACTCGCCGATTGGGAGGGTTAAAAGATTTGATCGGGCGCCATAGAACGCCTGAACAAAATCTGCCTTCAGGGCTGAATCGGCAGAAGGATGTAGAAGTCCTATTGTTTTTACCTCCTCATCTGCCGTTTCAGCCCTGAACGTTAGTGGCGGATTGAACGATCGAAAATCGTCACGTGTGTGGCCACTTTAAGGGTTTATCGTGCCCTACAACACCTGCCCCTCACCAGTCTTCTAGCTGTGTTTTTATATCTGCGCTGTTAATAAGCCACCATACCTGGGAACACCTATACACCAGCCCACTCCATACTGATGCTTGGGCCCTTATGCTCGGTAGCAGGACTCCTTGGCCCTCTGAAATTTCACAAACTCACTACGTGACCCCCCTCTGCCATTTTTACTACATCTTTGCAATTCTATAAGTAGAAGCATGTTCTTGTCTGTCTCTTTCTTCCTAGCACCCTACCTATCTCTACTACCACTCCTTCCCTTCCTATACCTTCCTCTTCTTCCCACCACTTCTCCTCTATCCCCCCTACACTTTCCACCCACACCTAGCTATTTCCCCTCCATTCACAACTAAGTCTAAGCATGGATGCCTCCTACACTGAATAAACCCTCTCACAAAACAGACACGTTCAAGGTTATAAGTCTCAATGTTAATGGCCTAAACTCTACCCAGAAAATAATCCTCCTCCTTATCCGACCTCCAGAAACACAAGGCCTTTATACAATGTGGCCTTTATAAAAGAAACGCACTTTAAAGAGATTGTGGGACCTAAATGAAATTTACAGTAACAGATAAATGTGATCCCTCTGGCCACATTTTTGTTCCTAAAGGGCTATTTTTTGCCAATCTGTACCTCCCTAATTCCGACCAGGCTCAAGAACCCTTGCATAAAATAGACATACTACAATCTGTCAGAAGTATGTTGAATACTCCTCCTCCACGTTAGCGGCAGGAGGGGACTCCAACATACTTCTGAATCCACACTTAGATTGCTCGGCCAGACACTCCAGTATTCCTTTTAGACAACAGACATGACGTAAAAAACCACTACACTCTGCAATTAATGGATCCCTGGGGAATCTTATACCCGACTGAAGGGGACTAAACATTCTATTTACACAGACTTAATACTTATTAGAAAGTGGCCGGACCACTCGATGGTCATCTTGTCCCTACAACTGCCTATTTCATTCCCCAAACACTGTACATCTCAGTCTCCACGAAGAAGATATAAGACAAGCCTTATCAATTCAGTTTAACTATTTAATTGAAACTCGTACCCCTGATGTTTCCCTACTGACCTGTTGGGAAGCCCACAAATGTGTATTTCGGGGCCATTTAATTAACCTTTTCACTGCCAGCCGATTTGGTCATGGCAGAACTTGCCATACCAGATAGTTTTTGAACATTTTGCGCTTACTTTAGGTGTATTTCCTCGGGGGACTTTTAATTTACACAGGTAAATTCTATATCATTTTTTCTGAAGAACCTAGGTTTTCAAAATTTGCTAGAATTTTTGTGTAATTCAACTTCTGTAACAAGATACAGGTACAGCATCAATTATCCAGAATGCTTGGGACCTTGGGTTTTCCGGATAAGGTACCTAAAATCACCTAAAATTGTTGCAATTTGCTGCATTTATCTCACAGAATTTCTTACACACAATGACACATTGCCCTAAATATGAACACCTAAGGTCTACTGAACAGTTTGATGCAAAATATGAGTAGATTTACCAAAGTATGTGGTATGTACAGACTCCAAATAAAAACGAATGCATATGAATTTTATCAGGTGCCAACTCTACTTCGGCAAACAAGACCCCTTGTCTGTGTATTATGTGTCGTAACAAATATACAGAGATCCCCAGAAAACCAGATATTCTTGGAAAGTACACAAGAAACTTGATTGAACATATGGAAAAGTCAGGTATTTATATTACTTGTGTCATAAATTATTTTCAGTGGCAAATGATCCACATAAAGTATCAGCATTTTCATTGAATTGTATACCATTTATTTAAGACAAGCTAAAATAATGTTATAATATGGACGTGCTGTAAGGTTTAGTCTAATGGCCTATAGGGCATTTTGTCACTTGTGGGAAAATGCCTTTCTTGAAAAGGCACTTGAAAATACCTTGCCATACAGATGAATAGAAATAGCGGTATGCAAAACAATTTACATGTGGCAACTTTGTCGATTTCCGCAAATCGCCGCACTGGGTATGCCATCCCACTGGCAACGTTACATAGTCGCTGGTGGGATATCATATCGGGGAGAATAGTCGCCCGCAACAAGGGAGATTTGTCACGGGCGACTAATCTCCCTCTTGTGCCACAGCCCTTAAGGTATGGAGATCCAAATTACAGAAAGACCTCCTTGGTCCCAAGCATTCTGGATAACGGGTCCTATACCTGTAGCAATTTACATTCATCTGGATGCCAAGGTATTTTCAGGTGCTTGTTCATGCAGGTTACAAAGCTTACCCTGTGTCAATTGCCATTAAAGAAAGTATTTCTCAGATATAGAAATATTGGGAACTCCTCTAAATTCTTTTTTATTTTTCAGCAGATACTATCCCTTGATAAGGGACAAAAACAAAGAGAAGAGGGTATTTCAGGCTCAGCATTTGGGTGAATCATTTAATGATGTAATTTTTACAGATGAAACTTCTGTGGCTTTGGAGCAGTTTGCCAGGCGTGCCTTCAAAAGAAAGAACCATCTATCCATTAAACCAAGACCAAAGCATCCAGTAAACGCTCATGTCTGGGGGGGCATTTCTTAAAAATCTGCAGGGCCACTTGTATTTTAAGGTATCATGGATAAAGCATTCTTCATGGAAAATATTGTGGACAAGTCATTAGTTCCATATAACCAGCAACACTGGCCTTCTGGACACAGACCTTTCAAGGATAATGATCCCCAACACTCTGCTTCTGCTTCCTACATGGAGCAGTGTGGAATAAAGTGGGAGAGAACACCCCCAGAGTCTCCCGATTTTAATGCTATAGAGTTGATATGGGCAAATGTAAAGCATGATATACGGACATCATTTAAACAAAAAACAAAAGAGCAACTAATAAATGGAATACGGGATTACTGGTAAAATGTTTTATCTGTGGACTTAAAGTCCACAGATAAAACATTTGTCTGATCATTTGGCAAAAGTCCTGCCTGTTGCTATAGAAAGGGGAGGACAGGCAATGGGGATGTAAAAAAGGTCTTTATTCACATGTTGTGTGTTAGTTAATAAAGATACTGCTAATTATATTAATGATCTGCATTGCTGTGTTTCATTTTTGTGTATGCCAACTATTTCTTATGCCCTTAATACATTTAGTACATACATGCATTGATTTACTGATTTATAGCTCTACCTTGGAAATTAGTCGGATCGGTGACGGCATCGGCTTGTTGATGCCCGTCGTTCTAATTCGAGTGTTTGACCACAGGGCCAAACGACCGAATTAGCCCAATATTGCCTACCCGTAGGGGGGGGATATCGGGAGAAGATCTGCTCGCTTGGCGAACTCCTTAAATTAAGACCTTCCCCCAGTGTCAGACTGGGGACAAGCAAAACCAAGCCAAGGGCCCTACACTTTGGCCTCACCCCAACCCATTGTGTCCCATAAATACAGTGCCAGGTCAGATAACTATTGCACAATGCATTCTGGCCCCCTAGCGCTCCACCAATGCACCATACAGCTTGCCGTTGTGCTAGGATCAGTGGGGCCCATCAAGATCAGGACTCACTGGATTTTCTCCAGGTACACTGGCAGGCCAGTCCAAACCTGCCTCCCACAGGCTCTAAGTGGGATGTTATTTTGCCCTCAGTTGTAAATGATGCCCAAACTGCCATGCACACTTTTAAGCTGGAACTTAAGAAAGAAGAAAGGCTGTATATAGAGGAATTTCTCTCCATACTCACCCCCTGCAGCTCCTCTCTGATTCTCCTTCTCTCCTGATAATGGTATGTGCCCAAACCTGTATAGTCTGGCCAGAAATGGGCCCCTACCCTGATGTACCGCTCCATTAACTCCACACATGCTGGTACGATCCTTAGAAAATGGGCAATAAGCGCTCCCTTGATTCCACACATGCTGGTACGATCCTTGGAAGATGGGCAATAAGCGCTCCCTTAATTCCACACATGCTGGTACGATCCTTGGAAGATGGGCAATAAGCGCTCCCTTAATTCCACACATGCTGGTACGATCCTTGGAAGATGGGCAATAAGTGCTACCTTAATTCCACACATGCTGGTACGATCCTTGGAAGATGGGCAATAAACACTCCCTTAATTCCACACATGCTGGTACGATCCTTGGAAGATGGGCAATAAGCGCTCCCTTAATTCTACACATGCTGGTACGGTCCTTGGAAAATAGGCAATAAGTGTTCCTTAATTCCACACATGCAGGAAACAAAACTGGAAAATGGGCAATTAGAATCCCATAAACTCAACACATGCTGGTAGAATCCTTGGAAAGTTGCTGAAGAGTTGCCGAAGAGTTCCTGGAAAATGGGATTAAGCACTGCATTAACTCCACGCAATATACATTAAATACACTCACAGTGAGAAGCAGTGGTAGGCATGAAAATAGCACCCAAATAGGAGAAACCCGGTTTTGCTCTTATGGGACTTGGGTCCTTTTGCCTTTTAATGCCTACACCCCAAAATTAGGAATAGCTGTTCCTGGATTCCTGTTGCCCAGCATTCTGCCTTGTTTAATGCTTATTCCTGGATTCCTATTGCCCACCATTCTGCATTGTTCCCTGGCCATTCCTGTATTCCTGTTGCCTAATATTCAGCATTGTTTCCTGGCTGTTCCTGGATTCCTGTTGCCCAATATTCTGCCATGATTCCAGGCTGTTCCTGGATCCCTGTTACTTAGCATTCTACCATGATTCCTGGCTGTTCCTGGATCCCTGTTACCTAGCATTCTACCATGGTTCCTGGCTGTTCCTGGATCCCTGTTACCTAGCATTCTACCATGATTCCTGGCTGTTCCTGGATCCCTGTTACCCAGCATTCTACCATGATTCCTGGCTGTTCCTGGATCCCTGTTACCCAGCATTCTACCATGATTCCTGGCTGTTCCTGGATCCCTGTAGCCTAGCATTCTACCATGATTCCTGGCTGTTCCTGGATCCCTGTAGCCTAGCATTCTACCATGATTCCTGGCTGTTTCTGGATCCCTGTTGCCTTGCATTCTACCATGATTCCCGGCTGTTTCTGGATTCCTGTTACCCAGCATTCTGCATTGTTCCCTGGCTGTTCCTGGATCCCTGTTGCCCAGCATTCTACCATGATTCCTGGCTGTTTCTGGATTCCTGTTACCCAGCATTCTGCATTGTTCCCTGGCTATTCCTGGATCCCTGTTGCCCAGCATTCTACCATGATTCCTGGCTGTTTCTGGATTCCTGTTACCCAGCATTCTGCATTGTTCCCTGGCTGTTCCTGGATCCCTGTTGCCCAGCATTCTACCATGATTCCTGGCTGTTTCTGGATTCCTGTTACCCAGCATTCTACCATGATTCCTGGCTGTTTCTGGATTCCTGTTGCCCAGCATTTCATTCACATCTACGACCACAAAATCTCCTGTAAGGTTTTTCTGTAAGGATACAGACACAATGATTACAACCTAGTTTATCTGTTTAAACTTACCTTGATTTAAACACAGAATTAGCATTAACAAAAAACAAAGCCGCACCACTTATAAGTAGTAATAATAAGTGCCTGGCTTATTTCATTTAATTTTAATTATTGGTGACTATAAATTATATAATATAGAGTGAGCCATTCAGACTAGTCAGGTGGATATATGTATCTCATGAAGAAACAGGCTTGTAAAAAATACATTGCCTTGCTCTCAGGTCAGGGAGTGAGTAAATGTTTTTACCTGCTCAATGAGGTATGTTCCCAAGATGAAATATGTCATACAATAGGGCTGATTCACTATAGTGCGATAAATTTTATTGCACGTTTTTTTGCGTTAAATTAGACGTGAAAATTAGCGCGCGATTCACTACAGTATTACCGCGTGCATTAAGTCGCGTTTCGCATGCGTTATTTTTCGCGCAACCGTATGCGTTAAATAGCGCACTAAAAAGAATACTAACGCGTGATTCACAATCACTTAGGCGCGCTAAATATCGCATTAGGCTATGCGAAAAATAACACCTACTTGAGGCAGGTGATAATTATAGAAAAGTACAGTTCATGAGCTTTTGGCAATAAAATATAGACTTTGCAGTGGGATTTATTCAAGTCTGTGTTGGCCCTAGAGTGACGCAGCCTCCAGTTTGCAGGGAAATGGTCATTTTTAATACAGCAATTTTACAAAAGTATTGGCATGTATGGCTAACATGGCGAGCGTTTATTCGCGCAACTATTTATATGCGGCTACAATTGAATAAATGTTTCGCCAGGTATGGATTCGCGGCAAATTTTTCCGCAGCAAATTTTTCATGCGTCTTGCCATTGGGGGATTGTTTTGCGAAACGCATGAAAAAATTTGTCGCGGAAAAATTCGCAGCACGTCCAAAAATTTGACGCGGATCCATGCCTGGCGAAACATTTCATCAATTGTAGCCGCATATAAATAGTCACGGGCAACAATTTTTTTGGCCGCACGACAAGGAGATTTTGTGTACTCACCGTTAAATCTCTTTCTCTCCAGTCGCTTGGGGGACACAGGACTTCCCTCCCAGAGAGAGGCCCTCGCTGTGTTCTTTAGACATGTATATAGTTTCAAATGTTTAATATGTTATGGTTAGGTTCACTCCTGCGTACTTGGTACAAACTGAGCTAGGCTCCGCCTGCCAGGGGTATAGCCAGTGGAGGAGGAGCCAGAATTGTTTTAGCTGTTGTGTCCTGCCTCCTAGTGGTAGCAGCTATACCCCACTGTTCCTGTGTCCCCCAAGCGACTGGAGAGAAAGAGATTTAACGGTGAGTACACAAAATCTCCTTTTCTCCACCGTCTGCTTGGGGGACACAGGAACAGTGGGGACGTACCAAAGCTGTCCCCTTAAGGAAGGGAGGGAGAGAGGCCTAAGTGGATTGTTCCACTTCCAAAGGTGTCGAAATGATAGAATTTGGTGAAAGAGTGGACTGATGTCCAAGTGGCTGCTTTGCACAGCTGTTCCGCTGAAGCTTGGTTCCGGAAGGCCCAGGACGTACTCATCCCTCTGGTGGAGTGTGACTTTAAGCCTATGGGGGGATCCATGTTCTGTGCTGTATAGGCTCGTTGGATTGCTTGCTTTATCCAGCGGGATATTGCCGATTTTGATGCTGAGGTGCCCTGATGCGGACCAGAAGGTAAGACCAGCAGGGAGTCCGACTTTCGAATGTCTCGGACTCTGTGTAGATAGAACTTGAGGGCCCTCACTGGATCCAGGGAGTGAAGGGCTACTTCCTTGGGATTGGATGGAGATGGGCAAAAGGTAGGAACAATTATATCCTGATTTAGATGGAAGGAGGAAACAACCTTGGGTAGGAACTGTGGAACAGTTCGTAGTACTGCCCTATCGTGGTGGAAAACGAGGAAGGGGGCTTCCGACACGTCTCGCTGATGCCAGGGCTAAGAGCAGGACTGTCTTCCAAGTGAGCCATTGTAGAGGTATTGAAGCTAACGGTTCAAAGGGTTGGTGTTGGAGGGCTCGTAGAACTAGAGTGAGATCCCAGTTGGCTGTTGGAGCTCGGTATGGAGGTGAAAGGTGGGATACTCCCTGTAAGAAGGTCTTCATGTCCGGGAGAAGTGCTAGGCGATCCTGGAACAGGACTGAAAGGGCCGAGATCTGTGACTTGAGGGAGCTGAGCGATAGTCCCATGGAGAGACCCTCTTGTAGGAATTCTAGGATGGTAGGAATCGAGAAGGTCTTGAAGTCCACTCCTCTGCGATCACACCACTGGTGGTATATGGACCAGACCCGGTGGTAGGACTTGGCGGACACGGGTTTGCGAGCTGCACGCATGGTATGGACCACGGCGTCCGAATATCCTTTGCTATTTAGTATCTGGGTCTCAATAGCCATGCCGTCAACTTGAGGTTGGAGGGGTTTGGGTCCCTGAGTTAGTAGATCTGGAGGGACCGGGAGAATCCAAGGTTCTGCCACCGATAGGTTGATGAGATCCGAGAACCAGGTTCTGCGAGACCAATGGGGGGCTATGAGAATGAGGGTCGTGCATTCCGCTCTGAGTTTTTTGATTGTCCTGGGGATGAGGGGCAGAGGGGGGAAGGCGTAGGCGAGACGGAAGTCCCAAGTTGATGTTAGGGCGTCGACATCTAGTGCCAGAGGATCCCAGTACCGGGCGATGAAGTTTTGGACCTTCCTGCTCTGTCTTGAGGCCATCAGGTCTACCTCTGGGACTCCCCACTTTGACGTTATGTCGTGGAAGATCTCTTCTTTTAGTGACCATTCGTTTGGGTCTAATGACTGCCAGCTCAGAAAATCCGCCTCCCAGTTTAGGAGGCCTGGGATGTAGATGGCCGACAATAGGGTCTGGTTGTACTCCGCCCAGCAGAAAATGAGTTTTACTTCGTTTAGCGCTGCCCTGCTCCTCGTGCCCCCTTGGTGGTTGATGTACGCTACAGCTGTGGAGTTGTCCGATTGGACCTTTACTGCTTTACCTGTCAGGTCGTGCTGCCAATGGAGTAGGCCGAGACGGATTTCCCTGATCTCCAGGAGGTTGATCTGGAGGATCTTCTCCTTTGGGGTCCATTGGCCTTGGGCTGTCCGACCTTCCAGTGTCGCTCCCCATCCGAAGAGACTCGCGTCCGTCGTGAGTATGTGCCAGCGAGGTTCCCCGAGGGGCTTGCCTGAGGAGAGGTTGCTGGTCGGTAGCCACCAGGCGAATGAAGCTCTTGTTTGGCGGGACAGACGGATCTCTTGAAGTAGAGACTTCTGCTTCCAGGAGGCGAGGATGTTCCACTGGAGTTCCCTGAGGTGGTGTTGAGCGAAGGGAACTGCTTCGATGGTGGATACCATTACCCCTAGGACCTTCATGCAGAATTTGATTGTGTGGGTCGGTCTGGCCAGCAGAGACCTGACCAATGCCTGAAGGTGAGTGATCTGGTGTTGAGGGAGAAGGACTCTCTTGGCCAGGGTATCGAATTCCATGCCGAGGAAAGTCATGGACTGACTGGGTATTAGGGAGGACTTGTTCAGGTTGATGCACCAGCCGAGTTCCCGGAGTGTGGACATGGCTGAGTCGAGTGCGGCTTGTGCCTCTTGAAGAGAAGGTGCCTTGATGAGGATATCGTCTAAATAGGGAGTGATCGATATTCCCCTGTTCCTGATCACTGCTGTGGCTGCCGCCATGATCTTGGTGAAGACCCATGGGGCCGAGGATAGGCCGAATGGGAGGGCGGTGAATTGGTAATGTTGGTTTTGGAAGGCAAATCGTAAGAATTTCTGATGGTGAGGGAAAATGGGCACATGTAGGTAGGCATCCTTGATATCGAGGGATGCCAGGAACTGCCCCGGGGACATCACTGCGATGACTGATCGGAGGGATTCCATTTTGAACCTCCGAGGCCGGATTAACTTGTTGAGTTATTTGAGGTCGAGGACTGGCCGTACGGAGCCGTCCTTTTTGGGAACTACGAAGAGATTTGAGTAGTAGCCCTTGAACCGGTCACCTTGAGGAACGGGTGTGATCACTTCCGCCGATAGGAGTTTGGTAATTACGTCCAGAAAGGCTCTGCGTTTTGATGTTTCCTGTGGAAGTCTGGACATGAAGAATCGGCATGGTGGAGGTGACACGAATTCTATGTGATAGCCGGTGGACACGATCTTGTGGGTCCATGCGTCTTGAGTGAGTGACAGCCAGGCGTTTGAGAAATGGCGAAGCCTTCCTCCTATGGCTACGTGGTCTGGAGAGTGGGGTGCATAGTCATGCTGAAGTGGGCTTGTCATTTGGTTTGGTGAAGGTCTTCCTGCCTTGCCAAGGTGCTCTATGCTTGTTCCCGAAACGGGGCTTGCCTGATGTCGTGTGGGAGGTGATCTTGAATGTTTATTTTGTGTGCCATGAAAAAACCTTCCCCTGCGAAAGGGTACGCAGGCCTTGGGTTGTGGGAGGTTGTCAAGGTCCAGTCCAAAGAGGAGCTTGCCCTTGAAGGGAAGAGAGGTCAGGGATTTTTTGGAGGAAAAGTCTGCTGACCATAGTTTCATCCAGAGGGATCTGCGAGCAGCCACCGCCAGGGCGGAGGAACGGCTGGCGAGTTGTGCAGCATCAAGTGCTGCCTCACAGATGTAGTCATTTGCTTCCTTGATTTGGGCGGCCTGCTGGGATAGTTCGTGACGAGGGGTCCCGGAAATGATCCCTTGGAGTAGTGAATCCACCCAGGATTGGATAGCTCTGCTGACCCAGGCTGTGGCCAGAATTGGTCGAAGGGAGGTGCCCGAGGCTGCGAATGAGGAGCGGAGAAGGCTCTCCCATCTTCTTGTCCATGGCGTCCTTGAAGGAGGAGGCATCGGGGACTGGAAGGGCTGTGGTCTTGGATAGACGGGAGACCGGGGCATCCACTGATGGAGGAGTGGCCCATTTCTCGATGAGGTCTGTAGGAAAAGGGTACAATTCTGTGAACCGGCGATTTACTTGAAACCGCCTCTCTGGTTTGTCCCATTCTTGTTGGATAATGAGATCCAGTTGAGAGTGTGTAGGTGAGGATTTGTTATGCCTCTTGAAGAGTGCCTTGGCGGAGTCAGAAGTGGTTTCGGGCTCCTGTAGGTGTAGGGTCTCTAGAACCGAAGAGATAAGGGAGTCCACTGCCTCATAGGAGTGCTTGGCTGGCTCATGCTCCTCTTGGTCAGACGAGTCAGATAGCTCTCCCTCCGATAGGCTGGGTTCAGGAGCTATAGGTGAGGGTGCTCTGGAGTAGTCCTCACTGTCCTCGTCCGAGGGTGATGGAGCTCTGCGCTTGGAGGGTTTAACCTTGGGGTTGTTCAGACGCGAAAGGAGTTTATCCAGTGAGGAGGCCAGCAACGGAATGCCTGAGGCCAACTGGGAGGCCCACTCCGGTATGGGCTGCGCTTCTGTTTGGGGAGGCTGCGCAGTTGCTGGGGGTTCCTCCTGATGTGGCTGGTTCACTGGAGGGGGAGCAGGTCCTGGGAGTTCCGGGTCTAGCTCCCGCGGTTTGCAAGAGGTACAAATGTCCTTATGACCTGCAGGGAGGCGTTTGCGACATTTGGCACAGGCTAGGTATTTTATCTAAGCTGCGGTCGCACCCCTAGAGAAAAGGCTATCACTGGAACCCTCAGACATGATGAGGGGCTGTGAATGAGCGTGCGTAGCGCTATAAGGCAGAATAAAAGAAAAAACTTTTTTTTTTTCAAGATTTTCTATTATTTAGTTATTTAATTAAATAAATAACAAGCTGCGCTAGACAACTGACCTGCAGGTGGTGAGCAGGAAAGAGGAGCGACAGGGGGAGAGGGAGACCCCAGGGGGTGGGAGCAGTACCTTACGTGCAGAATCAGAGGTGGTCTGCAGGTTTCTTCCCAGTCGTCCGGCCAACTGGTCCCTTCCTGTAAGGAGGAAGGAGAGAAGTGAAGCTGGAGGGTCAGTGCATCCAGGGTGGAATTAACCCTGGACTCTGTTACCCCGGCGACTGTCCCACGTTGAGGGATGCCTAGGAGAGACCTCCTACTCAGTGTAGGGGTCTTGGCTATCCCCAAGTCAGGCTTGCTGCCTGTTCTAGAACTATTAGACTGGAGAAAAATAATAAAGATCCTGCACACCTGAGGACACAACAAAAACTGAGCTAGGCTCCGCCTGCCGGGGGTATAGTGGAGGAGGAGCCAGAATTGTTTTAGCTGTTGTGTCCTGCCTCCTAGTGGTAGCAGCTATACCCCACTGTTCCTGTGTCCCCCAAGCAGACGGTGGAGAAATTGGGAATTTTTCGCTAAAGATAAACAGATTCGCTCATCACTAGCAGTTACTATTTATAAGCAGCTACTAATTATATGCTACCATTTATATGTGGCGACAATTCATATGCGGCTACTATCTATTTGCGGCGACTATACGCGGGCGTTAATTAGTGCATGTACCGTCAAATACTGAACGAAAATAGTCTTTGCGAGTTAACTACCGCATGCAATAGCGCCCGTAAATTAGCGCAAGTATTCTTATAGTGAATCGTGTGATAAGTCGCGAAAATTTAGACGCAATAAAAAAAATTTGCGCACGCTATAAATAGCGCACGTTTTATCGCACTTTAGTGAATCAGCCCTAATGTCTTTTACTGAGCATTAAAAAAAGTCATAACTTAACCAATGTTTCATTAGTTTTCCTTTTTGACATGTTCATTTAACTACTCAATTAGCAATGAATATAGGTGTTGGCAATCTGGTTAAGCTGTGGCTCAACGTATTCATTCACCTAAAAAATGAATAAAGCACAAGTATTCTGTCTCTTTGTGCCACTGGTAAAAAAAAACATGCTGATCTGTGTTGTGCAACACTGTGCCATGCTCTATTACCTATTCTTACACATCTCTCTTTCTCTGAAAAAGGGAGTAATCTAAGCTTACACTTGGGCATAGATGACCATGTCAAGCACTCACTATGAAGGCTTTTTTCAAATGTAAAAAAAAATGTGAAGCAAGGTTTTTTAGTCATTGAAAGAGATAAAACGAGGAAGGAAAGGAGAAGGCAACATAGTAACATAGTAAGTTGAGTTAAAAAAAGACATACGTCCATCACGTTCAACCATAATGCCTATATATAACCTGCCTAACTACTAGTTGATCCAGAGGAAGGCAAAAAACCCCATCTGAAGCCTCTCTAATTTGCTGCAGAGGGGAAAAAATTCCTTCCTGACTCCAAGATGGCAATCAGGCCAGTCCCTAGATCAACTTGTACTAAGAGCTATCTCCCATACCCCTGTATTCCCTCACTTGCTAAGAAGCCATCCAGCTCCTTCTTAAAGCTATATAATGTATCAGCCAGCACGACTGATTCGGGGAGGGAATTCCAGAACTTCACAGCTCTCACTGTAAAAAATCCTTTCCAAATATTTAAACGGAACCTCCCTTCTTCTAAACGGAGTGGGTGCCCTCTTGTCCGTTGGAAGGAACTACTGGTAAATAAAACATTAGAAAGGTTATTATATGATCCCCTTATATATTATACATAGTTATCATGTCACCTCTTAAGTGCCTGACAGAAGACAGAAAATAAAGGGGAAGTAAAGCATAAGTGTACAAAGGGATGGGAGAAACATAAAAGAGCAGAGGAAAGCAAACAGAAGATAGAGAGAAGGAAATCACAATGGAAAATGGGGAGAAGAGCAGATACTGGGTACGGGTATGGCAAGGTAAGAAACAGGGGAACCACAGAAGAGCACAGAGTCAGAAGGGGGTTTGGGCAGATGGAGAGAGTATGAGTAAAGGTTGTGATGACAAATAGGTCGTGAGCAGAAGAGATAAGGAGAAGAACACAGCGAGGGATAACAGATGAGAAAATGAAGGAACAAGAACAGAAAGATGCTGCAAAAAAGGGTTGGGAAGAGAGAAGAGGAAAGGCAGGACAGTGAAAGAAGATGAAAAATAGGCAAACAGAGAACTTGCAAATCTTCCCTCATTACTCCTTAACACTATGTACCAGTTTATAATAGAAACTCTTAACTAACAAACGGAAGGGCTATCAGCTTCACATCTCTGTTGGATGAGTACACTGGCAGCTGAAGGTATGAACTGTTGAAGCATAAAGTCCAAAATCCATTCTTCCTACAGACATCTAAATCAAGAGAGAATTTGGAAATTCAAATTGAAGACCAGCATAGAGTGACTGCACTGAGCACACTCACATATACACTGCAGTATGATTAACCCCTACTGCTCACCAGTGTACTGCACCGATAGCCCTGCATATTCACCTGCATACACTGTAATCCAAACTGCTACATACACTACAAACATTGCATATATGTGCATATATTCTGCTGAGTGTACCTACATGTACATGGCTATTTACTGAAACGACAACCTCTGTATATAAACCTACTCAAAGCGAAGCAGTATGATTTGTACGCAAACATCTTGGCATATACACCTGCATACACGGCCCACATGGCACCTGTACCGATAAACCTACATATGTTGCACTGAAAATATCTTTACTCCATTCCTTTCACTCTCCCCCCCTACATATGCTGACTTGACAATTGAATAAACTGCAGAGAAACTGCATATATCTGCACAAGGTGCACGGCAGCACCTCAGTTTACTCCTGAACAGATGCACTGTTAGTATCTGGATTAACAACACTGCATATAATCCACTGAATATACCTGATATGGCAACATTTCAACATATAACATTTATGTTAACCTGAATTTTTTAAACAGGAAAATCTTACATATACTGCCCCGACAACTGCTTTAACTTCACTGAAACCACCAGAAATAATGAACTGGTAACACCTTTATACAGCATATTGAATATTATATTATATTTTAAAGAGAGCATTTGCCTGCAGTAGTTAATTTATTGCTGGCGACTAATGTCCCCGTGTGCAGTCACCCTTATGTGTGGTAAAACTAGCAAAAAAGTCTGAGCACCCCAGAAATAAATCTTCATTTCTGCAGGAAAATAATCTCTCCAAAATCGCAGACCTGTATCTTTTTTTCCCCAAAGTAAAGAAACCTGCTGTATGTATCCACCTGTATAGCAGCCCCATGCAATAGACAGTAACGCCCCATTGATCCTTACTATACACTCTTTCCAAATACTGTCTCACTGTTTTCAACAGAAGAAGAGAAGGAGGAAGAGAAAAAAGGGAAATCTCCCAAAAAACAGAAAATGTAACTTATAATATTCTATTGTGGTTCAGCTATAAAATACGTCTATATAAAAAAAAAATATTTTCAGACGGCTTCAATTGAAAACTATTACAGAAAGGGTCATAATCCACAATGTGCAAAAAAACCACATAAATATAGAACTCACATAGAACTCAGTCGGGAGAGTGAAAGGCTTTCAGTGGACTCTCATTCTGGGTTAAGCCCCGCCCCTCTGCTGGGGAAAATGGAACAAAGCCCTGTACCTGGATTTGTGGAGACTGATTTCATTCACCTGGGGGCAGGTTACTAGATGGAGTAATGCATCGCCTTAACCAAAATCAATTTACCTTGTAATGGATAATAATCTGTATAATAATGTGTATAAAGTAATAAAATGCCCCTGGCTTAACTTGACCCAGGGCAAAATGCCTCAAACACCCAAAGCAGACTGGGAGCAAAATCAACTACAAAAAGCCCATGAAAAGCCCATTGTAAAAATACATATATAATAAGTTACTAAATATATTTATTTTTCCTAAAAAAACTATTTATTAAAGAAAACTGCCACTATGTTTTGTTGTGATGTGGTGCTATGTGGAGTCTATAGGCCAGCACATGGGATGCCACTGAAGGAGGGGTGTATGATAGCCAGCACTATCCCAGAGTACATTGGGGGAAGGATGAATGTCTCTCCACACTAGTAAGGGTAAATTAGACCAAATGTGTTTGTCCAAATACAAAAAAATCGTATTTTTTTCTAAAGTTTACAAGTTTTGCGTATTTTCTGAGATATTTTCTCTAATTTGCACGACTTTTGCGAACTTTGCGCAACAATTTGTGCAACGAGTACGAAAGTTTTGGATTCATTCCAGCTTCGGTATTGTGACTTTCCTTGGGGCCATGTTGAAGCTGCAGAGTGCCATTGAGTCCTATGGAAGGCTTCCAAAATTATGCACTGACGTTTCAATACGAAAATTTCGGATCATAAGTACGAAATTTTCGTATTCAAGCGAACAGAAATTTCGTGACTTTCGCAATCATCAGAATTTATCGGATTTCTCCCTTTCTTCCCCAGCAGCCAATCAGCAGAACAATGGGAAAGTAACAAGATGGCAGCTCACATCAGAATAGCACTCAATTTTAAGAAATCCAAGTCCGGTTTGGGACTCCTCCAGTTACATGGGAGTAGGAGAAACAGTAGGTTACCTGAAAGCAGTTCTAATGTGTAACGCTGGCTCCTTCTGAAAGCTCAGACTCAGGCACAATGCACTGAGATGGCGCCTACACACCAATATTACAGCTAAAATTACATTTGTTGGTTCAAGAATACAATTTTGCTTCCGGGAGGCGGGCCCATGCAGCGGCCGCACTTTTAATGAGCTCTGCATAGCCAGAGCAAGAAAATACCCTAATAAACCCGTCTTCCATAAAAATTTGCAGCTCTGAAGTGGGGACCCAACAGTCCACCTTACAAGAAGCCCTCGGGCTTACCGCGACTGTTCTTTTTCCCTGGAAGCCCACGGCCAAGTAGCCGAGCTGACCTGCCATACCGCCGGCGGCCATCTTACATTACACGAACAGACATCGCATCACACGGAAACTCTCCACATCACTGCCATCTGGTCACCCGAGAGAGCCACAGAGAGTAATACCAGCGGCAGGGCTGAGATACTAAAACCCCTTGCATGGAAAACCCGACAGCCACAGCAAACGCGGCGCTTCATGTGAAAGCGACCTCGGCCTACGCAATTCGGAGCCATAACCACCCGACCAGGTCTCACCCCAAACCCTAGGCCCAGCAGCTAAATCAGCCTACCTTATCCTCGGCAGCCATCTTGCCACACCGGGAAACCTCCGCACCACCACTGTTCCTTCACCGGAGGGAACTTAAAGGAGTAGCGCCTATAGCGAGGCTGCGACACTTCATCTCCCTATTGGGAAAAGCCTGTTACGCGGATACCTCGCTCCGACTCCCTTAATCTGACCCTACGTTCACTCGGACAGACCGTAAAGGAAACAGGCCAGTACCCTGCCTGACATAACAGGAACTGCACAAATTCTATAATAAAATCAACTGGAGAGGGTAAGGGCACATCTCATCCTACCCCCACCCTCCATATCACCCATAAGACTCTCAAAAACTCCCTGGGGGACCACATAGGCCCTTATACCCCAGGACAGAGAGACTCTGGTTTCACAATACCTAATAGCACCGATACACAATATAGGTGCAAGTCCAGCATTAACTTAAAGGGAAACGAAAGTCAAAGTCACTTGGGGGTGCCAAAATGTTAGGCACCCCC
Source organism: Xenopus tropicalis (assembly GCF_000004195.4). NCBI lineage: Eukaryota > Metazoa > Chordata > Amphibia > Anura > Pipidae > Xenopus > Xenopus tropicalis. The sequence goes on along the minus strand of NC_030686.2, from coordinate 28,072,404 downwards.
AAGGGACTTTAACCGCTTACCTCGTACCCCGGGCTGGTGCCCCTGTTAGGAGAAAACAGCACCAGCCCGGGGCACCTGGAGCGCAGCGCTTCCGTCTTCCTCGCTTCCTTTTCCTGAGTGCCAGCGGTGGGCGCATGCGCAGTAGAGTGAAAAGCCGACTTTAACATTTAAGTTCGGCTTTTCACTCTACTGCGCATGCGCGCGCAGCGAATCAGCAGCAAGGAAGCGCCGGCAGCTACCCCGGGCTGGTGCTGTTCCTTCCTCACAGGGGCACCAGCCCGGGGTAAAAGGTAGGCGGTCAAAGTCACTTGGGGGTGCCTAACATTTTGGCACCCCCAAGTGACTTTGACTTTATTTTTCCTTTAACCATATACTAAGGTATCACGGTGCCCCTTACACCAAACAGAACTCCATCTCAAAAGTGGCAACACTAAACTAAATACCATCCGCCAGACAACCACATAACTGACTTGCAAGTCTGGTCAGACCTAAAGAGAACAGGCCATTAACACCTGCAACAAAACTAGAGCCATACAATACATATTGCAAACCAAGGGGAGAAGGACCTTACTGACACAAAAGTCTCAGCAACCGCACCCCAATCCAACTTAACTCTGTGATCCTCATAGTGTCTCCCATAACATCCCAAATGGAATCTCAACTTAAAAGTGACAACACCTGACTAAACGTCACTCATGTAGCAACAATGTAACCGACTCAAGTGTGTAATACCGCACTCCAACCTCCATTTCAGCCGATCCTAAAGGGGAAAATAGGTGAAAATTAAAACGATTCCGACGGGAAAAACAGGTGGAAAACACTTACATCAGTTTCAATATTAACCATATCACCTACCACCAAACTGATATCCACAAGGTCATCCCAATCCAAGCCAATGGAGAAATACCTGGGACATTCAACTACACCCCCCCCCCAAAAAAAGACACTAAAGCACCAACCTTAGATGATTCCACATCCCCTCAACAAGCCCCAGTATCTCCTGCTAGCCTACCAGTGTCCACGGATCTCATATCTACAAGTGATCTGGTTCACCTCCTAGCATCTCTGCTAGACCAAAAACTGACAAGCATTAAAGAAACATTAGATGAACTCTTACATCAATCATCTAACCAATCACAGCGCATACAAGAAGCAGAGGACAGGATCTCAACATTGGAAGATGATCTCACAAAAGCACAAAACCAAATTGATCTTCAACAAAGGCAAATCTTAATCCTCATAGACAAAGTAGATGACTTAGAGAACAGAAGCAGGCGAAGCAACCTTCGCTTGGTAGGAATACCAGAATCCATTAAAGGCAAACAATTGGAGGATCTTCTCTTAAACTGGCTACCGGCAACTTTACAAATGCCTCCAAACGACAGTCAGTACCAAATAGAGAGGTTCCATCGGATAGGCCCTCCTCCGCGGGAAGAGCCATCCAAACCCAGACAAGTCATCTTTAAACTACTAAACTATGCCGATAAACAAAAGATCCTGGAAGCCTACAGGAAAACTCAAATATGAGACTCACTGCCTCTACCTCTTTCAGGACTTTTCCGCCTTAGTCACCGCCAAACGGAGAGATTTCACCCCCATCTGTCGACACCTGTACGAGTCAGGACACAAATTCTCCCTCCTATACCCAGCTAAACTTAGAGTACTGGAAAATGGAAAAACATACATCTTTGAGGATCCTCAGAAAGCTGCAAAACACTTCTGACTTCCTACAAATGGAGAAACAGCGAATAACAGTCCAAGTCCCTCACCCGACAACTGAACTGATCCAACCAACAAACGAAATAGATCCTTACCAGGAGGGATCATCACCTTGATTACGACTCTTCCAGTTCCACTCCTCACTGTAACTCTGAGAGATAAACCCCCCGATACTGAACAGTGAAAACGCCTCGGACGATCGGGGCTACAATTCCTCCCTTTTCCTTCCCCTTCCCCTCTACTGCCAAGTTTAAACCCATACTTCCCACACCCCCTTACTCCTCAAAAGACCCAGCTAGGTCGGCCCTCCATCCACCCAACTATAACAACCTATTCCCTACCTCCCTAAAGCAGTGCGGTATTCACCTATGAAACATACTTATATATGTTAATGTTATTGTTTGTTTTCTATATTTCTATTTTTTTATCTTTTGGAAAAAAGGTATAGGATAGACTTTAGATGGCAAACACCATAACCATTATACAAGACATTAAAATCCTATCCTGGAATGTAGGAGGCCTTAACTCTCCCTTTAATAGGAGAAAAATACTAGACAGATTGAAAAAAGAAAATCCCCATATAGTGCTACTCCAGGAAACCCACTGGCGCACAAAAGACAAATCATCCCTAAAAGATAACTGGGTTGGGGAATGTCTCGAGGCCTTGTATAAAAAAAAAGCCAGAGGTCTACGTAGCAACTATTTTTAATAAAATGTTTTGCTATAAAATACTAAATTCTCATAAAGACAAACAAGAAAAAAAAAGAATATAATTTTAAATGGTAGAGTGAATTATTTGCTTTGTAAACAGTGTAATTTAGAAATAAAAAATAAAAAGTACACCATAAAAATCATGAGAGTATACCTTTAACCTAAAGTTGAACTTACCCTTTAAACGCATGGCTACCTTACTCCCTTCTGCTTTACTCTTTGGTACTGAAAAAGTCTTTGAGATTTCAAACTTCTGTGCCCATTGTCCCTATTTAGATGAACCAGTCCTGATTTGTGGACCTGAAAAGAGACAGGGGTTAAACAAAAGTGAGAAGGTTGTGGGGGAACAGTTGGAAATGTTTTAGATTATTTGGGCAAGGTCTGCTGGAACAGTGACTGTTGTGAGGTGGATTAAAGTAGTTCAAATATTTAAAGTTACAGTATATTGGTTTCTGCAGTTAGACATAGGAGATGCCTTATTCAAAAATTGTTCTACTTACAAGATAGCAGTGAGAGCAGTAGTACTGCTTTCCATTAGTGTTGCCTCATGTGGACCAGACTGATAGACGGACTGAAGAAGGCTCGAGCAAAAGCAGCTCCCAGAAATGGCACACCCATTGTTTAAATGTCCACCCCCCACCTTTTCTGTTATTCACCTGTATTGGAACCTGTATTTTACAATTCACCTACTTTGCTTCCCTATTCATTTTCCCCATGCATGTGTGAATGTGTCGCAGATGCACAGGTTTATTATTTATTTCAGACTTTAGTTACCCTTTAAATAACATGAATACAGGCATTTGGAACAGCTAGTGCCAGATTGGTTCATTCTACACGGAGCTGGCAGCTGCAGATAATGGTCATTTTGTAAAAAAAACATGTTTTTACACTTCAGTAGGATATGGAACGCTCATAAAAAAGATTTGGCGGAATAACGGAGCTATAATACAGAGTCTTAGAAAAGTTTAACATACTCTCTGGGAGTGTCGCTTGTTGCGCTCAGTTATTACAGCAATACGTTGACTGGATCAGATCCTTGCTGGAGGGGATGATTTGGAAGGCATGTAGAACTGGTGTTGGACCATGAAGGCAAGTAGAACTGGTGTTGGACCATGAAGGCATGTAGAACTGGTGTTGGACCATGAAGGCATGTAGAACTGGTGTTGGACCATGAAGGCATGTAGAACTGGTGTTGGACCATGAAGGCAAGTAGAACTGGTGTTGGACCATGAAGGCAAGTAGAACTGGTGTTGGACCATGAAGGCATGTAGAACTGGTGTTGGACCATGAAGGCAAGTAGAACTGGTGTTGGACCATGAAGGCATGTAGAACTGGTGTTGGACCATGAAGGCATGTAGAACTGGTGTTGGACCATGAAGGCATGTAGAACTGGTGTTGGACCATGAAGGCATGTAGAACTGGTGTTGGACCATGAAGGCAGTAACTGGTGTTGGACCATGAAGGCATGTAGAACTGGTGTTGGACCATGAAGGCATGTAGAACTGGTGTTGGACCATGAAGGCAAGTAGAACTGGTGTTGGACCATGAAGGCATGTAGAACTGGTGTTGGACCATGAAGGCAAGTAGAACTGGTGTTGGACCATGAAGGCAAGTAGAACTGGTGTTGGACCATGAAGGCATGTAGAACTGGTGTTGGACCATGAAGGCATGTAGAACTGGTGTTGGACCATGAACTTTCAAAGAGACTGTTTTCATCAGATGGCCAAATCATAAAACTCTGCCTAAAGCTAAAAACGAGAAAAGGGCCAACACCTAAATACTGAGCCAAAAGGAGATGTTAGTTCATTTATCCAGACAACAAATTCTATCAATTATGTAAAAGGGAACTAATAATAGGAGCGCATTAACAAAAGATGCAAAGTACTTCAACAGATTCACTATTTTGATATTTGGCCTTCTCCGACCTACCCAGAATCCCATGTTGGCCATCCCAGAATGCACTGCTATAGAGCTATAACAGCCTGCATACAGTGCATTAGGTATGTTCCTTATAAGAAGAGACGTAGAATGCTGGATTTGTGCAGGGTGCATCTTTCCCTAAGCAGGGAGTCAGAACAGCTGTGTATATTACAATAGCATGAGTAGGGAGTCGGAACAGCCAATATGGTTGTACAGGTATAGGACCTGTTATCCAGAATGCTCAGGACCAAGGGTATTCCGGATAAGGGGTCTTTCCATAATTTGGATCTCCACACCTTAAGTCTACTAAAAAAACATTAAAACATTAATTAACCCAATAAGACTGTTATTTTATTAAAATGGAGTCTATGGGAGACAGGCTTTCCATAATTCTGAACTTTCTGGATAATGGGTTTCCAGATAATGGACCCCATACCTGTACATTGCTTACTACAGGGAATACAAATGCTGGTATAGTTTTATGATATCTCCCTGTATAGACTACAAGCAAATCTGGGGACCGTAGAGGAATAGCTATGCTGATATACAGTAGTTCATAATATCTCCTTGTATAACGTGTGCCCATAATAGGCGCTGTTTCTGCAGAACTGTGCTTAGTACAGTGAAACTGGTGTGCTGACACATGGGTTTATGGTATATCCTTGTACAAACTATGAGCAAATGCGAAGGCTGTTTCTGCATAATTGTGTTTAGTGCAGAAAACAACAGCTGTTCTGGCATAATTACAGGTATGGGATCCGCTATCCGGAAACCAGTTATCAAGAAGCTCCAAATTACGGGAAGCCCATTTCCATTTTAATCAAATAATTCAAATATTTTAAAACTATTTCCTTTTCTCTGTAATAATAAAACAGTGACTTTTATTTGATCACAACTGATATAATAATTCATCCTTACTGGAAGCAAAATACACCTATTGGGTTTATTTAATATTTAAATGATTTTTAGTAGATTTAAGCTATGGAGATCCAAACTATGGAACTACCCTTTATCTTATCAAGTCCCCAGCATTCTGGATAACAGGTCGCGTACCTGTACATGGTAACCTTCTATAAGACTATTATAATTCTGATTTTCTATAGACTTACTTCAATGCAGACCACTAGGCTTGAATCATTACACACAGGATTCACTGAGTATTTCATATTTTCAACTGGTTTCAGGTTGAAAATATTATCCAAGTACTGCTCTGCTGAAATGTAATACACTATGGGCCCGATTCACTAAAGTCCGAAATAAGGAGTGCTATTTATAGCATGCGTTAAAAATCTTATCACTTCTTATATTTCACTCGATTCACTAAAAGGACACTTGCAGAGCGCAATATATTACGCACGTAACCATTACTTTCTGAAAACCACCATTTCCCTGAAAACTGGAGGATGCATCACTCTAGGGCCAACATATACTTGAAAAAATACGACTGCAAACTCCATGTTGTGTTGCCAATAGCTTACGAACCGCAATTTTCTTTAAGTACCGCCTGCCCCAAGTAGGGTTAATATTCACACAGATTAACACGATATTTTGCACATTTAACGCTTCATATGTGTTTGTGAATCATGCGTTAGTACTATTTCTATTCGCTAATTAACGCAATGCGTTTTTTTTGTGCATGCGATATGCGGATTAACACATGCGAAATGACTTTGATGAATCGGTACTTAATTATCGCATGCTTTTTAATGAAAAAAACTATGCGATAAGCGTTATTGACCTTTAGTGAATCGGCCCCTATAACGCTTATCGCATAGTTTTTTTCATTAAAATATGTCATTGTAAGATAAATAACGCCAAGAACATCGCTTCTTAATTATGACAAGTGTCCTTTTAGTGAATCGAGCGAAAAATAAGTATAAATAGCACTCCTTATTTCGGACTTTAGTGAATCGGGCCCTATGTTCCATTTACAGTTACTGCCCTGCTAGTTTCCACCTTAAAATACTCCCCTATATAAGTGCTGTAACTATAAACTATATTCAATAAGTACAAGAAGATTGCTCAGATTGTTTTTGGTGTCATTAATATAATGATAATGTTTTCCATTATACAATACATTGTCATTCTTTTCATTACCATTAAAGGCCAATTAATATAATAAAGGGTAAAGATGTGCACAGGAGCTGCAATGTGATAGAGTGACACAGTGTTGAACTGCAGTATGCACTGATGGCCACCAGAGGTCACTGCTGATTAATATGTAAAATGAATTCTAGAATTGTAGAATGAAACTGATGTTGAAACCATCTTCTTATAGTACTAATATTACAATAAAATGTGCGTTCTATATGGGTATAACCAATGCCCACCGGAGACCACAGGCACATTCCAGTGGGTAGCTAAATTAAAATTAACTTAGTTGTTAAAAACATTTGCCTATGATCTACTTGGTTTAGTTTTTCACAACTCCAAGAGAAGGGGTACAAGGGAACCTACACAGGCGCTGCCACCTTCTATATGAACATCCTCTGCTGATGGCTGAGTGGGAAATAAACATGGAGTTGCCTACATACATCCAGCACACACACATACAGAAGGCTCCTGGAATGGTGAATAACAAACAAGAATTTGGAATGAAGGGACAAGTAATGGTGTCAATAGACTGTGATTTTTTTTTATACAGCAAATCAAGTATACTTTGTGGTTAACCATTGCAGGCTGGTCAAAACCCCAGGAAGCATTTCTCTGAGCTGAATAATTACAGAAACAAGGCATTGCAATTAACAACTTCCTTGAGGTTTTGTCACTTCCGGGGCGGCTTTTGAGTCCAACAGCAAGTACACAAGCACAATTTGTACTTCACTGAGTAAGAGTTCTGGGCCCATACCCCCCTGGGTTCAAGTGGACGCATGGTGGGGTGGGTCTTGTGGCGTTTGGGGGCGGCCTAGATGCAAATCTTGGGCCATGCAACCCCAGGGCCGCAAACAGGGGGGCACAGCGGGGACAGCTGTCCCGGGCCCGGGCAATTTTTACTTTTAAAGGGGGCACGGTGGTGCTACAGTTTTCTTAGTGGCTCTGGCCCCCTTTAATAAAATCCGGGCCCTGTCATTGGTCATAGGGATGGTTGTGCCCCGTGTGTACATGTGACGTCAGTAATTAGGGGGGGGTGCGGGGCACACTGACCACCAATATATTATGGGAGGCACTGCTAATGGGCACCAATGTATTATGGGAGCACAGCTGGGCACCAATGGATTATGGGAGCACAGCTGGGCACCAATGGATTATGGGGGCACTGCTGGACACCAATGTACTAGGGGGGCACTGCTGCTGGACACCAATGTATTATGGGGGAACTGCTAGGCACCAGTGTATTATGGGGGCACTGCTGGGAACCAATGTACTACGGGGACACTGCTGCTGGGCACCAATGAATTAGGAGGGCACTGCTGCTGGGCACCAATGTATTATGGGGGAACTGCTGGGCACCAATGTATTAGGGGGGCACTCCTGCTGTGCACCAATGTATTAGGGGGGCACTGCTGGACACCAATGTATTATGGGGGCACTGCTGGGAACCAATGTATTATGGGGGCACTGCTGCTGGGCACCAATGTATTATAGGGGCACTGCTGGGCACCAATGTATTAGGGGGGGGCACTGCTGGGCACCAATGTATTAGGGGGGCACTGCTGGGAACCAATGTATTATGGGGGAACTGCTGGGCACCAATGTATTAGGGGGGCACTGCTGGGAACCAATGTATTATAGGGGCACTGCTGGGCACCAATGTATTAGGGGGGCACTGCTGGGCACCAATGTATTAGGGGGGCACTGCTGGACACCAATGTATTATGGGGGCACTGCTGGGAACCAATGTATTATGGGGGCACTGCTGCTGGACACCAATGTATTATGGGGGCACTGCTGGGAACCAATGTATTAGGGGGGCACTGCTGGGAACCAATGTATTAGGGGGGCACTGCTGGGCACCAATGTATTATGGGGGCACTGCTGCTGGACACCAATGTATTATGGGGGCACTGCTGGGAACCAATGTATTATGGGGGCACTGCTGCTGGACACCAATGTATTATGGGGGCACTGCTGGGAACCAATGTATTAGGGGGGCACTGCTGGGCACCAATGTATTAGGGGGGGGCACTGCTGGGCACCAATGTATTAGGGGGGGCACTGTTGCTGGGCACCAATATATTATGGGGGCATTGCTGGGCACCAATGTATTATGGGGCACTGCTGCTGGACACCAATGTATTAGGGGGGCACTGCTGGGAACCAACGTATTATGGGGCCAATGCTGGACACCAATGTATTAGGGGGCACTGCTGGTGGGCACCAATGTATTATGGGAGCACTGCTGCTGGGCACCAATGTATTATGGGAGCACTTTTGCTGGGGACTAATGTATTATGGGGCCACTGCTGGACACCAATGTATTAGGGGGCACTGCTGCTGGGTACCAATGTATTATTGGGGCACTGCTGGGAACCAATGTATTATAGGGGCACTGCTGGGCACCAATGTATTAGGAGGGTACTACTGCTCGGCACCAATGTATTAGGAGGGCACTGCTGCTGGGCACCAATGTATTAGGAGGGCACTGCTGCTGGGCACCAATGTATTAGGAGGGCACTGCTGCTGGGCACCAATGTATTAGGGGGCACTGATGCTGGGCACCAATGTATTATGGGGGCACTGCTGCTGGGCACCAATGTATTATGGGGGCACTGCTGCTGGGCACCAATGTATTATGGGGGCACAGCTGGGCACCAATGTGCTAGGGGGGCACTGCTGCTAGGCACCAATGTATAATGGGGGCACAGCTGGACACCAATGTATTATGGGGGCAAAGCTGGGCACCAATGTGCTAGGGGGGCACTGCTGCTGGGCACCAATGTATTATGGGGGCACTGCTGCTGGACACCAATGTATTATGGGGGCACTGCTGGGTACCAATGTATTATGGGGGCACAGCTGGGCACCAATGTATTATGGGGGCAAAGCTGGGCACCAATGTGCTAGGGGGGCACTGCTGCTGGGCACAAATGTATTATGGGGGCACTGCTGCTGGACACCAATATATTATGGGGGCACTGCTGGGCACCAATGTATTAGGGGGGGGACTGTTGCTGGGCACCAATATATTATGGGGGCATTGCTGGGAACCAATGTATTATGGGAGCACTGCTGCTGGACACCAATGTATTAGGGGGGCACTGCTGCTAGGCAGCAATGTATTAGGGGGGCACTGCTGCTGGGCACCAATGAATTAGGGGGGCACTGCTGGGCACCAACGTATTATGGGGCCAATGCTGGACACCAATGTATTAGGGGGCACTGCTGCTGGGCACCAATGTATTAGAAGGGCACTGCTGCTGAGCACCAATGTATTATGGGGGCACAGCTGGGCACCAATTTATTAAAAAGACACTGCTGCTGGGCACCAATGTATTATGGGGGCACTGCTGCTGTGCACCAATGTATTATGGGGGCACTGCTGCTGGGCACCAATGTATTATGGGGGCACAGCTGGGCCCCAATGTGCTAGGGGGGCACTGCTGCTGGGCACCAATGTATTATGGGGGCACTGCTGCTGGGAACCAATGAATTATGGGGGCACTGCTGTTGGGAACCAATGTATTATGGGGGCACTGCTGCTGGGTACCAATGTATTATTGGGGCACTGCTGGGAACCAATGTATTATAGGGGCACTGCTGGGCACCAATGTATTAGGAGGGTACTGCTGCTGGGCACCAATGTATTAGGAGGGCACTGCTGCTGGGCACCAATGTATTAGGGGGCACTGATGCTGGGCACCAATGTATTAGGAGGGCACTGCTGCTGGGCGCCAATTTATTATGGGGGCACAGCTGGACACCAATGTATTATAGGGGCACTGCTGGGCACCAATGTATTATAGGGGCACTGCTGCTGGGCACCAATGTATTATGGGGGCAAAGCTGGGCACCAATGTGCTAGAGGGGCACTGCTGCTGGGCACCAATGTATTATAGGGGCACTGCTGGACACCAATGTATTATAGGGGCACTGCTGGGCACCAATGTATTATAGGGGCACTGCTGGGCACCAATGTATTATAGGGGCACTGCTGGGCACCAATGTATTAGGGGGGGCACTGCTCGGCACCAATGTATAAGGGGGCGCACTGTTGCTGGGCACCAATATATTATGGGGGCATTGCTGGGCACCAATGTATTATGGGGCCAATGCTGGAAACCAATGTATTAGGGGGGCACTGCTGGGCACCAATGTATAAGGGGGGGCACCGTTGCTGGGCACCAATATATTATGGGGGCATTGCTGGACACCAATGTATTAGGGGGGCACTGCTGCTGGGCACCAATGTATTAGGGGGGCACTGCTGCTGGGCACCAATGTATTAGGGGGGCACTGCTGGGCACCAACGTATTATGGGGCCAATGCTGGACACCAATGTATTAGGGGGCACTGCTGCTGGGCACCAATGTATTATGGGAGCACTGCTGCTGGGCACCAATGTATTATGGGGGCACTGGGGCTGGGCACCAATGTATGATTGGGGCACTGCTGGGAACCAATGTATTAGGGGGCACTGCTGCTGGGTACCAATGTATTATTGAGGCACTGCTGGGAACCAATGTATTATAGGGGCACTGCTGGTAACCACTATATTAGGGGGCACTGCTGCTGGGCACCAATGTATTATGGGGGCACTGCTGCTGGAAACCTATGTATTAGTGGGGTACTGCTGCTGGGAACCAATGTATTAGGGGGGCACTGCTGCTGGGCACCAATGTATTATGGGGGCACTGCTGGACACCAATGTATTAGGGGGCACTGCTGCTGGGTACCAATGTATTATTGGGGCACTGCTGGGAACCAATGTATTAGGAGGGTACTGCTGCTGGGCACCAATGTATTAGGAGGGCACTGCTACTGGGCACCAATGTATTAGGAGGGCACTGCTGGGCACCAATGTATTAGGAGGGTACTGCTGCTGGGCACCAATGTATTAGGAGGGCACTGCTGCTGGGCACCAATGTATTAGGGGGCACTGATGCTGGGAACCAATGTATTAGGAGGGCACTGCTGCTGGGCACCAATTTATTATGGGGGCACAGCTGGACACCAATGTATTATGGGTGCTCTGCTGCTGGGCACCAATGTATTATGGGGGCAAAGCTGGGCACCAATGTGCTAGGGGGGAACTGCTGCTGGGCACCAATGTATTATGGGGGCACTGCTGCTGGGAACCAATGTATTATAGGGGCACTGCTGCTGGGCACCAATGTATTATGGGGGCACTGCTGCTGGACACCAATGTATTAGGGGGCACTGCTTCTGGGCAGCAATGTATTATGGGGGCACTGCTGCTGGGCACCAATGAATTAGGGGGGCACTGCTGGGCACCAACGTATTATGGGGCCAATGCTGGACACCAATGTATTAGGGGGCACTGCTGCTGAGCACCAATGTATTATGGGGGCACAGCTGGGCCCCGATGTGCTAGGGGGGCACTGCTGCTGGGCACCAATGAATTATGGGGGCACTGCTGCTGGGCGCCAATGTATTATGGGGGCACTGCTGGACACCAATGTATTAGGGGGCACTGCTGCTGGGCACCAATGTATTAGGAGGGCACTGCTGCTGGGCACCAATGTATTAGGAGGGCACTTCTGCTGGGCACCAATGTATTAGGAGGGCACTGCTGCTGGGCACCAATGTATTAGGAGGGCACTTCTGCTGGGCACCAATGTATTAGGAGGGCACTGCTGCTGGGCACCAATGTATTAGGGGGCACTGATGCTGGGCACCAATGTATTAGGAGGGCACTGCTGCTGGGCACCAATTTATTATGGGGGCACAGCTGGACACCAATGTATTATGGGGGCACTGCTGCTGGGCACTAATGTATTATGGGGGCAAAGCTGGGCACCAATGTGCTAGGGGGCACTGCTGCTGGGCACCAATGTATTATGGGGGCACTGCTGCTGGGCACCAATGTATTATAGGGGCACTGCTGGACACCAATGTATTATAGGGGCACTGCTGGCCACCAATGTATTAGGGGGGGGCACTGCTGGGCACCAATGTATAAGGGGGGGCGCTGTTGCTGGGCACCAATATATTATGGGGGCACTGCTGGGCACCAATGTATTATGGGGGCACTGCTGCTGGACACCAATGTATTAGGGGGGCACTGCTGCTGGGCACCAATGTATTAGGGGGGCACTGCTGCTGGGCATCAATGTATTAGGGGGGCACTGCTGGGCACCAACGTATTATGGGGCCAATGCTGGACACCAATGTATTAGGGGGCACTGCTGCTGAGCACCAATGTATTATGGGAGCACTGCTGCTGGGCACCAATGTATTATGGGGGCACTGGGGCTGGGCACCAATGTATTATTGAGGCACTGCTGGGAACCAATGTATTATAGGGGCACTGCTGGTAACCACTGTATTAGGGGGAACTGCTGCTGGGCACCAATGTTTCATGGGGGCACTGCTGCTGGAAACCTATGTATTAGTGGGGCACTGCTGCTGGGCACCAATGTATTAGGGGGGCACTGCTGCTGGGCACCAATGTATTATGGGGGCACTGCTGCTGGGCACCAATGTATTAGGGGGGCACTGCTGCTGGGCACCAATGTATTAGGGGGGCAATGCTGCTGGGCACTAATGTATTAGGAGGGCACTGCTGCTGGGCACCAATTTATTAGGGAGGTACTGCTGCTGGGCACCAATGTATTAGGGGGCACTGCTGCTGGGCACCAATTTATTAGGGAGGTACTGCTGCTGGGCACCAATGTATTAGGGGGCACTGCTGCTGGGCACCAATGTATTATGGGGGCACTGGGGCTGGGCACCAATGTATTATTGAGGCACTGCTGGGAACCAATGTATTAGGGGGAACTGCTGCTGGGCACCAATGTTTTATGGGGGCACTGCTGCTGGAAACCTATGTATTAGTGGGGCACTGCTGCTGGGCACCAATGTATTAGGGGGGCACTGCTGCTGGGCACCAATGTATTATGGGGGCACTGCTGCTGGGCACCAATGTATTAGGGAGGCACTGCTGCTGGGCACCAATGTATTAGGGGGGCACTGCTGCTGGGCACCAATGTATTAGGGGGGCAATGCTGCTGGGCACTAATGTATTAGGAGGGCACTGCTGCTGGGCACCAATGTATTAGGGGGGCAATGCTGCTGGGCACTAATGTATTAGGAGGGCACTGCTGCTGGGCACCAATGTATTATGGGGGCACTGCTGGGCACCAATGTATTAGGGAGGCACTGCTGCTGGGCACCAATGTATTAGGGAAGCACTGCTGCTGGGCACCAATGTATTAGGGAGGCACTGCTGCTGGAAACCAATGTATTAGGGAGGCACTGCTGCTGGGCACCAATGTATTAGGGGGCACTGCTGCTGGGCACCAATGTATTAGGGAGGCACTGCTGCTGGGCACCAATGTATTAGGAGGGCACTGCTGCTGGAAACCAATGTATTAGGAGGGCACTGCTGCTGGGCACCAATGTATTAGGAGGGCACTGTTGCTGGAAACCAATGTATTAAGAGGACACTGCTGCTGGGCACCAATGTATTAGGGGGGCACTGCTGCTGGGCACCAAAGTATTAAGAGGACACTGCTGCTGGGCACCAATGTATTAGCGAGGCACTGCTGCTGGGCACCAATGTATTAGGGAGGCACTGCTGCTGGGAACCAATGTATTAAGAGGACACTGCTGCTGGGCACCAATGTATTAGGGAGGCACTGCTGCTGGGAACAAATGTATTAGGGAGGCACTGCTGCTGGGCACCAATGTATTAAGAGGACAATGCTGCTGGGCACCAATGTATTAGGGGGGCACTCCTGCTGGGCACCAATGTATTAGCGAGGCACTGCTGCTGGGCACCAATGTATTATGGGGGAACTGCTGGACACCAATGTATTATGGGGGCACTGCTGCTGGGCACCAATGTATTAGCGAGGCACTGCTGCTGGGATCCAATGTATTATGGGGGAACTGCTGAACACCAATGTATTATGGGGGCACTGCTGGACACCAATGTATTATGGGGGCACTGCTGGACACCAATGTATTATGGGGGCACTGCTGGACACCAATGTATTATGGGGGAACTGCTGGGCACCAATGTATTATGGGGGAACTGCTGGGCACCAATGTATTATGGGGAACTGCTGGGCACCAATGTATTATGGGGGCACTGCTGGACACCAATGTATTATGGGGGCACTGCTGGACACCAATGTATTATGGGGGCACTGCTGGGCACCAATGTATTAGGAAGGGCACTGCTGGACACCAATGTATTAGGGGGGCACTGCTGCTGGGAACCAATGTATTAGGGGGGCATTGCTGGACACCAATGTATTATGGGGGCACTGCTGGGCACCAATGTATTATGGGGGCACTGCTGGGCACCAATGTATTATGGGGGCACTGCTGGGCACCAATGTATTAGGAAGGGCACTGCTGGACACCAATGTATTAGGGGGGCACTGCTGCTGGGAACCAATGTATTAGGGGGGCATTTCTGGACACCAATGTATTATGGGGGCACTGCTGGGCACCAATGTATTATGGGGGCACTGCTGGGAACCAATGTATTAGGAAGGGCACTACTGGACACCAATGTATTAGGGGGGCACTGCTGCTGGGCACCAATGTATTATGGGGGCACTGCTGGACACCAATGTATTATGGGGGCACTGCTGGACACCAATGTATTAGGGGGGCACTGCTGCTGGGAACCAATGTATTAGGGGGGCATTGCTGCTGGGCACCAATGTATTATGGGGGCACTGCTGGACACCAATGTATTATGGGGGCACTGCTGGACACCAATGTATTATGGGGGCACTTCTGCTGGGCACCAATGTATTAGGGGGGCACTGCTGCTGGGCACCAATGTATTATGGGGGAACTGCTGGGCACCAATGTATTATGGGGGCACTGCTGGACACCAATGTATTATGGGAGCAATGCTGGGCACCAATATATTATGGGAGCACTGCTGCCGGGAACCAATGTATTATGGGGGCACTGCTGGGCACCAATGTATTATGGGGGCACTGCTGGTAACCAATGTATTAGGGGGCACTGCTGCTGGGCAAAAATGTATTATGGGGCACTGCAGGAAACCAATGTATTAGTGTGGCACTGCTGCTGGGCACCAAAGTATTAGGAGGGCACTACTGCTGGAAACCAATGTATTATGGGGGCACTGCTGGAAACCTATGTATTATGGGGGCACTGCTGGGCATTAATATATTATGGGGGCACTGCTGCTGGAAACCAATGTATTATGGGGGCACTGCTGGAAACCTATGTATTATGGGGGCACTGCTGGGCATTAATATATTATGGGGGCACTGCTGCTGGACACCAATGTATTATGGGGGCACTGATGCTGGGCACCAATGTATTATGGGAGCACTGATGCTGGGCACCAATGTATTATGGGAGCACTACTGCTGGGCACCAATGTATTATGGGGGCACTGATGCTGGGCACCAATGTATTATGGGAGCACTGATGCTGGGCACCAATGTATTATGGGAGCACTACTGCTGGGCACCAATGTATTATGGGGGCACTGATGCTGGGCACCAATGTATTATGGGGGCACTGCTGCTGGACACCAATGTATTAGGGGGGCACTGCTGCTGGGCACCAATGTATTATGGGGGCACTGCTGCTGGGCACCAATGTATTAGGGAGGCACTGCTGCTGGGCACCAATGTATTAGGGGGGCACTGCTGCTGGGCACCAATGTATTAGGAGGGCACTGCTGCTGGGCACCAATGTATTAGGGGGGCAATGCTGCTGGGCACTAATGTATTAGGAGGGCACTGCTGCTGGGCACCAATGTATTATGGGGGCACTGCTGGGCACCAATGTATTAGGGAGGCACTGCTGCTGGGCACCAATGTATTAGGGAAGCACTGCTGCTGGGCACCAATGTATTAGGGAGGCACTGCTGCTGGGCACCAATGTATTAGGAGGGCACTGCTGCTGGAAACCAATGTATTAGGGAGGCACTGCTGCTGGGCACCAATGTATTAGGGAGGCACTGCTGCTGGGCACCAATGTATTAGGAGGGCACTGCTGCTGGAAACCAATGTATTAAGAGGACACTGCTGCTGGGCACCAATGTATTAGGGGGGCACTGCTGCTGGGCACCAAAGTATTAAGAGGACACTGCTGCTGGAAACCAATGTATTAAGAGGACACTGCTGCTGGGCACCAATGTATTAGGGGGGCACTGCTGCTGGGCACCAAAGTATTAAGAGGACACTGCTGCTGGGCACCAATGTATTAGCGAGGCACTGCTGCTGGGCACCAATGTATTAGGGAGGCACTGCTGCTGGGAACCAATGTATTAAGAGGACACTGCTGCTGGAAACCAATGTATTAAGAGGACACTGCTGCTGGGCACCAATGTATTAGGGGGGCACTGCTGCTGGGCACCAAAGTATTAAGAGGACACTGCTGCTGGGCACCAATGTATTAGCGAGGCACTGCTGCTGGGCACCAATGTATTAGGGAGGCACTGCTGCTGGGCACCAATGTATTAGGGAGGCACTGCTGCTGGGAACAAATGTATTAGGGAGGCACTGCTGCTGGGCACCAATGTATTAAGAGGACACTGCTGCTGGGCACCAATGTATTAGGGGGGCACTCCTGCTGGGCACCAATGTATTAGCGAGGCACTGCTGCTGGGCACCAATGTATTATGGGGGAACTGCTGGACACCAATGTATTATGGGGGCACTGCTGCTGGGCACCAATGTATTAGCGAGGCACTGCTGCTGGACACCAATGTATTATGGGGGAACTGCTGGACACCAATGTATTATGGGGGCACTGCTGAACACCAATGTATTATGGGGGCACTGCTGGACACCAATGTATTATGGGGGCACTGCTGGACACCAATGTATTATGGGGGCACTGCTGAACACCAATGTATTATGGGGGCACTGCTGGACACCAATGTATTATGGGGGCACTGCTGGACACCAATGTATTATGGGGGCACTGCTGGACACCAATGTATTATGGGGGAACTGCTGGGCACCAATGTATTATGGGGGAACTGCTGGGCACCAATGTATTATGGGGGAACTGCTGGGCACCAATGTATTATGGGGGCACTGCTGGACACCAATGTATTATGGGAGCAATGCTGGGCACCAATATATTATGGGAGCACTGCTGCCGGGAAACAATGTATTATGGGGGCACTGCTGGGCACCAATGTATTATGGGGGCACTGCTGGTAACCAATGTATTAGGGGGCACTGCTGCTGGGCAAAAATGTATTATGGGGGCACTGCAGGAAACCAATGTATTAGTGTGGCACTGCTGCTGGGCACCAAAGTATTAGGAGGGCACTACTGCTGGAAACCAATGTATTATGGGGGCACTGCTGGAAACCTATGTATTATGGGGGCACTGCTGGGCATTAATATATTATGGGGGCACTGCTGCTGGACACCAATGTATTATGGGGGCACTGATGCTGGGCACCAATGTATTATGGGAGCACTGCTGCTGGGCACCAATGTATTATGGGGGCACTGATGCTGGGCACCAATGTATTATGGGAGCACTGCTGCTGGACACCAATGTATTAGGGGGGCACTGCTGGGCACCAATGTATTATGGGGGCACTGATGCTGGGCACCAATGTATTATGGGAGCACTGCTGCTGGGCACCAATGTATTATGGAGGCACTGCTGGACACCAATGTATTAGGGGGGCACTGCTGCTGGGAACCAACGTATTAGGTGGGCATTGCTGCTGGGCACCAATGTATTATGGGGGCCCTGCTGGACACCAATGTATTATGGGGGAACAGCTGGGCACCAATGTATTATGGGGGCACTGCTGGGCACCAATGTATTATGGGGGCACTGCTGGGCACCAATGTATTAGGAAGGGCACTGCTGGACACCAATGTATTAGGGGGGCACTGCTGCTGGGAACCAATGTATTAGGGGGGCATTGCTGGACACCAATGTATTATGGGGGCACTGCTGGGCACCAATGTATTATGGGGGCACTGCTGGGCACCAATGTATTATGGGGGCACTGCTGGGCACTAATGTATTAGGAAGGGCACTGCTGGACACCAATGTATTAGGGGGGCACTGCTGCTGGGAACCAATGTATTAGGGGGGCATTTCTGGACACCAATGTATTATGGGGGCACTGCTGGGCACCAATGTATTATGGGGGCACTGCTGGGAACCAATGTATTAGGAAGGGCACTACTGGACACCAATGTATTAGGGGGGCACTGCTGCTGGGCACCAATGTATTATGGGGGCACTGCTGGACACCAATGTATTATGGGGGCACTGCTGGACACCAATGTATTAGGGGGGCACTGCTGCTGGGAACCAATGTATTAGGGGGGCATTGCTGCTGGGCACCAATGTATTATGGGGGCACTGCTGGACACCAATGTATTATGGGGGCACTGCTGGACACCAATGTATTATGGGGGCACTTCTGCTGGGCACCAATGTATTAGGGGGGCACTGCTGCTGGGCACCAATGTATTATGGGGGAACTGCTGGGCACCAATGTATTATGGGGGCACTGCTGGACACCAATGTATTATGGGAGCAATGCTGGGCACCAATATATTATGGGAGCACTGCTGCCGGGAACCAATGTATTATGGGGGCACTGCTGGGCACCAATGTATTATGGGGGCACTGCTGGTAACCAATGTATTAGGGGGCACTGCTGCTGGGCAAAAATGTATTATGGGGCACTGCAGGAAACCAATGTATTAGTGTGGCACTGCTGCTGGGCACCAAAGTATTAGGAGGGCACTACTGCTGGAAACCAATGTATTATGGGGGCACTGCTGGAAACCTATGTATTATGGGGGCACTGCTGGGCATTAATATATTATGGGGGCACTGCTGCTGGAAACCAATGTATTATGGGGGCACTGCTGGAAACCTATGTATTATGGGGGCACTGCTGGGCATTAATATATTATGGGGGCACTGCTGCTGGACACCAATGTATTATGGGGGCACTGATGCTGGGCACCAATGTATTATGGGAGCACTGATGCTGGGCACCAATGTATTATGGGAGCACTACTGCTGGGCACCAATGTATTATGGGGGCACTGATGCTGGGCACCAATGTATTATGGGAGCACTGCTGCTGGACACCAATGTATTAGGGGGGCACTGCTGCTGGGCACCAATGTATTATGGAGGCACTGCTGGACACCAATGTATTAGGGGGGCACTGCTGCTGGGAACCAATGTATTAGGTGGGCATTGCTGCTGGGCACCAATGTATTATGGGGGCACTGCTGGACACCAATGTATTATGGGGGAACAGCTGGGCACCAATGTATTATGGGGGCACTGCTGGGCACCAATGTATTATGGGGGCACTGCTGGGCACCAATGTATTAGGAAGGGCACTGCTGGACACCAATGTATTAGGGGGGCACTGCTGCTGGGAACCAATGTATTAGGGGGGCATTGCTGGACACCAATGTATTATGGGGGCACTGCTGGGCACCAATGTATTATGGGGGCACTGCTGGGCACCAATGTATTATGGGGGCACTGCTGGGCACCAATGTATTAGGAAGGGCACTGCTGGACACCAATGTATTAGGGGGGCACTGCGGCTGGGAAACAATGTATTAGGGGGGCATTTCTGGACACCAATGTATTATGGGGGCACTGCTGGGCACCAATGTATTATGGGGGCACTGCTGGGAACCAATGTATTAGGAAGGGCACTACTGGACACCAATGTATTAGGGGGGCACTGCTGCTGGGCACCAATGTATTATGGGGGCCACTGCTGGACACCAATGTATTATGGGGGCACTGCTGGACACCAATGTATTAGGGGGGCACTGCTGCTGGGAACCAATGTATTAGGGGGGCATTGCTGCTGGGCACCAATGTATTATGGGGGCACTGCTGGACACCAATGTATTATGGGGGCACTTCTGCTGGGCACCAATGTATTAGGGGGGCACTGCTGCTGGGCACCAATGTATTAGGGGGGCACTCCTGCTGGACACCAATGTATTAGGAGGGCACTGCTGCTGGGAACAAATGTATTAGGGGGCACTGCTGCTGGGAACCAATGTATTAGGGGGGAACTGCTGGGCACCTAATGTATTATGGGGGCACTGCTGGGCACCAATGTATTATGGGGGCACTGCTGGGCACCAATGTATTAGGAAGGGCACTGCTGGGAACCAATGTATTATAGGGGCACTGCTGCTGGGCACCAATGTATTATGGGGGCACTGCTGCTGGGAACCACTGTATTATGGGGGCACTGCTGGACACCAATGTATTATGGGGGCACTTCTGCTGGGCACCAATGTATTAGGGGGGCACTGCTGCTGGGCACCAATGTATTAGGAGGGCACTGCTGCTGGAAACCAATGTATTAGGATGGCACTGCTGCTGGGCACCAATGTATTATGGGGGAACTGCTGGGCACCAATGTATTATGGGGGAACTGCTGGGCACCAATGTATTATGGGGGCATTGCTGGGCACCAATATATTATGGGGGCACTGCTGGGCACCAATGTATTAGGGGGGCACTGCTGGACACCAATGTATTAGGGGGGCACTGCTGGACACCAATGTATTAGGGGGGCACTGCTGCTGGGCACCAATGTATTATGGGGGCACTGCTGGACACCAATGTATTATGGGGGCACTGCTGGACACCAATGTGTTAGGGGGGCACTGCTGCTAGGCACCAATGTATTAGGGGGGCACTGCTGCTGGGCACCAATGTATTATGGGGGCACTGCTGGACACCAATGTATTATGGGGGCACTGCTGGACACCAATGTATTAGGGGGGCACTGCTGCTGGACACCAATGTATTATGGGGGCACTGCTGGACACCAATGTATTATGGGGGCACTGCTGGACACCAATGTATTAGGGGGGCACTGCTGCTGGACACCAATGTATTAGGGGGGCACTGCTGCTGGACACCAATGTATTAGGGGGGCACTGCTGCTGGACACCAATGTATTATGGGGGCACTGCTGGACACCAATGTATTATGGGGGCACTTCTGCTGGGCACCAATGTATTAGGGGGGCACTGCTGCTGGACACCAATGTATTAGGGGGGCACTGCTGCTGGACACCAATGTATTAGGAGGGCACTGCTGCTGGGCACCAATGTATTAGGGGGCACTGCTGCTGGGAACCAATGTATTAGGGGGCACTGCTGCTGGGCACCAATGTATTATGGGGGAACTGCTGGGCACCAATGTATTATGGGGGAACTGCTGGGCACCAATGTATTATGGGGGCACTGCTGGACACCAATGTATTATAGGGGCACTGCTGGGCACCAATGTATTATGAGGGCACTGCTGGGCACCAATTTATTATGGGGGCACTGCTGGGCACCAATGTATTAGGGGGGCACTGCTGCTGGGAACCAATGTATTAGGGGGGCACTGCTGCTGGGCACCAATGTATTATGGGGGCACTGCTGGACACCAATGTATTATGAGGGCACTGCTGGGCACCAATTTATTATGGGGGCACTGCTGGGCACCAATGTATTAGGGGGGCACTGCTGCTGGGAACCAATGTATTAGGGGGGCACTGCTGCTGGGCACCAATGTATTATGGGGGCACTGCTGCTGGGCACCAATGTATTATAGGGGCACTGCTGCTGGGAACCAATGTATTATAGGGGCACTGCTGCTGGGAACCAATGTATTATGGGGGCACTGCTGCTGGGAACCAATGTATTATAGGGGCACTGCTGCTGGGCACCAATGTATTAGGGGGGCACTGCTGCTGGGCACCAATGTATTAGGAGGGCACTGCTGCTGGGCACCAATGTATTAGGATGGCACTGCTGCTGGGCACCAATGTATTAGCGAGGAACTGCTGCTGGGAACCAATGTATTATGGGGGAACTGCTGGGCACCAATGTATTATGGGGGAACTGCTGGGCACCAATGTATTATGGGGGCACTGCTGGACACCAATGCATTATGGGGGCACTGCTGGACACCAATGTATTAGGGGGGAACTGCTGGGCGACAATGTATTATGGGGGCACTGCTGTTGGGCACCAATGTATTATGGGGGAACTGCTGGGCACCAATGTATTATGGGGGAACTGCTGGGCACCAATCTTTATGGGGGCACTGCTGGACACCAATGTATTATGGGGGCACTGCTGGAAACCAATGTATTATGAGGGCACTGCTGGGCCCCAATGTATTATAGGGGCACTGCTGGGCACCAATGTATTAGGGGGGCACTGCTGCTGGGCACCAATGTATTAGGAGGGCACTGCTGCTGGGCACCAATGTATTAGGAGGGCACTGCTGCTGGGCACCAATGTATTAGGATAACACTGCTGCTGGGCACCAATGTATTATGGGGGAACTGCTGGGCACAAATGTATTATGGGGGCACTGCTGGATACCAATGTATTATGGGGGCACTGCTGGATACCAATGTATTATGGGGGCACTGCTGGGCACCAATGTATTAGGGGGGCACTGCTGGGCACCAATGTATTAGGGGGGCACTGCTGCTGGGCACCAATGTATTATGGGGGCACTGCTGGGCACCAATGTATTATGGGGACACTGCTGGTAACCAATGTATTAGTGTGGCACTGCTGCTGGGCACCAAAGTATTAGAAGGGCACTACTGATGGGCACCAATGTATTAGGAGGGAACTGCTGCTGGGCACAAAGGTATAAGGAGTGCACTGCTGCTGGAAACCAATGTAATAGGGGGCACTGCTGCTGGAAACCTATGTATTATGGGGGCACTGCTGCTGGGCACCAATGTATTAGGGGGGCACTGCTGGGCACCAACGTATTATGGGGCCAATGCTGGACACCAATGTATTAGGGGGCACTGCTGCTGGGCACCAATGTATTATGGGAGCACTGCTGCTGGGCACCAATGTATTATGGGGGCACTGGGGATGGGCACCAATGTATTATTGGGGCACTGCTGGTAACCACTGTATTAGGGGGCACTGCTGCTGGGCACCAATATATTATGGGGACACTGCTGGACACCAATGTATTATGGGGGCACTGCTGGGCACCAATGTATTAGGGGGGCACTGCTGCTGGGTACCAATGTATTAGGGGGGTATTGCTGCTGGGCACCAATGTATTATGGGGGCATTGCTGGACACCAATGTATTATGGGGGCACTTCTGCTGGGCACCAATGTATTAGGGGGGCACTGCTGCTGGGAACCAATGAATTATGGGGGCAATGCTGCTGGGCACCAATGAATTATGGGGGCAATGCTGCTGGGCACCAATGTATTAGGAGGGCACTGCTGCTGGGCACCAAAGTATTAGGGGGGCACTGCTGCTGGGAACCAATTAGGGGGGCACTGCTGCTGGGCACCAATGTATTAGGGGGGCAATGCTGCTGGGCACCAATGTATTATGGGGGCACTGCTGCTGGACACCAATGTATTAGGGAGGCACTGCTGCTGGGTACCAATGTATTCGGGGGGCACTGCTGCTGGGCACCAATGTATTAAGGAGGCACTGCTGCTGGGCACCAATGTATTAGGGGGGCACTGCTGCTGGGCACCAATGTATTAGGAGGGCACTGCTGCTGGGCACCAATGTATTAGGAGGGAACTGCTGGTGGGCATCAATGTATTAGGAGGGCAATGCTGCTGGGCACTAATGTATTAGGAGGGCAATGCTGCTGGGCACCAATGTATTAGGAGGGCACTGCTGCTGGGCACCAATGTATTATGGGGGCACTGCTGCTGGGAACCAATGTATTAGGAGGGCACTGCTGCTGGGTACCAATGTATTATGGGGGCAATGCTACTGGGCACTAATGTAATAGGAGGGCACTGCTGCTGGAAACCAATGTATTAGGGGGGCACTGCTGCTGGGCACCAATGTATTATGGGGGCTCTGGGGCTGGGAACCTATGTATTATAGGGGCACTGCTGGTAACCACTGTATTAGGGGGGCACTGCTGCTGGAAACCTATTTATTATGGGGGCACTGCTGCTGGGCACCAATGTATTAGGGGGGCACTGCTGGGCACCAACGTATTATCGGGCCAATGCTGGACACCAATGTATTAGGGGGCACTGCTGCTGGGCACCAATGTATTATGGGAGCACTGCTGCTGGGCACCAATGTATTATGGGGGCACTGGGGCTGGGCACCAATGTATTATTGGGGCACTGCTGGGAACCAATGTATTAGGGGGCACTGCTGCTGGTCACCAATGTATTATGGGGGCTCTGGGGCTGGTAACCACTGTATTAGAGGGCACTGCTGCTGGGCACCAATATATTATGGGGACACTGCTGGACACCAATGTATTATGGGGGCACTGCTGGGCACCAATGTATTAGGGGGGCACTGCTGCTGGGTACCAATGTATTAGGGGGGTATTGCTGCTGGGCACCAATGTATTATGGGGGCATTGCTGGACACCAATGTATTATGGGGGCACTTCTGCTGGGCACCAATGTATTAGGGGGGCACTGCTGCTGGGCACCAATGAATTATGGGGGTAATGCTGCTGGGCACCAATGAATTATGGGGGCAATGGTGCTGGGCACCAATGTATTAGGAGGGCACTGCTGCTGGGCACCAAAGTATTAGGGGGGCACTGCTGCTGGGAACCAATTAGGGGGGCACTGCTGCTGGGCACCAATGTATTAGGGGGGCAATGCTGCTGGGCACCAATGTATTATGGGGGCACTGCTGCTGGACACCAATGTATTAGGGAGGCACTGCTGCTGGGCACCAATGTATTCGGGGGGCACTGCTGCTGGGCACCAATGTATTAAGGAGGCACTGCTGCTGGGCACCAATGTATTAGGGGGGCACTGCTGCTGGGCACCAATGTATTAGGAGGGCACTGCTGCTGGGCACCAATGTATTAGGAGGGGCACTGCTGCTGGGGAACCAATGTATTAGGGAGACACTGCTGCTGGGCACCAATGTATTAGGAGGGCACAGCTGCTGGAAACCAATGTATTAGGAGGGCACTGCTGCTGGGCACCAATGTATTAGGAGGGCACTTCTGCTGGGCACCAATGTATTAGGAGGGCACTGCTGCTGGGCACCAATGTATTAGGGGGGCACTGCTGCTGGGCACCAATGTATTAGGGGGGCACTGCTGCTGGGCACCAATGTATTATTGGGGCACTGCTGGGAACCAATGTATTAGGGGGCACTGCTGCTGGGCACCAATGTATTGTGGGGGCTCTGGGGCTGGGAACCAATGTATTATAGGGGCACTGCTGCTGGTAACCACTGTATTAGGGGGCACTGCTGCTGGGCACCAATGTATTATGGGGACACTGCTGGACACCAATGTATTATGGGGGCACTGCTGGGCACCAATGTATTAGGGGGGCACTGCTGCTGGGTACCAATGTATTAGGGGGGTATTGCTGCTGGGCACCAATGTATTATGGGGGCATTGCTGGACACCAATGTATTATGGGGGCACTTCTGCTGGGCACCAATGTATTAGGGGGGCACTGCTGCTGGGCACCAATGAATTATGGGGGCAATGCTGCTGGGCACCAATGAATTATGGGGGCAATGCTGCTGGGCACCAATGTATTAGGAGGGCACTGCTGCTGGGCACCAAAGTATTAGGGGGGCACTGCTGCTGGGAACCAATTAGGGGGGCACTGCTGCTGGGCACCAATGTATTAGGGGGGCAATGCTGCTGGGCACCAATGTATTATGGGAGCACTGCTGCTGGGCACCAATGTATTCGGGGGGCACTGCTGCTGGGCACCAATGTATTAAGGAGGCACTGCTGCTGGGCACCAATGTATTAGGGGGGAACTGCTGCTGGGCACCAATGTATTAGGAGGGCACTGCTGCTGGGCACCAATGTATTAGGAGGGCACTGCTGCTGGGCATCAATGTATTAGGAGGGCAATGCTGCTGGGCACTAATGTATTAGGAGGGCAATGCTGCTGGGCACCAATGTATTAGGAGGGCACTGCTGCTGGGCACCAATGTATTATGGGGGCACTGCTGCTGGGAACCAATGTATTAGGAGGGCACTGCTGCTGGGTACCAATGTATTATGGGGGCAATGCTGCTGGGCACTAATGTATTAGGGGGGCACTGCTGCTGGGCACCAATGTATTAGGAGGGCACAGCTGCTGGAAACCAATGTATTAGGAGGGCACTGCTGCTGGGCACCAATGTATTAGGAGGGCACTGCTGCTGGGCACCAATGTATTAGGAGGGCACTGCTGCTGGGCACCAATGTATTAGGGGGGCACTGCTGCTGGGCACCAATGTATTAGGAGGGCACTGCTGCTGGGCACCAATGTATTAGGAGGGCACTGCTGCTGGGCACCAATGTATTAGGGAGGCACTGCTGCTGGGCACCAATGTATTAGGAGGGCACAGCTGCTGGGCACCAATGTATTAGGAGGGCACTGCTGCTGGCACCAATGTATTAGGAGGGCACTGCTGCTGGCACCAATGTATTAGGAGGGGCACTGCTGCTGGGCACCAATGTATTAGGGGGGCACTGCTGCTGGGCACCAATGTATTAGGGGGGCACTGCTGCTGGGCACCAATGTATTAGGGGGGCACTGCTGCTGGGCACCAATGTATTAGGGGGGCACTGCTGCTGGAAACCAATGTATTAGGGAGGCACTGCTGCTGGGCACCAATGTATTAGGAGGGCACTGCTGCTGGGCATCAATGTATTATGGGGCCAATGCTGCTGGGCACTAATATATTAGGAGGGCACTGCTGCTGGGCACCAATGTATAAGAGGACACTGCTGCTGGGCACCAATCTATTAGTGGGGGCACTGCTGCTGGGCACCAATGTATTAGGAGGGCACTGCTGCTGGGCACCAATGTATTAAGAGGACACTGCTGCTGGGCACCAATGTATTAGGGGGGCACAACTGCTGGGCCACCAATGTATTAGGAGGGCACTGCTGCTGGGCACCAATGTATTAGCGAGGCACTGCTGCTGGCGCCAATGTATTATGGGGCACTGCTGGACACCAATGTATTATGGAGCACTGCTGCTGGGACCAATGTATTATGGGGCACTGCTGGCACCAATGTATTATGAGCACTGCTGGGCAACCATGTATTATGGGGCACTGCTGGGCACCAATGTATTATGGCACTGCTGCTGGAACCAATGTATTATGGGGGCACTGCTGCTGGGGCCACCAATGTATTATGGGAGCACTGCTGCTGGCCACCAATGTATTAGGGGGGCACTGCGGAACCAATGTATTAGGCTGTGGCACTGGCGCTGGGCACCAATGTATTTTAGGGGGCACTGCTCGGGAACCAATGTATTATGGGGGCACTGCTGCTGGGCACCAATGTATTATGGGGCACTGTCTGGGCACCAATGTATTAGGGGGCACTGCTGCTGGGCACCAATGTATTATGGGGGCAGCTGCTGGGCACCAATGTATTAGGGGCACTGCTGCTGGGAACCAATGTATTTAGGGGGCACTGCTGCTGGGCACCAATTTATTAGGGGGCACTGCTGCTGGGAACCAATGTATTATGGGGCACTGCTGGGCTTGGGCACCAATTTATTATGGGGGCACTGCTGCTGGGCACCAATGTATTATAGGGGCACTGCTGCTGGGAACCAATGTATTATGGGGGCACTGCTGCTGGGAACCAATAGTATTATAGGGGCACTGCTGCTGGGAACCAATGTATTATGGGGGCACTGCTGCTGTGAACCAATGTATTATGGGGGCACTGCTGCTGGGAACCAATGTATTATAGGGGCACTGCTGGTGGGTACCAATGTATTATGGGAGCACTGCTGCTGGACATCAATGTATTAGGGGGGCACTGCTGCTGGGCACCAATGTATTAGGAGGGCACTGCTGCTGGG
This sequence comes from Xenopus tropicalis, assembly GCF_000004195.4. Taxonomy (NCBI): domain Eukaryota; kingdom Metazoa; phylum Chordata; class Amphibia; order Anura; family Pipidae; genus Xenopus; species Xenopus tropicalis. Next base: position 28,044,109 of record NC_030686.2, on the reverse strand, counting down.
CACCAATGTATTAGGATGGCACTGCTGCTGGGCACCAATGTATTGGGATGGCACTGCTGCTGGGCACCAATGTATTAGCGAGGCACTGCTGCTGGGAACCAATGTATTATGGGGGAACTGCTGTGCACCAATGTATTATGGGGGCACTGCTGGACACCAATGTATTATGGGGGCACTGCTGGACACCAATGTATTATGGGGGCACTGCTGGACACCAATGTATTATGGGGGCACTGCTGGACACCAATGTATTAGGGGGGAACTGCTGGGCACCAATGTATTATAGGGGCACTGCTGCTGGGCACCAATGTATTATGGGGGAACTCCTGGGCACCAATGTATTATGGGGGAACTGCTGGGCACCAATCTTTATGGGGGCACTGCTGGACACCAATGTATTATGGGGGCACTGCTGGGCACCAATGTATTAGGGGGGCACTGCTGCTGGGCACCAATGTATTAGGAGGGCACTGCTGCTGGGCACCAATGTATTAGGAGGGCACTGCTGCTGGGCACCAATGTATTAGGATAACACTGCTGCTGGGCACCAATGTATTAGCGAGGCACTGCTGCTGGGCACCAATGTATTATGGGGGAACTGCTGGGCACAAATGTATTATGGGGGAACTGCTGGGCACCAATCTTTATGGGGGCACTGCTGGACACCAATGTATTATGGGGGCACTGCTGGACACCAATGTATTATGGGGGCACTGCTGCTGGGCACCAATGTATTATGGGGGAACTGCTGGGCACCAATGTAATCTGGGGGCACTGCTGGATACCAATGTATTATGGGGGCACTGCTGGATACCAATGTATTATGGGGACACTGCTGGGCACCAATGGATTAGGGGGGCACTGCTGGGCACCAATGTATTAGGGGGGCACTGCTGCTGGGCACCAATGTATTATGGGGGCACTGCTGGGCACCAATGTATTATGGGGACACTGCTGGTAACCAATGTATTAGGGGGCACAGCTGCTGGGCAAAAATGTATTATGGGGGCACTGCAGGAAACCAATGTATTAGTGTGGCACTGCTGCTGGGCACCAAAGTATTAGGAGGGCACTACTGATGGGCACCAATGTATTAGGAGGGAACTGCTGCTGGGCACCAACGTATTAGGGGGGCACTGCTGCTGGGCACAAACGTATAAGGAGGGCACTGCTGCTGGAAACCAATGTAATAGGGGGCACTGCTGCTGGAAACCTATGTATTATGGGGGCACTGCTGCTGGGCACCAATGTATTATGGGGGCACTGCTGCTGGACACCAATGTATTAGGGGCACTGCTGCTGGGCACCAATGTATTAAGGGGGCACTGCTGCTGGGCACCAATGTATTAGGGGGGCACTGCTGCTGGGCACCAATGTATTAGGAGGGCACTGCTACTGGGCACCAATGTATTAGGAGGGCACTGCTGCTGGGCATCAATGTATTAGGAGGGCACTGCTGCTGGGCACTAATGTATTAGGAGGGCACTGCTGCTGGGCACCAATGTATTATGGGGGCACTGCTGCTGGGAACCAATATATTAGGAGGGCACTGCTGCTGGGCACCAATGTATTAGGAGGGCACTGCTGCTGGGCATCAATGTATTATGGGGGCAATGCTGCTGGGCACTAATGTATTAGGAGGGCACTGCTGCTGGGCACCAATGTATTATGGGGGCACTGTTGCTGGAAACCAATGTATTAGGGAGGCACTGCTGCTGGGCACCAATGTATTAGGGAGGCACTGCTGCTGGGCACCAATGTATTAAGGAGGCACTGCTGCTGGGCACCAATGTATTAGGGAGGCACTGCTGCTGGGCACCAATGTATTATGGGGGCACTGCTGGGCACCAATGTATTATGGGGGCACTGCTGGTAACCAATGTATTAGGGGGCACTGCTGCTGGGCACCAAAGTATTAGGAGGGCACTACTGCTGGAAACCAATGTAATAGGGGGCACTGCTGCTGGAAACCAATGTATGATGGGGGCACTGCTGAACACCAATGTATTATGGGGGCACTGCTGAACACCAATGTATTATGGGGCAGCTGCTGAACACCAATGTATTATGGGGGCACTGCTGAACACCAATGTATTATGGGGGCACTGCTGAACACCAATGTATTATGGGGGCACTGCTGGACACCAATGTATTATGGGGGCATTGCTGCTGGGCACCATGTATTATGGGGCACTGATGCTGGGACACCAATGTATTATGGGGCACTGCTGGAAACCAATGTATTAGGGGGCCACTTCTGCTGGGCACCAATGTATTATGGGGGCACTGCTGGACACCAATGTATTATGGGGGCACTGCTGGACACCAATGTATTAGGGGGCCACTTCTGCTGGGCACCAATGTATTATGGGGGCACTGCTGGACACCAATGTATTATGGGTGCACTGCTGGACACCAATGTATTAGGGGGCCACTTCTGCTGGGCACCAATGTATTATGGGGGCACTGCTGGACACCAATGTATTAGGAGGGCACTGCTGCTGGGCATCAATGTATTAGGAGGGCACTGCTGCTGGGCATCAATGTATTAGGAGGGCACTGCTGCTGGGCACCAATGTATTAGGAGGGCACTGCTGCTGGGCACCAATGAATTAGGAGGGCACTGCTGCTGGGCACCAATGAATTAGGAGGGCACTGCTGCTGAACACCAATGTATTATAGGGGCACTGCTGGGCACCAATGTATTAGGGGGCACTGCTGCTGGGCACCAGTGTATTATGGGGGCACTGCTGGACACCAATGTATTAGGAGGGCACTGCTGCTGGGCATCAATGTATTAGGAGGGCACTGCTGCTGGGCACCAATGTATTAGAGGGGCCCTGGCTACCAATGTTTGTGTGCCCTTTGTACTGATGAGATGGGTCACTGGGGGAGGGGCCATTGGGGGGCAGGGCGTGGGAGGAGGAGGGCCCAGAAAATTTTGTTGTGAGGGGCCGTGATTTCTGATGGCGGCCCTGTGCAACCCTATTTATGCCACTGCCAATGCTTGAGTAACTGCAAGTACAGGTATGGGATCCCTTATGTGGAAACCCATTATCCAGAAAGCTCTGAATTACGTAAAGCCCGTTTCCCATAGACTCCATTTTAATCAAATAATACAGAATTTTAAAACGGATTTGCTTTTTCTCTGTAATAATAAAACAGTACCTTGTTATTGATCCCAACTAAGATATAAATAATCCTTATTAGATGCAAAACCATCCTATTGGGTTTAATTAATGGTTTATTGATTTTTTAGTTCACTTAAGGTATGGTGATCCGAATTACGGAAAGAGCCCTGTTCCGGAATACCCTTGTCTTAAGCATTCTGGATAACGGGTCCTATACCTGTACAATATAACCCCTATTTTGGCTGTATTAGTCAAATTGTCCAGTTAGTGATAGAGCAGGGGGTACATGTGATTCTCTATCTTCAGGATGAGCCTTCACAAAGTGGAAGCGACTATACGGAGGGTGTTGTACAACTACACCTCCCACTGCAACGTGTATGTGAGAAGTACAATGATACCAATACTGTAGGTGGACGCCAGGAGCTCTTGCAAACAAAAGATAACTATTTGTCCTAGACCAGTGCTGTCCAACTGGCGGCCCGCGACCCCCCTCTGTGTGGCCCCCCACCTGTCTGGCTGCTTTGATGGCTTACTCTTGTAAGTGTTAGCTTTAAATGGTATCAGTACTGAGATTAACTGCCCCCCCTGCATTGCTCATACCTCAGATTCAGGTTGTAATCCCTCTGTATTGTTTAAATATGTAATTCCCTGTGTTGTTCACACCTTTTAGTTTCTGCATTGTTCTACCCCTGCAGTGTTCACACCTCAGGCTCAGGCTGTAATCACCCACATTGTTTCCCTGTTCACACCTCAGACAAGACTGTAGGAGAAGTAGAAACCCACAAATAATCCCTGCACACTACAAAAAGAACATATACTGTGGTGGTACTGCAATTAAAAAGTTTTTTAATATATAATTATTGTACAGACTGTAGGCAGAGTATGGCACACACAGACACTCAGGCAGGGTAGGGAAGGCAGAGTATGGCACACACAGGCATGGTAGGGAAGGCAGAGTATGGCACACACAGGCATGGTAGGGCAGGAAGAGTATAGCAGGTTTTTTGCTGTACTACAACCATTAATATGGGTATGGTCATGTGATAACACGGGTGTGGTTTCAAGTGGGTGTGGTTTCAAAAAGGGGAGTGGTCAAAACTGGCTTCCATTATCGGCCCTCCACCACAAAGGTCGGAAAAATTCCGGCCCTCGGTACCACAGAAGTTGGACAGCACTGTCCTAGACAAATGATGGTAATGCAGAGCAAATCAATACTTACCCTTGAGGAGGTATAACAGGATTTCAGCAATACAATTGATGTTAAAGCAGATCTAACAGTTGAAGTATGGTGTCCATCGGTTTCTCCCTCTCATATAGAGTTTGGGCACCGTAAGTTGGGCCTATTCCCTGGCACTTCTGTGTCCCTAAACAAAGGCAAGTAAGTCTGTTAGGAGACTACTCCTTTACTCTCCTCTCATGGATGGAGCAAGAAAGCTGCTCTTTCTAAATACATACTGTCTGACTCACTTTCCTGCTCTGATATTATTTAACCTGTTCTCACTTTACCTCGTTCACGGGGTCCCTGCGCCCCAACTTCACTAAGGGTACTGGTCCCCTTCGGTCGGAACCTTCTGGGCCTTGTGGATCCCAGTTTCTGGGAGACATTCACATACGTCAGATGCTGCAGGCCAAGAAGAAAGAACCACCCCTCTCCTAACACCATATTAAAGTGTGGCAGGGTGTGGTCTAGCCTTGGGCCAATAATAAGGTATATGGTAATACCAAATAGATACATCAATCCCTGCCTAGTGACAAGGAGAAAGGAAAGGTAGTGTTTAAAGCCATAGAGGCACATTAACCCTATGGGTCCCTACAACTACTTTGCAGTTACTTTAGAGTCTGTAAAATAACACTGTGGGTAAAAAAACATCACAGATTGAGTAATAATGTTGGACCTTGCACTTAGGACTTGCTTCATAAATGAGCCCTATTGTGGAAGAAAATAAAATTTAGAAAAATGTTCTAGTTCCTGTGAACCAATGTATTAGGGGGCACTGCTGGACACCAATGTATTAGGGGGCACTGCTGCTGGGCACCAATGTATTAGGGGGGCACTGCTGGACACCAATGTATTATGGGGGAACTGCTGCTGGGCACCAATGAATTGGGGGGGGCACTGTTGCTGGGCACCAATGTATTATAGGGGCACTGCTGGGCATGAATGTATTAGGGGGCACTGTTGCTGGGCACCAATGTATTATTGGAGCACTGCTGCTGGGCACCAATGTATTAGGGGGGCACTGCTGCTGGGCACCAATGTATTAGGGGGGCACTGCTGGAAACCTATGTATTATGGGGGCACTGCTGCTGGGCACAAATGTATTCTAGGGGCACTGCTTGGCATTAATATATTATGGGGGCACTGCTGCTGGACACCAATGTATTAGGGGAGCACTGCTGCTGGGCACCAATGTATTCTAGGGGCACTGCTTGGCATTAATATATTATGGGGGCACTGCTGCTGGACACCAATGTATTAGGGGAGCACTGCTGCACACAAATGTATTAGGGGGCACTGTTGGACACCAATGTATTATTGGAGCACTGCTGCTGGGCACCAATGTATTAGGGGGGCACTGCTGGACACCAATGTATTAGGGGGGCACTGCTGCTGGGCACCAATGTATTATGGGGGCACTGCTGCTGGGCACCAATGTATTATGGGGGCACTGCTGCTGGGCACAAATGTATTCTAGGGGCACTGCTTGGCATTAATATATTATGGGGGCACTGCTGGGCACCAATGTATTAGGGGGCACTGCTGCTGGACACCAATGTATTATAGGGGCACTGCTGGGCACCAATGTATTATAGGGGCACTGCTGCTTAAGGTATGGTGATCCGAATTACGGAAAGAGCCTTGTTCCGGAATACCCTTGGTCTTAAGCATTCTGGATAACGGGTTCTGGATAACGGGTCCTATACCTGTAAAATATAACCCCTATTTGGCTGTATTAGTCAAATTGTCCAGTTAGTGATAGAGCAGGGGGTACATGTGACTCTCTATCTTCAGGATGAGCCTTCACAAAGTGGAAGCGACTATACAGGAGGGTGTTGTGCAACTACACCTCTCACTGCAACGTGTATGTGAGAAGTACAATAATACTAATACTGTAGGTGGACCCCAGGAGCTCTTGCAAACAAAAGATAACTTTGTCCTAGACAAATGATGGGAATGCAGGGCAAATCAATACTTACCCTTGAGGAGGTATAACAGGATTTCAGCAATACAATTGATGTTAAAGCAGATCTAACAGTTGAAGTTTGGTGTCCAACGGTTTCTCCCTCTCATATAGAGTTTGGGCACCATAAGTTGGGCCTATTCCCTGGCACTTCTGTGTCCCTAAACAAAGGCAAGTAAGTCTGTTAGGAGACTACTCCTTTACTCTCCTCTCATGGATGGAGCAAGAAAGCTGCTCTTTCTAAATACATACTGTCTGACTCACTTTCCTGCTCTGATATTACTTAACCTGTTCTCACTTTACCTCGTTCACGGGATCCCTGCGCCCCAACTTCACTAAGGGTACTGGTCCCCTTCGGTCGGAACCTTCTGGGCCTTGTGGATCCCAGTTTCTGGGAGACATTCACATACGTCAGATGCTGCAGGCCAAGAAGAAAGAACCACCCCTCTCCTAACACCATATTAAAGTGTGGCAGGGTGTGGTCTAGCCTTGGGCCAATAATAAGGTATATGGTAATACCAAATAGATACATCAATCCCTGCCTAGTGACAAGAAGAAAGGAAAGGTAGTGTTTAAAGCCATAGAGGCACATTAACCCTATGGGTCCCTACAACTACTTTGCAGTAACTTTAGAGTCTGTAAAATAACACTGTGGGTAAAAAAACATCACAGATTGAGTAATAATGTTGGACCTTGCACTTAGGACTTTCTTCATAAATGAGCCCTATTGTGGAAGAAAATAAAATTTAGAAAAATGTTCTAGTTCCTGTGAACCAATGTATTAGGGGGCACTGCTGCTGGGCACCAATGTATTACGGGGCACTGCTGCTGGGCACCAATGTATTAGGGGGCACTGCTGCTGGGCACCAATGTATTAGGGGGCACTGCTGCTGGGCACCAATGTATTAGGGGGCACTGCTGCTGGGCACCAATGTATTAGGGGGCACTGCTGCTGGGCACCAATGTATTATAGGGGCACTGCTGGGAACAATGTATTAGGGGGCACTGCTGGACACCAATGTATTATTGGAGCACTGCTGCTGGGCACCAATGTATTAGGGGGGCACTGCTGGACACCAATGTATTAGGGGGGCACTGCTGCTGGGCACCAATGTATTAGGAGGGCACTGCTGGACACCAATGTATTAGGAGGGCACTGCTGCTGGACATCAATGTATTAGGAGGGCACTGCTGCTGGGCACCAATGTATTAGGGGGCACTGCTGGACACCAATGTATTAGGGGGCACTGCTGGACACCAATGTATTAGGGGGCACTGCTGGACACGAATGTATTATTGGAGCACTGCTGCTGGGCACCAATGTATTATCGGCGGGCACGGGCTACGCTCAAACAACTTGGTGATATCTTAGGCAGATGAGCTCAGAGCTGTCCTTGAGTACGGGAGCACTGCTGCTGGGCACCAATGTATTAGGGAGCACTGCTTGCTGCGACCCAAATGTATTAGGGGGCACTGCTGCTGGGGCACCAATTATTAGGGGGGCACTGCTGGACACCAATGTATTATGGGGGGCACTGCTGCTGGGTCACCACATGTATTCTAAGGGGCATGGTTTCAAGTGGGTGTGGTTTCAAAAAGGGGAGTGGTCAAAACTGGCTTCCATTATCGGCCCTCCACCACAAAGGTCGGAAAAATTCCGGCCCTCGGTACCACAGAAGTTGGACAGCACTGTCTAGACAAATGATGGGAATGCAGAGCAAATCAATACTTACCTTGAGGAGGTATAACAGGATTTCAGCAATACAATTGATGTTAAAGCAGATCTAACAGTTGAAGTATGGTGTCCATCGGTTTCTCCCTCTCATATAGAGTTTGGGCACCGTAAGTTGGGCCTATTCCCTGGCACTTCTGTGTCCCTAAACAAAGGCAAGTAAGTCTGTTAGGAGACTACTCCTTTACTCTCCTCTCATGGATGGAGCAAGAAAGCTGCTCTTTCTAAATACATACTGTCTGACTCACTTTCCTGCTCTGATATTATAACCTGTTCTCACTTTACCTCGTTCACGGGGTCCCTGCGCCCCAACTTCACTAAGGGTACTGGTCCCCTTCGGTCGGAACCTTCTGGGCCTTTGTGGATCCCAGTTTCTGGGAGACATTCACATACGTCAGATGCTGCAGGCCAAGAAGAAAGAACCACCCCTCTCCACACCATATTAAAGTGTGGCAGGGTGTGGTCTAGCCTTGGCCAATAATAAGGTATATGGTAATACCAAATAGATACATCAATCCCTGCCTAGTGACAAGGAGAAAGGAAAGGTAGTGTTTAAAGCCATAGAGGCACATTAACCCATGGGTCCCTACATACTACTTAGAGTCTGTAAATAACACTGTGGGTAAAAAAACATCACAGATTGAGTAATAATGTTGGACCTTACACTTAGGACTTGCTTCATAAATGAGCCCTATTGTGGAAGAAAATAAATTAGAAAAATGTTCTAGTTCCTGTGAACCAAGTAGTTAGGGGGCACTGCTGGAGCACCAATGTATTAGGGGGGCACTGCTGCTGGGCACTAATGTATTAGGGGGCACTGCTGGACACAATGTATTATGGGGGAACTGCTGCTGGGCACCAATGAATTGGGGGGGACTGTTGCTGGGCACCAATGTATTATAGGGGCACTGCTGGCAGAATGTATTAGGGGGGCACTGTTGCTGGCACCAATGTATTATTGGAGCACTGCTGCTGGGCACCAATGTATTAGGGGGCACTGCTGCTGGGCACCAATGTATTAGGGGGGCACTGCTGGAAACCTATGTATTATGGGGGCACTGCTGCTGGGCACAAATGTATTCTAGGGGCACTGCTTGGCATTAATATATTATGGGGCACTGCTGCTGGACACCAATGTATTAGGGGAGCACTGCTGCTGGCACCAATGTATTCTAGGGGCACTGCTTGGCATTAATATATTATGGGGGCACTGCTGCACACAATGTATTAGGGGGCACTGTTGGACACCAATGTATTTAGGGGAGCACTGCTGCACCACAATGTATTAGGGGGCACTGTTGGACACCAATGTATTATTGGAGCACTGCTGCTGGGCACAATGTATTAGGGGGCACTGCTGGACACCAATGTATTAGGGGGCACTGCTGCTGGCACCAAATGTATTATGGGGGCACTGCTGCTGGCACCAATGTATTATGGGGGCACTGCTGCTGGGCACAATGTATTCTAGGGGCACTGCTGGGCATTAATATTATGGGGGCACTGCTGCTGGACACCAATGTATTAGTGAGCACTGCTGCTGGGCACCAATGTATTAGGGGGGCACTGCTGGACACCAATGTATTAGGGGGGCACTGCTGGACACCAATGTATTATTGGAGCACTGCTGCTGGGCACCAATGTATTAGGGGGGCACTGCTGGACACCAATGTATTAGGGGGGCACTGCTGCTGGGCACCAATGTATTATGGGGGCACTGCTGGACACCAATGTATTAGGGGGCACTGCTGCTGGGCACCAATGTATTAGGGGGCACTGCTGTGGGCACCAATGTATTAGGGGCACTGCTGCTGGGCACCAATGTATTAGGGGGGCACTGCTGCTGGGCACCAATGTATTAGGGGGCACTGCTGCTGGGCACCAATGTATTAGGGGGGCACTGCTGCTGGGCACCAATGTATTAGGGGGCACTGCTGCTGGGCACCAATGTATTAGGGGCACTGCTGCTGGGCACCAATGTATTAGGGGGCACTGCTGCTGGGCACCAATGTATTATAGGGGCACTGCTGGGCACCAATGTATTATAGGGGCACTGCTGCTTAATGTATGGGGCACTGCTGGGCATCATGTATTAGGAGGGCACTGCTGCTGGGCACCAATGTATTAGGGCTGCACTGCTGCTGGGCACCAATGTATTAGGGCTGCACTGCTGCTGGGCACAAATGTATTATAGGGGCACTGCTGGCACCAATGTATTAGGGGCACTGCTTCTCGGCACCAATGTATTATGGGGCACTGATGCTGGGCACCAAAGTATTGATGGGAGCACTTCTGTTGGACACCAATGTATTACGGGGCACTGCTACTGGGCACCAATGCATTATGGGGGCACTGCTGGACACCAATGTATTAGGGGGGGCACTGCTGCTGGGCTCCAATGTATTACGGGGCACTGCTGCTGGACACCAATGTATTAGGGGGCACTGCTGCTGGGCTCCAATGTATTAGGGGGGCACTGCTGCTGGGCACCAATGTATTATGGGGGCACTGCTGCTGGGCACCAATGTATTATGGGGGCACTGCTGGACACCAATGTATTAGGGGGGGCACTGCTGCTGGGCTCCAATGTATTAGGGGGGCACTGCTGCTGGGCACCAATGTATTAGGGGGCACTGCTGCTGGGCACCAATGTATTAGGGGGGCACTGCTGCTGGGCACCAATGTATTAGGGGGGCACTGCTGCTGGGCACCAATGTATTAGGAGGGCACTGCTGCTGGGCATCAATGTATTAGGAGGGCACTGCTGCTGGGCACCAATGAATTAGGAGGGCACTGCTGCTGGGCACCAATGAATTAGGAGGGCACTGCTGCTGGGCACCAATGTATTAGGGGGCACTGCTGCTGAACACCAATGTATTATAGGGGCACTGCTGGGCACCAATGTATTAGGGGGCACTGCTGCTGGGCACCAGTGTATCATGGGGGCACTGCTGGACACCAATGTATTAGGAGGGCACTGCTGCTGGGCATCAATGTATTAGGAGGGCACTGCTGCTGGGCACCAATGTATTAGAGGGGCCCTGGCTACCAATGTTTGTGTGCCCTTTGTACTGATGAGATGGGTCACTGGGGGAGGGGCCATTGGGGGGCAGGGCGTGGGAGGAGGAGGGCCCAGAAAATTTTGTTGTGAGGGGCCGTGATTTCTGATGGCGGCCCTGTGCAACCCTATTTATGCCACTGCCAATGCTTGAGTAACTGCAAGTACAGGTATGGGATCCCTTATGTGGAAACCCATTATCCAGAAAGCTCTGAATTACGTAAAGCCCGTTTCCCATAGACTCCATTTTAATCAAATAATACAGAATTTTAAAACGGATTTGCTTTTTCTCTGTAATAATAAAACAGTACCTTGTTATTGATCCCAACTAAGATATAAATAATCCTTATTAGATGCAAAACCATCCTATTGGGTTTAATTAATGTTTTATTGATTTTTTAGTTCACTTAAGGTATGGTGATCCGAATTACGGAAAGAGCCCTGTTCCGGAATACCCTTGGTCTTAAGCATTCTGGATAACGGGTCCTATACCTGTACAATATAACCCCTATTTGGCTGTATTAGTCAAATTGTCCAGTTAGTGATAGAGCAGGGGGTACATGTGATTCTCTATCTTCAGGATGAGCCTTCACAAAGTGGAAGCGACTATACGGAGGGTGTTGTGCAACTACACCTCCCACTGCAACGTGTATGTGAGAAGTACAATGATACTAATACTGTAGGTGGACGCCAGGAGCTCTTGCAAACAAAAGATAACTATTTGTCCTAGACCAGTGCTGTCCAACTGGCGGCCCGCGACCCCCCTCTGTGTGGCCCCCCACCTGTCTGGCTGCTTTGATGGCTTACTCTTGTAAGTGTTAGCTTTAAATGGTATCAGTACTGAGATTAACTGCCCCCCCTGCATTGCTCATACCTCAGATTCAGGTTGTAATCCCTCTGTATTGTTTAAATATGTAATTCCCTGTGTTGTTCACACCTTTTAGTTTCTGCATTGTTCTACCCCTGCAGTGTTCACACCTCAGGCTCAGGCTGTAATCACCCACATTGTTTCCCTGTTCACACCTCAGACAAGACTGTAGGAGAAGTAGAAACCCAAAAATAATCCCTGCACACTACAAAAAGAACATATACTGTGGTGGTACTGCAATTAAAAAGTTTTTTAATATATAATTATTGTACAGACTGTAGGCAGAGTATGGCACACACAGACACTCAGGCAGGGTAGGGAAGGCAGAGTATGGCACACACAGGCATGGTAGGGAAGGCAGAGTATGGCACACACAGACACTCAGGCAGGGTAGGGAAGGCAGAGTATGGCACACACAGACACTCAGACAGGGTAGGGAAGGCAGAGTATGGCACACACAGGCATGGTAGGGAAGGCAGAGTATGGCACACACAGACACTCAGGCAGGGTAGGGAAGGCAGAGTATGGCACACACAGGCATGGTAGGGCAGGAAGAGTATAGCAGGTTTTTTGCTGTACTACAACCATTAATATGGGTATGGTCATGTGATAACACGGGTGTGGTTTCAAGTGGGTGTGGTTTCAAAAAGGGGAGTGGTCAAAACTGGCTTCCATTATCGGCCCTCCACCACAAAGGTCGGAAAAATTCCGGCCCTCGGTACCACAGAAGTTGGACAGCACTGTCCTAGACAAATGATGGGAATGCAGAGCAAATCAATACTTACCCTTGAGGAGGTATAACAGGATTTCAGCAATACAATTGATGTTAAAGCAGATCTAACAGTTGAAGTATGGTGTCCATCGGTTTCTCCCTCTCATATAGAGTTTGGGCACCGTAAGTTGGGCCTATTCCCTGGCACTTCTGTGTCCCTAAACAAAGGCAAGTAAGTCTGTTAGGAGACTACTCCTTTACTCTCCTCTCATGGATGGAGCAAGAAAGCTGCTCTTTCTAAATACATACTGTCTGACTCACTTTCCTGCTCTGATATTATTTAACCTGTTCTCACTTTACCTCGTTCACGGGGTCCCTGCGCCCCAACTTCACTAAGGGTACTGGTCCCCTTCGGTCGGAACCTTCTGGGCCTTGTGGATCCCAGTTTCTGGGAGACATTCACATACGTCAGATGCTGCAGGCCAAGAAGAAAGAACCACCCCTCTCCTAACACCATATTAAAGTGTGGCAGGGTGTGGTCTAGCCTTAGGCCAATAATAAGGTATATGGTAATACCAAATAGATACATCAATCCCTGCCTAGTGACAAGGAGAAAGGAAAGGTAGTGTTTAAAGCCATAGAGGCACATTAACCCTATGGGTCCCTACAACTACTTAGAGTCTGTAAAATAACACTGTGGGTAAAAAACATCACAGATTGAGTAATAATGTTGGACCTTACACTTAGGACTTGCTTCATAAATGAGCCCTATTGTGGAAGAAAATAAAATTTAGAAAAATGTTCTAGTTCCTGTGAACCAATGTATTAGGGGGCACTGCTGGACACCAATGTATTAGGGGGCACTGCTGCTGGGCACCAATGTATTAGGGGGGCACTGCTGGACACCAATGTATTATGGGGGAACTGCTGCTGGGCACCAATGAATTGGGGGGGGCACTGTTGCTGGGCACCAATGTATTATAGGGGCACTGCTGGGCATGAATGTATTAGGGGGGCACTGTTGCTGGGCACCAATGTATTATTGGAGCACTGCTGCTGGGCACCAATGTATTAGGGGGCACTGCTGCTGGGCACCAATGTATTAGGGGGGCACTGCTGGAAACCTATGTATTATGGGGGCACTGCTGCTGGGCACAAATGTATTCTAGGGGCACTGCTTGGCATTAATATATTATGGGGGCACTGCTGCTGGACACCAATGTATTAGGGGAGCACTGCTGCTGGGCACCAATGTATTCTAGGGGCACTGCTTGGCATTAATATATTATGGGGGCACTGCTGCACACCAATGTATTAGGGGGCACTGTTGGACACCAATGTATTAGGGGAGCACTGCTGCACACCAATGTATTAGGGGGCACTGTTGGACACCAATGTATTATTGGAGCACTGCTGCTGGGCACCAATGTATTAGGGGGGCACTGCTGGACACCAATGTATTAGGGGGGCACTGCTGCTGGGCACCAATGTATTATGGGGGCACTGCTGCTGGGCACCAATGTATTATGGGGGCACTGCTGCTGGGCACAAATGTATTCTAGGGGCACTGCTTGGCATTAATATATTATGGGGGCACTGCTGCTGGACACCAATGTATTAGTTGAGCACTGCTGCTGGGCACCAATGTATTAGGGGGGCACTGCTGGACACCAATGTATTAGGGGGGCACTGCTGGACACCAATGTATTATTGGAGCACTGCTGCTGGGCACCAATGTATTAGGGGGGCACTGCTGGACACCAATGTATTAGGGGGGCACTGCTGCTGGGCACCAATGTATTATGGGGGCACTGCTGGACACCAATGTATTAGGGGGGCACTGCTGCTGGGCACCAATGTATTAGGGGGCACTGCTGCTGGGCACCAATGTATTAGGGGGGCACTGCTGCTGGGCACCAATGTATTAGGGGGGCACTGCTGCTGGGCACCAATGAATTAGGGGGGCACTGCTGCTGGGCACCAATGTATTAGGGGGGCACTGCTGCTGGGCACCAATGTATTAGGGGGCACTGCTGCTGGGCACCAATGTATTAGGGGGCACTGCTGCTGGACACCAATGTATTAGGGGGCACTGCTGCTGGACACCAATGTATTATAGGGGCACTGCTGGGCACCAATGTATTATAGGGGCACTGCTGCTTAAGGTATGGTGATCCAAATTACGGAAAGAGCCTTGTTCCGGAATACCCTTGGTCTTAAGCATTCTGGATAACGGGTTCTGGATAACGGGTCCTATACCTGTAAAATATAACCCCTATTTGGCTGTATTAGTCAAATTGTCCAGTTAGTGATAGAGCAGGGGGTACATGTGACTCTCTATCTTCAGGATGAGCCTTCACAAAGTGGAAGCGACTATACAGGAGGGTGTTGTGCAACTACACCTCTCACTGCAACGTGTATGTGAGAAGTACAATAATACTAATACTGTAGGTGGACCCCAGGAGCTCTTGCAAACAAAAGATAACTTTGTCCTAGACAAATGATGGGAATGCAGGGCAAATCAATACTTACCCTTGAGGAGGTATAACAGGATTTCAGCAATACAATTGATGTTAAAGCAGATCTAACAGTTGAAGTTTGGTGTCCATCGGTTTCTCCCTCTCATATAGAGTTTGGGCACCATAAGTTGGGCCTATTCCCTGGCACTTCTGTGTCCCTAAACAAAGGCAAGTAAGTCTGTTAGGAGACTACTCCTTTACTCTCCTCTCATGGATGGAGCAAGAAAGCTGCTCTTTCTAAATACATACTGTCTGACTCACTTTCCTGCTCTGATATTATTTAACCTGTTCTCACTTTACCTCGTTCACGGGGGCCCTGCGCCCCAACTTCACTAAGGGTACTGGTCCCCTTCGGTCGGAACCTTCTGGGCCTTGTGGATCCCAGTTTCTGGGAGACATTCACATACGTCAGATGCTGCAGGCCAAGAAGAAAGAACCACCCCTCTCCTAACACCATATTAAAAGTGTGGCAGGGTGTGGTCTAGCCTTGGGCCAATAATAAGGTATATGGTAATACCAAATAGATACATCAATCCCTGCCTAGTGACAAGGAGAAAGGAAAGGTAGTGTTTAAAGCCATAGAGGCACATTAACCCTATGGGTCCCTACAACTACTTTGCAGTTACTTTAGAGTCTGTAAAATAACACTGTGGGTAAAAAAACATCACAGATTGAGTAATAATGTTGGACCTTGCACTTAGGACTTTCTTCATAAATGAGCCCTATTGTGGAAGAAAATAAAATTTAGAAAAATGTTCTAGTTCCTGTGAACCAATGTATTAGGGGGCACTGCTGCTGGGCACCAATGTATTAGGGGGCACTGCTGCTGGGCACCAATGTATTAGGGGGCACTGCTGCTGGGCACCAATGTATTAGGGGGCACTGCTGCTGGGCACCAATGTATTAGGAGGGCACTGCTGCTGGGCACCAATGTATTAGGAGGGCACTGCTGCTGGGCACCAATGTATTAGGGGGCACTGCTGGACACCAATGTATTAGGAGGGCACTGCTGCTGGGCACCAATGTATTAGGGGGCACTGCTGGACACCAATGTATTAGGGGGCACTGCTGGACACCAATGTATTAGGGGGCACTGCTGGACACCAATGTATTATTGGAGCACTGCTGCTGGGCACCAATGTATTAGGGGAGCACTGCTGCTGGGCACCAATGTATTAGGGGAGCACTGCTGCTGGACACCAATGTATTAGGGGGGCACTGCTGCTGGACACCAATGTATTAGGGGGGCACTGCTGGACACCAATGTATTAGGGGGGCACTGCTGCTGGGCACACATGTATTCTAGGGGCACTGCTTGGCATTAATATATTATGGGAGCACTGCTGCTGGACACCAATGTATTAGGGGAGCACTGCTGCTGGGCACCAATGTATTAGGGGGCACTGCTGGACACCAATGTATTAGGGGGCACTGCTGGACACGAATGTATTAGGGGGCACTGCTGCTGGACACCAATGTATTAGGGGAGCACTGCTGCTGGACACCAATGTATTAGGGGGGCACTGCTGCTGGACACCAATGTATTAGGGGGGCACTGCTGGACACCAATGTATTATGGGGGCACTGCTGCTGGGCACACATGTATTCTAGGGGCACTGCTTGGCATTAATATATTATGGGAGCACTGCTGCTGGACACCAATGTATTAGGGGAGCACTGCTGCTGGGCACCAATGTATTAGGGGGCACTGCTGGACACCAATGTATTAGGGGGCACTGCTGGACACGAATGTATTAGGGGGCACTGCTGGACACCAATGTATTATTGGAGCACTGCTGCTGGGCACCAATGTATTAGGGGGGCACTGCTGGACACCAATGTATTAGGGGAGCACTGCTGCTGGGCACCAATGTATTAGGGGAGCACTGCTGCTGGACACCAATGTATTAGGGGGGCACTGCTGCTGGGCACCAATGTATTAGGGGGGCACTGCTGGACACCAATGTATTATGGGGGCACTGCTGCTGGGCACACATGTATTCTAGGGGCACTGCTTGGCATTAATATATTATGGGGGCACTGCTGCTGGACACCAATGTATTAGGGGAGCACTGCTGCTGGGCACCAATGTATTAGGGGGGCACTGCTGGACACCAATGTATTATTGGAGCACTGCTGCTGGGCACCAATGTATTAGGGGGGCACTGCTGCTGGGCACCAATGTATTAGGGGGGCACTGCTGCTGGGCACCAATGTATTATAGGGGCACTGCTGGGCACCAATGTATTAGGGGGCACTGCTGCTGGGCACCAATGTATTAGGGGGGCACTGCTGGACACCAATGTATTATTGGAGCACTGCTGCTGGGCACCAATGTATTAGGGGGGCACTGCTGCTGGGCACCAATGTATTAGGGGGGCACTGCTGCTGGGCACCAATGTATTATAGGGGCACTGCTGGGCACCAATGTATTAGGGGGCACTGCTGCTGGACACCAATGTATTATAGGGGCACTGCTGGGCACCAATGTATTAGGGGAGCACTGCTGCTGGGCACCAATGTATTAGGGGGGCACTGCTGGACACCAATGTATTATTGGAGCACTGCTGCTGGGCACCAATGTATTAGGGGGGCACTGCTGCTGGGCACCAATGTATTAGGGGGGCACTGCTGCTGGACACCAATGTATTATAGGGGCACTGCTGGGCACCAATGTATTAGGGGGCACTGCTGCTGGACACCAATGTATTATAGGGGCACTGCTGGGCACCAATGTATTAGGAGGGCACTGCTGCTGGGCACCAATGTATTAGGAGGGCACTGCTGCTGGGCACCAATGTATTAGGAGGGCACTGCTGCTGGGCACCAATGTATTAGGAGGGCACTGCTGCTGGGCACCAATGTATTAGGAGGGCACTGCTGCTGGGCACCAATGTATTAGGAGGGCACTGCTGCTGGGCACCAATGTATTAGGAGGGCACTGCTGCTGGGCACCAATGTATTAGGAGGGCACTGCTGCTGGGCACCAATGTATTAGGGGGGCTCTGGCTACCAATGTTTGTGTGTCCTTTGTACTGATGAGATGGGTCATTGGGGGAGGGGATATTGGGGGCAGGGCGTGGGAGGAGGAGGGCCCAGAAAATTTTGTTGTGAGGGGCCCAGTGATTTCTGATGGCGGCCCGGTGCAACCCTATTTATGCCACTGCCAATGCTTGAGTAACTGCAAGTACAGGTATGGGATACCTTATGTGGAAACCCATTATCCAGAAAGCTCTGAATTACGTAAAGCCCGTTTCCCATAGACTCCATTTTAATCAAATAATACAGAATTTTAAAACTGATTTGCTTTTTCTCTGTAGTAATAAAACAGTACCTTGTTATTGATCCCAACTAAGATATAAATAATCCTTATTAGATGCAAAACTTTCCTATTGGGTTTAATTAATGTTTTATTGATTTTTTAGTTCGCTTAAGGTATGGTGATCCGAATTACGGAAAGAGCCTTGTTCCGGAATACCCTTGGTCTTAAGCATTCTGGATAACGGGTTCTGGATAACGGGTCCTATACCTGTAAAATATAACCCCTATTTGGCTGTATTAGTCAAATTGTCCAGTTAGTGATAGAGCAGGGGGTACATGTGACTCTCTATCTTCAGGATGAGCCTTCACAAAGTGGAAGCGACTATACAGGAGGGTGTTGTGCAACTACACCTCCCACTGCAACGTGTATGTGAGAAGTACAATAATACTAATACTGTAGGTGGACCCCAGGAGCTCTTGCAAACAAAAGATAACTTTGTCCTAGACAAATGATGGGAATGCAGGGCAAATCAATACTTACCCTTGAGGAGGTATAACAGGATTTCAGCAATACAATTGATGTTAAAGCAGATCTAACAGTTGAAGTATGGTGTCCATCGGTTTCTCCCTCTCATATAGAGTTTGGGCACCGTAAGTTGGGCCTATTCCCTGGCACTTCTGTGTCCCTAAACAAAGGCAAGTAAGTCTGTTAGGAGACTACTCCTTTACTCTCCTCTCATGGATGGATGCAAGAAAGCTGCTCTTTCTAAATACATACTGTCTGACTCACTTTCCTGCTCTGATATTATTTAACCTGTTCTCACTTTACCTCGTTCACGGGATCCCTGCGCCCCAACTTCACTAAGGGTACTGGTCCCCTTCGGTCGGAACCTTCTGGGCCTTGTGGATCCCAGTTTCTGGGAGACATTCACATACGTCAGATGCTGCAGGCCAAGAAGAAAGAACCACCCCTCTCCTAACACCATATTAAAGTGTGGCAGGGTGTGGTCTAGCCTTGGGCCAATAATAAGGTATATGGTAATACCAAATAGATACATCAATCCCTGCCTAGTGACAAGGAGAAAGGAAAGGTAGTGTTTAAAGCCATAGAGGCACATTAACCCTATGGGTCCCTACAACTACTTTGCAGTTACTTTAGAGTCTGTAAAATAACACTGTGGGTAAAAAACATCACAGATTGAGTAATAATGTTGGACCTTACACTTAGGACTTGCTTCATAAATGAGCCCTATTGTGGAAGAAAATAAAATTTAGAAAAATGTTCTAGTTCCTGTTTTTTTCTTATATAGAAAAGGTTTCCAAAATAGAATGGTTTTCCCTTGCAGAGCAGCAGTTCTCTCATGCTTTATGGCTGACGTTCTAGCTATCTTTATAGAAAGTAATTAGGCCACACCCTGTCTGAACTGTAAGTTATTTCTTAATGGAATACTGTAAAGGCAAACCACATCAGTTAATAGAGCATCTCCAGCAGAATCCTGCATTGAAATATGTTTTTCAAAAAATGCTAACTTTTTTTTTATATTTAATTTTGAAATTTCACATGGGGCTAGCCATATTCTTCATTTCCCAGTCACACTTTACTGCTGAGCTGCAAGTTGGAGTAATATTACCCCCTCTCAGCAGAACAATGGGAAGGTGGCAAGATAGCAGCTCCCAGTAGGTATCAGAATAGCACTCAATAGTAAGAAATCCAAGTCCGGCTTGGGACTCTCCAGTTACATGGGAGTAGGGGAATCAATAGGTTACCTGAAAGCAGTTCTAATGTGTAGCACTGGCTGCTGCTAAAAGCTCAGACTCAGACACAATGCACTGAGATAGCGCCTACACACCAATATTACAGCTAAAAAATACATTTGTTGGTTCAAGAATAAAATTTGAAATGGTAGAGTGAATTATTTGCTATGTAAACAGTGTAATTTAAATAATGTTTCATTGATTTTTTAGTTCACTTAAGGTATGGTGATCCGAATTACGGAAAGAGCCCTGTTCCGGAATACCCTTGGTCTTAAGCATTCTGGATAACGGGTCCTAGATCTGTACAATATAACCCCTATTTGGCTGTATTAGTCAAATTGTCCAGCTAGTGATAGAGCAGGGGGGACATGTGACTCCCTATCTTCATGATGAGCCTTCACAAAGTGGAAGCGACTATACAGAGGGTGTTGTGCAACTACACCTCCCACTGCAACGTGTATGTGAAAAGTACAATAAGTAAATACTGTAGGTGGACGCCAGGAGCTCTTGCAAACAAAAGATAACTATTTGTCCTAGACAAATGATGGTAATGCAGGGCAAATCCATACTTACCCTTGAGGAGGTATAACAGGATTTCAGCAATACAATTGATGTTAAAGCACATCTAACAGTTGAAGTATGGTGTCCATCGGTTTATCCCTCTCATATAGAGTTTGGGCACCATAAGTTGGGCCTATTCCCTGGCACTTCTGTGTCCCTAAACAAAGGCAAGTAAGTCTGTTAGAAGACTACTCCTTTACTCTCCTCTCATGGATGGAGCAAGAAAGCTGCTCTTTCTAAATACATACTGTCTGACTCACTTTCCTGCTCTGATATTATTTAACCTGTTCTCACTTTACCTCGTTCACGGGGTCCCTGCGCCCCGACTTCACTAAGGGTACTGGTCCCCTTCGGTCCTTGGGCCTTGTGGATCCCAGATCCCAGTTTCTGGGAGACATTCACATACGTCAGATGCTGCAGGCCAAGAAGAAAGAACCACCCCTCTCCTAACACCATATTAAAGTGTGGCAGGGTGTGGTCTAGCCTTGGGCCAATAATAAGGTATATGGTAATACCAAATAGATACATTAATCCCTGCCTAGTGACAAGGAGAAAGGAAAGGTAGTGGGTTTTTTTTTTGGTTTTTTTTTTAAAGGTGTTTATTTTTCCATTTTAAAAGACAATACAACACATACAAAACATTAACTTTTGCAGTCAGATTAAAAGGTACAGAACAGAGAATTATGGTTGTTTTATTATTTCAATTAATACAGGGCAGAATTCGTTTACCATAGCTTTCTATTGGTCTGAGTTCAATTGTTTCTAATAAATGGTAGTTGCGTTTTAGATTTGCGGGTTTTGCTTTGGGCTTATTTACTAGGGGGGGTTTCCGGTAGATTTAACATAGGGTTGGCATCTAGCCAGGGGGTCCATATCCTGTTGAATTTTAGTGGGGTGCCTCTTGCTAGATAGGTTAGTTTTATAAGTGGCACCGTTTTGTTGATCATTGCCACCCATTCTGATATTGTGGGTGCAATGGGACTCATCCATTTTATGATGAGTAGTTTTTTTGCGTAGAACAGTGTTGCCCTCATTAAGTTTCTGGGATGGTTTTGTGGAACCAGTTCATCTATTAGACCTAGGAGGCATACTTCTGGGGTCCTGACTCTAGGTAGGGCTAGTTGTTCATTAAGGTATTGCATGACTCCAGACCAGTAGATAGCTATATGGATACAGTCCCATACCATATGAATAAATCCTGCATTGACACTGTGACATTTAGGACATTCTTCATTTGGTGATCTACCCATAGCTTTGAGTCTGGTTGGGGTGATATATACTTGGTGATAGAATTTGAATTGTATGACTCTATCCCTGGTGGCTATGAGGAAGTCGTATATGTGGTCGGTTGCTTCTTCCCATTGTTCCTTGTTAGCTGTGGGAGTATCTGGTTCCATTTCGTTTTGGCTTTATCAAATGGGGAGGGTGTTACTTTCAGTATAACCTTGTACAGCTGGGAGAGAAGTTTCTTCCCTCCAGGGTCCCAGAGTCTAATTTCCCACGGGGTTGAGCCCGTGTCAATTGTTAGTGAGCCAAATTGTGCTTTAAATGTGTGCCTTATTTGAAGGTATCTAAAAAATTGGAAAGGTAGTGTTTAAAGCCATAGAGGCACATTAACCCTATGGGTCCCTACAACTAGTTTGCAGTTACTTTAGAGTCTGTAAAATAACACTGTGGGTAAAAAACATCACAGATTGAGTAATAATGTTGGACCTTGCACTTAGGACTTGCTTCATAAATGAGCCCTATTGTGGAAGAAAATATAATTTATATAATTTAGTTTTTTTTATATATAGTTCCCCTCTCAGCAGAACAGTGGGAAGGGAGCAAGATAGCAGCTCCCAGTAGGTATCAGAATAGCACTCAATAGTAAGAAATCCAAGTCCGGCTTGGGACTCCTCCAGTTACATGGGAGTAGGAGAAACAATAGGTTACCTGAAAGCAGTTCTAATGTGTAGCACTGGCTGCTGCTAAAAGCTCAATGCAATGCATGAGATAGTGCCTACACACAAATATTACAGCTAAAAAATACATTTGTTGGTTCAAGAATAAAATTTGAAATGACAGAGTGAATTATTTGCTATGTAAACAGTGTAATTTAGAAATAAAAAGTACACCATAAAAACCATGACAGGATCCCATTAATGGTGTCTGAAATTCTAGCTATCAGAGTAACAAATCTTGCAGATGACAGCAATTAAAAAGCCCTTATTTATATCATGGCACAACTTTAATAAGATTATTCTTTACAAGTACCAAAAGGTAGCAAGAAGTAGAAATCAGTGGCTTAGCCAGAAAGCGGCAGGAATTCAATAAAGAATGCCATCAATAAAGATCAACAGGTATTTAATACTAAATTGTATAAAGTAAAAACAAGTTATTAACTTCCATTTTTTGTAACTGGTGCTTTTTATGCTATGCAGTCCTTCTAATTATGGAATCACAAGTCAAAAACTCATTCAGTGAAGTACAATTAATGCCAAACACTGTTAATACACAGCGAGCTGTTCATGGCTAATGGCAGCGTACAGTGACATTTCATTTAGGTGGCAGGGAGAGTACTATAAATTTGTCCATTTTTTCAGTCCTATTGACACCGTGTTAGGCTTTCATTGGATTATGTTGCCTTTTCCATGAGATGATGTATGTGAGATGCACTATTGAAGAGCCCTCCTTAGTGTGAAAGTGTAACGTGATACAAATAGGGTTGATTCACTAAAGTGCGATAACGCATATCGCATGCTTTTTTGCGTTAAAATTGACACGAAAAAAACGAGTGATTCGCTAAAGTATTATTGCGTGCGTTAAGTCGCATATCGCATGCATTAAATAGCGTGCAACCGAATGCGTTAATTTTACAGCATTGCATTAATTCTCGCGGAGAAATAATACTAACACCTGATTCACAAACACTTAGACGCGCTAAATATAGTCTATGCGAAAATTAACACCTACTTAGGGCAGGCGGGAATTATAGAAAAGTACAGTTCATGAGCTTTTGGCAAAACAATAAGGACTTTGCAGTGTGATTTATTCAAGTCTGTGTTGGCCCTAGAGTGATGCAGCCTCCAGTTTGCAGGGAAATGGTCATTTTCAAAAAAAGTAGTTTTACAAACATAATGGTGTGTATGGCTAATATGTCATGCGCACGATAAGTGGCGCACGTGCGTCAATTAGCGCGGGCGACAAGTAGCGTGCTTTGCATCAAATACCGCACGAAAATAGTCTTTGCGACTTAAATAATGCAAACAGCATTGCATCTAAATTAACGCCAATATCCTTTTAGTGAATAGTGCATTAAGACGTGAAAAATAAGACACAATAAAATTTTTCATGCATGCTATAAATAGCGCTCATTTTATCGCACTTTATCGCAGTATTGCATGTCAATAAGCTGTTAGACCCCCTTACAGACCTTATGCAAACTGTTTCTCTGTCTGCTAATGGCTTTTTAAAAAAAACTTCAGCTCATCAAGTGCAGGGATGCTGCACTGTTTTCTTAATATTTTTGCCAACACAGCAACTAATCTAAGAATGCTTGGAGACAGGCCCAGACTGACCATCTGTGGATTCTGGCAAATGCCAGAGGGGCTGCTGTCAGATGCCAGAGACAGTCGCCATTAATTGGGCCTCTGTGTACTTATAATGGGAATATTTCAAATTCCAGTCAAAATTCCAGTCAAATTCCAGTCCAGATCTGCTGGGAGATGTAGTTTTAAGATACCTGGAGTGGGGAAGATTGCGTATTTGTATTACATACACTATACTACAAATGTAGCAGCTTGAAAGGTCTGCACATTAGTCAGAAGGAGGAAAACCTATGGATAGGCTGGAAGGCTATTTAGCACAACTACACTACTGTGTTCTTTCGATCACAGGGTATTTTAACTGCTATAATGACACAAGCAGAAAAAGGATACTTCTTTCTAAATTTCCTGCATGGAAGTTTGAAAAGAAGTGTTCATCAAATGAGTAGATCATTGTTTGGGTTTGCCACCCCTACGGCAAGCCAAATTGGACTAACGCTATAGTTTGGCACACAGGCTGGTAATCAAATCATATAGAGGGTCTATGCAGACCTGCTGGGAAAAGACTACATCCATAGCCCAACATTGTTATCATCTGTCGGAATTTTTCAGCCTTCCAAATCCATATCTGACCAAACCAATACCGGGCCATGAACAACAGATGAGTGCATATAAGGAGGCCATGCCCACCCTTACTTAGTTTGCACGTGGATAGCAAACTGACTACAGAGATCAGTGTACAGAGGGTGGGTGTTAATGGTACTTTCTCTACTTGAAGTAAGGTTCTTAGTGGGGTCCCTCAGGGTTCTGTACTGGGTCCACTTTTGTTTAACTTGTTCATTAATGACTTAGGGGAGGGTATTATAAGTAATGTATCAGTGTTTGCAGATGGCACAAAACTCTGCAGCCCAATCGATTCTATCCAGGGTGGAGCATCCTTGCAGCAGGATCTTGACCAACTGGCAATCTGGGTGGCTAAGTGGCAGATGAAATTTAATGTGGATAAATGTAAGGTCATGCACCTGGGATGTAAACATATGCAGCCACTTATTCCCTTAATTGGACTGCACTTGGCAAATCCATAATGGAGAAGGACCTTGGAGTCCTTGTAGATAATAAACTTGGCTGTAGCAAGCAATGCCAGGCAGCAGCTGCAAGGGCAAACAAGGTTTAGAACTGTATTAAAAGGGGCATAGATTCACGGGAGGAGGGTGTTATTTTTCCACTTTACAGAGCGCTGGTAAGGCCCTATCTAGAATATGCCAAGCAGTTTTGGTCTCCAGTGCTCAAACGGGACATCACTGAGTTAGAGAGGGTCCAGAGAAGGCCAACTAAGCTGGTAAAGGGTATGGAAAGTCTCAGTTATGAAGAAAGACTGGCCAAGTTAGTGTTGCTTACACTGGAGAAGAGGTGTTTAAGGGGTGATAGGCTATGCTTAAATAGGGAATATAAGGGAATCATATAATAATCTCTCTAATGCTTTATTTACCAGTCCTTCCAGCAGACACGAGGGCACCCATTCTGATTACAAGAAAGGAGGTTCCATCTGAATATTTGGAAATGTTTTTTTAAAGTGAGCTGTGAGGTTGTGGAATCCCCGAATCAGTCGTACTGGCTGATACAGTAAATAGCTTCAAAAAGGGGTTGGATGGTTTTTTAGCAAGTGAGGGAATACAGGGTTATGGGAGATAGCTCTTAAGACAAGTTGATTGCTCTTGGAGTCAGGAAGGAATTTTTTCCCCTTTGCTGCAAATTAGAGAGGCTTCAGATGGGGTTTTTGCCTTCCTTTGCCTTCCTTTGTCTTTTTTAACCCTAATGTACTATGTTACAGTAAATCTATAAGGAACTGTTCATAGTTAGAATTGGTATTACTGTTTAAAAATTATCTCATAGCTAAAAGACCTTGTGTATGTTATTTGATGTATATAGCAATGTGATAGGAGTATCACTCAAATTTCCTTTTTATAATTTTATTACTATAATGTAAAATAAAAAAATATATTATAATAAATATGTATGATTTTTAAAAATAAATATTTTTTTATCATCTGTTATTTATATAGCATTGACACATTTATGCAGCGCTTTACAAAGATTAGATATCATTCACATCAGAATAGCACCAATATCTCTTATAAGTGTAAATGCACAATTTTCAGCTTTAGATGCAAATACTGACTAGCAATTTTACAGATACTGCCATTCCCAGTCCTTGTTCTTGATTAGTTTGGACACACTTTGTAATTTTGATTCTGATATCCAGTTTAAAACACCTATTTAATAAGAGTATAATATTCTGCCTCTATCAGAAGGATCTTCCTTTAACATTCTACAGCAGTTTTTATCTAAAAGCTGTTTTAGGGCTTAGCAGAGATTTTGAAATTTACCTTGAACTGACCTTGAGATATGTACAGATCAGAGTGGGGAATAACTGTATGAAGGTTTAGGCCCAGCTGAGGGTGTTGTACTGAGAAAAGGGGATGGTTGAAATAGTTAGGGTTCCTCAGTTGTAACCAAGATGAACTAATTATAGTCAATGCAGCCCCAATAAATAATATAGTGCATCTTGCAAATTTAATTGTTTTAATACCCTCCCTATGTTTTTAATTGTTGACTTAAGGGTTGCATATTATGTTACTTACTCAGAGTTCAGGTCTACTAAGTTTGCTTTCTGTTTAACGCCATAGGGTATACCTGTTAATGGTGCAGCATTTGCTCATATGTTGCCTATTTCTTTGTGTCTCCTTTCTAGAGGGCTGCTTTAAGGTGCCATAGGGTTTAGTTCAAAGATCTCATTAGTCGGCTCTCAGGGGCCAGCCCAAAAATGTGCAATAGAACCACCCACAAGTATGTGAACTTTCATATAACAAGGCAGGCAATAAAGAAATAGTACAGGTATGTGCTTACCAAAGTAAAAGTGTGGTCCTGGTGTATCGCACTGGACCAACAACCATAAGAGCAGCGAACAGAATAAAAGTAGCAAAATGAAATAAAATAAAAAGTGAAAATTTAAGTTTTTTGTAAAGAAATGGTCCACTGGATTAAAATGAGGGGTCTGCCATTCTTAGACTCACCTCAGACAAAGTTACCAGTTACCAAGGTGGCAATTTCTGCTCCATTGCTCTCTCTGTACTAGTGTCCCCCCATTTGAGCCTCTGTGACGTGAAAAAAGAAATATGGGGGGGGGGGACTTCTTAGGGTGGAAAGGAGCACTGGGGACTCTTGTCCTGCTGGGTTCTGGGCAAATGCCTTTTTTGACCATTTATTAAAAAGACCCTGCTCTTTTTTAAAATTTAATACTGTATATTGAGCAGTCTGCACCCCCTGTGTGGCTTGATGGACATCGGTGGCTTTGACTTACTATTTAAATGAATATCAACCAATCATTCTTTAGAAAGAATTAACCAATTAGAGCTAAAGTAAACTCTACTGATTGGTGCGTTTATCACATAGTTTACAATAAAAACAACAGTTGTTTTTTATTGTAAACTATGTGATAAATGCACCAATCAGTAAAGTTTACTTTAGCTCTGATTGGTTAATTGCAACAGGGAAGCCTTTTTTTCTATGAGGAAAAAATGTAGTATAGTGGAAAGGAGTGTCTCTAACAGTTATTGCCATCTCATGCATTTCAGGGAATTTTAGCAAGCTTTTATGGAAAGTAAAACGTGTTGATTTCACTTGTCGTAATTTAAGAACCTACTAGGAACCTACTAGGAAAGTAAACAATAGCAAATTTATATCCAACACTAGTGTGGGTGAGCATTTAGGGAACAGTGATCAAAACATGGTCTCCTTTGAGATTATGAAAGGCAGAAGGATCTGGGAAGATTAAGATAACACTTTTAACTTCTTTAACAAAATCTTCCACAAAGACCACAAACCAAAATTATAAAATAAATAAATAAATAAATAAATAAGTGCAAAAAAACCCACAAACACAGCCAAAACCCTCTGTAAGAGGCCACTTTACTAACATTCAGATTTTTTTCCATGATGTTTTATTCATTTAAAAAAAAACAGATTTTCCTCCTATTATGCACTGAAACCAAGAAATACATGAATTTAAAAATACGCCATCTAAAAGCTGTCAAGGTCATGTAGTAGTCAATGGGAGCAGGCCAAGGCAATATTTTTGCAGTCTTTTTACTTTTAAGCTATTAAACTTTTTCTTATTTTTTTTTTTGGAAGGTATTCATGCTATTTTTTTAAAAAGTGAGTTAAGTCATGGTAAAAAAAAACACCTCTAAAATTATACTAATTCGAATTTTGATAAATGGGCCATTATGTGTAGTAACTTTGTAATATCAACAGTTCCAGACTGGCAATCGGAGGATTCTGGAAAATGCCAGAAGATGCCATAGACAGTCACTATTTATTGGACCTGTTTGGAGGCTGTTTGGGTATCTGTGTAAATAAATGCCAGGGCATGTTGTGCACCTCAGTACAAACCTGATGTGCTGCCAAATCCACACCAGTGGGTTTTTATAATGACTGAAACTGCCCAGTGAAGTTATGGTTTATTACCCATGTATTACAGTTGTATTTTTTATGGCTGAATGCGAGAGGCTTCCCAGCTTCCTTATGCAATAAATGCAATGGATACGACCGATTCTACTTTTTCGGATTCGGGTGAACCTCCAAATGCTTTGTAAAGGATTCGGCTAAATATCGAACCCAGTCCAAATCCAAATTAGCATTTGCTTATTGGGTTTTGGAAGGGTTAAACGTTGCGGCAACATTTTTTTTTACTTTTGTGTTTATTTAACAAAAAGTCACGTGATTTTTAGGATTCAGATTCGGTTCAGCCAGGACCGTGGATTTTTCCGAATCTTGCCTAAAAAAGGCAGAATATTGGCCGAATACCAAACCGAATCCTGGATTCGGTGCATCCCTAATAAATACTCACAAGACCAGTTGTGTATCAAACAAGTATCTCTTGAAGTCCCATATCGCAACAAAGACAAAACAGTATATAATGTAAATTTTGTCAAAGGGCTAGTCTCAGTAGTAGTTATATGCATAAGTATTTACCAAAGGTCCTCAGGGTTGTCTGGATTCTCCCCACAAAGGTCAATGTCTTAATCAGCAGCGTGAAGCCAAATGCAAGAGGAGACGTATTGTTCTGATGTCTTTAATGGGGCATCAGTTATGCATATCAGTCAAGCCCTGGCACCTAAATAATACTGATTACATTATAAATTAACTTTTAACATCTGTTGCTTAGCATCAAAATTAGTGTTTTATGTTGGAATTCACTATTTTGATTACTTGCACTTCCACTTATATTGGATCAACTGTGTTGTTAAACTATACCTCCCTGAACTAATTGTTATTTTTCTTCTTACACTTTCGTAATCATTATCATAATTATCATTAATATTTATAGCACAAGTAAGTTATGCAGTGCTTTGCAATGATATCACAAATAAAGGTTACAGAATAGAATGGAATCAGAGGGACCTTCTCGCAAAAATATATATAATAATATCTAAAAGTTCAGAATATGCTTTAAAGTAGGTACTAGTATTATCTTAAGGTTAACCATGTTATGAAATTATCATGTTTAATAAACAACTTATATATACTTCTACATACTTTGAATAATTTGTTTTTCAATCTAAAATGTTTACCTGTAATGTTGCAGCTGTTGTTGGTCTACAGCTCCCAAAATCCCATTGACAGTCATCGGCTGTAGTTCATCAACAGCTGACAGGAGCTAGAGCAGGAATCCCTCATGTTTACCAAATTTCTAATAACTGGTATGCATAGATATATCCTTTGAATGCGGCCCCCAAGGTGCCCTGCCCAGTCCGATTCTGGTTATATCGGTAGGTTAGGGCTCTCTGAGTTTGTTGGTGGTATAAGGATTTAGTATATAGTAAATAGTATATCTAAAATAGTATATCTATATAAAAACTATGTTCTAGGTTTTTATGCACAAGGCTGCAGGAACCGGTTAGGCGTACTGTCAAAGTGACGCGTTTTTTATTTTAAGCTTGTGATTTGGCAGTGGTTTTTAGACCCCCTGACTCAGATCTATTATTCTGGTAGGTCCGCACTTCGCTTATAACTAGGTTATATTCAGATATATACTAAATATATATGCTGAAAAAAAAAGTTTGACAAGGTATATTATATAATTGGTAACAGGTTTTTTGGTAAAGTAGAGGACTAATGACTTGGCACCCATTTTTGCACAGGTTTGTTTGTCTAGGCCAGTGCTGTCTCTGTACTGTGGTACCGAGGTCCGGAATTCTTCTGGCCTACATGGTGGAGGGCCAATAATGGAAGCCAGTTTTGACCATTCCCCTTTTTAAACCCACACCCACTTCAAACCACACCCATGTTATCACAAGAGCTTTTAAGACCATCCCCACATTAATGGTGGTAGCGCAGCAAAAACCCAAATGGTTGGTGCTCACTGTAGGGATATCACCCTTCATTCATATGTAAAAGAATTATAATATGTCATTTTAAGACATACCCTTACATCCATATGTCTCCCCTGTGTATAGTACAGCAACTCCCAGCACAAAATTACACACCTTAGGGGAGCATATAATGACTATTTCCAAATGCTAACAAACTCCCACAACACACCCCTGCCAGGTTCACCTCCAACAGGCAGCATAGGGCAGGCAGAGTATGGCACACACAGGCACCTGTTCACACATAGGTGTGAACAGGTGAACAATGCAGTCTGAAACTGAAGTGTGAACAATGCTGGGGGCCAGTTAATCTCAGTACTGATACCATTTAAATCTTACAAAAAGGTAAGCAGTCATGCAGCCAGACAGGTGGGGGGGGCCATACAGGGGAGGGCATGTTGGCCGGATGTGGCCTTTTTTATATATAAGAATCAGCCCGGTGTCCTGCACAAAATTGCAGTTAGGGGTAAACTCCACAAGCGCTTTTCATTAGATTTTGTGGGCCAGATTTTATCTGAACCACCATGCAACATCCGACTTGTTGGATGCATTTTGTCGATCCAATACCTTCTGACAAAAGCTCCTGTGGAGTTTATGTTCTGGGCACAGGGCAGATTGTCAGCCATAAGCGCAGACTGCACTGAACTGAACAATGCAGTTTGAGCCTGAGTTGTAAACAATCCAGGGACTAAAAGCTGTAACCAATACAGGGGATTATAACATATTATATAAACAATATAAGGTCTTATCTAGTATAAATAAATCTAAAGCAACTGGACTTGTTAAGTAATCATTGAAGACGTTTCACTACTCATCCGAGCAGCTTCTTCAGTCCAACATGCTCGGATGAGTAGTGAAACATCTTCAATGATTACCAAACAAGTCCAGTTGCTTTAGATTTATTTATACTAGATATACCATGACCTGGATGAATGAAAATCTTCATTGTCAATATAAGGTCTTATAGCCTGAGTCTGAGGTGTGAACAATGCTGGGGGCCAGTTAAAGGGGTTGTTCACCTTTGAGATAACTTTCAGTATGATGTAGAGAGTGATATCCTGAGACAATTTGCAATTGGTCTTCATTTTTTGTTTTTTTTGTTATTTCATTTTCAGTTCAGCAGCTCTCCAGTTTGGAGTTTCAGTAGCTATTGGGTTGCTAGGGTCCAAGTTACCTTAGCAACCAGGGCGTGGTTTGGATGAGAGACTGGTATATGAATAGGAGAGGGACTGAATAGAAATGAAAATTATAAAAAGTAACAATAACAATAAAACTGTAGCATCACAGAGCAATAGTTTTTGGCTGCCGGGGTCAGTGACCCCTATTTTGTTGGATGCATTTTGTCGATCCAATACCTTCTGACAAAAGCTCTTGTGGCGTTTTAGTTCTACGCATAGGGCAGATTGTCAGCCATAAGCGCATACTGACAATCTGCCCCTACGCTTAAAAAAATCTTCTAGTTATGCCTGATCGAAGCACTGAATCCGTCCAGGTGCAGGCACACACAGCTGATATCATCAGGCCATGGATAATCCTTGGTTTACTTCAAAGAGATTAAGGGTGAAAACACACAGAGCTACTAGTAGCAGTCTACTAAAATAGACAATGCTGATTGTTTACTGATAATTGTGTGTGTTTTAGCAGAGGCAATTCTCAGTATTATCTATGGCAGGGTATTTTCTGGCCTTTAGTAGCCATGGCAAGTAGGTGCTACTAAGTAGCTCCATGTGTCTTTACCCTAAACTGCCGATAACAACAGGAGGAAAGTGACCAGTTCTGTTTTACAAAGTTTGCCTTGCCATACGAGGCGCAACATAAGTGGGCATTATGGTTGATAAAAATCCAAATCTGTTCACCCGTCAGGGAACTTAGAAGGTCATCAGCCCCATTAGAAATTATTGTGAGTAAGGCCCCCTAATTGTATCTAAATTGCTAGTAATCTCATGTTTTACTTAATTCTGCCTTTTTTACAGGTTTAATCATACCTCCCAACATTTGAAAAATGAAAAGAGGGACAAAAAGATTTGGCGTACACAGTAGCCCCCCCATACACAGATGCCCCCCCATACAGAGTAGCCCCTCCCACAGTGTCCCCCATACACAGTAGCCCCCCCACACAGTGTCCCCCATACACAGTAGCCCCATCATACACAGGTGCCCCCCCCATACAGAGTAGCCCCCCCATACACAGTAGCCCCCCCACACAGTGTCCCCCATACACATTAGCCCCCATACACAGGTGCCCCCCCCATGCACAGGTGCCCCCCCCATACACAGGTGCCCCCCCATACACAGGTGCCCCCCATACAGAGTAGCCCCCCCCCACAGTGTCCCCCATACACAGGTGCCCCCAATACAGTGCCTCCATACATGCTGCAGCTTCTTCTTCAGCGTTCCCTCTCTATATGCGGCTCCTTGTTCTGTGGAGCCAGGCCCTTTTATAAGGTTGCGCCCGTGCGTGCGTGTGACGTCAATACGCACGGGCGCAACCTTATAAAAGGACCTGGCTCCACAGAACAAGGAGCCGCATATAGAGGGGAGCCACTGGGGAACGCCTGACTGCAGCCAGAGCGTCCCGCTGTCGGGATAGTTACATGAATGTGCCACATTACGGAAATGCGGGACATTCATGGAACTATCCAGGACAGCGGAACGCGCTACCAAAACTGGGACTGTCCCGCGGAAAGCGGGACAGTTGGGTGGTATGGTTTAATGAAGCTATAGAAGAACTGAATAAGGCAATAAGAAAGCCTGGGAGACAACATAGGCTTGGTGCTTGGCAGTAACTCCTTCATTAAAACTAGTGCTTATTTTAGACCAACGCAAAGAAAAAATAGGTAATGTATAGTGACCTATTAATCAGCAGTGTACCGAGAATGCACCAGTCCCCCTGCAAAAATTTTTTTCAGAGGGGCCTGTGCGCACAGGTACCTAGCTACGACCCTGCTCCCCCTAACTCTTACATGCACGCGCGCCCGCTGCTGAACATTTGCGGCGGGGGAGCATAATGTTTTAGAACAGCTATAGAGGAGGCAGACACTGCACTCTTGGGCCCCCTGGACCGTGGGGTCTGCTTCCTCTATAGTTACACCACTGCTGTTAATGTATTCTAAACTGTACATAAGGAATGGATCTATGGCTCACTGACATAACCCAATATAAAAAGAATTGTGTAATGTTTTCAAATAAATAGTTATAGCTTGCATATTAGCTATACTTTTCCTCAAAAGCTTCCCTACTAACTGTATAATTGTTTGATAGAACTGGGTGCTGTTTTTGTCCCACTCTTCCTTCTCAAAGTATTTGCAATCTGTAACAGGTGTCCTATGGAATGTGTCTGTCTGTAATCAACACGAATTCATATCATTGCTGCTAAGCACTACCCAGTCTAACACTATAAATATACATACTATTAATACACAAAGCATGTTCCTTTTTGAGTGATGCACTGAGGTCACAGACCAAGAACAGTGGCAGCCCTATAAGCACACTGAGAAGCTGGAGTAGTCACTTCTTTTTCTTTCAGTCTCCTGCTCACTTCGCTGCTCGCCAGGTTTCAAAATGGATGGCTCAGGGGGGGCCTACCTAAATGTGGATGCCATTTGGTCCAAAGTGGGATTTGTACGCTTGCTGCAGATGTTATTCGGTTGTACAACTTTCAGCCTAGTGCTGCACCGTGCCGGCTTCAGTGCAGCTCATGGGACATTCTGCGTGTTTGTCTGGGCCTTTTGCTTTGCCCTCACAATTCTTATTGTTACTTGTGAGCTGACAAGGCTTCAGTCATGCCTGCGTAGCATTTCCTGGGGTAACTTCACTGCTGCTTATGCCATGCTAGCTACCCTCATGACTCTCACAGCTGCTGTAATATACCCTCTGTACTTCACATCTTTGAACTGTTCCTCTAGTGACTGTAGTACCAAGTATTTCCGTCTGGCTGTCAGCGTTTGTGCTGCGTTACTGTTTGTGGCTTATGCTGTGGAAGTGTTCCTGACCCGGGCCAAACCTGGTCAACCTTGCAGTTATATGGCAACTGCTTCTGGACTCTTAAAAGTTGTCCAAGCTTTTTTGGCTTGTGTCATTTTTGGAGCCTTGGCAAGTGAAAGCCAGTACAAGAAATTTGTGGCAACTCAGTGGTGTGTCGCTGTGTATAGTTTCTGCTTTGCTGTCACCATGGTGGTGATTATACTGAATATTACTGGACGTGCACTAAGCCTACGTTGCCCCTTTGAGCGCTTTGTAGTTATATACACTGTACTGGCCATTTTGATGTACATGAGTGCTGCAGTCATATGGCCGGTATATTTCTTTGACAGCAAGTATGGATCACCAAGAAGGCCATCACGCTGCACCTGGGGACAATGCCCATGGGACAGTCAGCTGGCAGTTACTATTTTCACACACATCAATTTGATACTGTATATTGCAGACTTGGTATATACACAGAGGCTACGCATTGTGGCTCAGCGCTGAATACAAGGGACAAGTCACTTTAAGGGAAATGGGGACCAGTGTCATGATGCTGACACAAACTGCTATGGGCAGGAACAGAAAAGTGACAGTACACACTCAAGCCATCTAAAGAAAATAATCTTTGTACTTGTTGCTCTTATTTTTTAACATTCAAAAATATTTATTTTAAATGGTGATGGTTTTGTCATTGCATAAAATATCTGAAATCCATGTGGTGTTTGAATGGACTTATTGGTAACCGTGTAACAAATGTGAGGATTTTCTTAATGGGATTACAACAGCTTTACAACAAGGATGCCAGGAGCAGTTTTTGTAGAAAAGAAAGTAGGTAGCAAGAAAAAATTAAATCTTCTCCTTAAAAATATCAAATACAGTTTCAAAGTAAGTTATGGTAAATGTGTTGCTACTGTTTTGCTTGCTTTTGTCATAATTCAACATTTGTAAAAAAAAAATGGAGGTCTCATTTATGAAAGGAAATGTGTGGATCTATAACCATTATTTCTGTTTCCATCCCGACTCCCTACTCCTATTTTGCTTGCTTTTCTCATTAGAATTCAACATCTGTAAAAAAAATGGAGGTCTGATTTATGAAAACAAATGTGTGAATCTATAAAAATTATTACTGTTTCCATCCTTGATCTAATAATTTATTGTTCCTGTACCAGAAGTTGCTTCAGCATCACAGCTGATTGGCCTTTCTACAAAATGTGACAGTCAAAACTGGTCTATAGTGTGCATGGCATAGGCATTTGAGGAATGCGTGGAATGAATGCAGCTGATTCTAATGCTGTATCTTCTCCCCACCTTACCACAGGCTTCTCATTTTACACAGAAATTCAGACATCTGTATTCTGCACAAAAACAGAAATAGTTAACTAACCACAATATGCTCCCAAAATATGGGGGGGTCATTCCTAGGAATCCGTGGAATGGCTGAAATGATCAGGTTATACTAAAACACTGTTAATCTTAAAAGTATCCCATAGTAAAGTAAGATTTGAGGCACATATGTCTGCCTGCAATTTGTTCTTATTGGCATCCTTATTCATCTGTTTCTCAGGCAATTCTATTTAATAATGAGAAAGCTGGCAGATCACATTATAATAGTGATACTTGCAAAGGCTTGCCTGCATACATATTAAAGTCCCTTGATGAATATTGTTTTTATTATGACATATAGCAGGTAGTCCATTGGTGGAGGTGAGGGTACAATGGGCCACATATGGTGGCATTGTCCAATAGCCCAGCTTTCTTGCACCAGAGTATTTGGCGTGATTATTCCATTACCTATATGCCTAGATAGCCTACTGAACTTAGCTATGTATTTACAGCAGCCAAACAATTAATTAATAATGGCAAACTCCCTTCCTCCCAATTTCCCAATGCAAGGAATCTGTAACTGAAATTATGATTAATGAGAAAATAACCTCAATATTATTGAAACCTCATGATAATTTCCTTAAAATTTTGGAGCCCTGGGCTCCACAAGCAGTAATTACTGGACCAGGGTTGGACTGGTCCGGCAGGGCATCGGGAAATAATTCACGTGCGTGCAGCATGACCATAAAATTCTGTTGGTGCACGTCAAAAGAATGAAGCACGCGTTAAAAAAAATGAAACGCGCTTTAGAGAAAGCGCCACACGTCAAAGGAAGCGACATGCAGAGAATTTTATGGTTGTGCAAATTATTTTGCTCATCCCTGCATTTAACAAATATTGGCTGAATATTTAATGCAACCTGGTTTGTATTTCATGCCTTCCTATCAGTTACGGGCAATGTTTCTTTGTTTTCTTATGACAAAAAATTAATGAAAATAATTTTTTTAAAAAGGACCCGTTTGGGCTGCTTTAGTTGTAACCCTGCACCCTGTAGGTCGGTCTTTACAGGCAATGACACAAGCTTCAATCACCAACTTATTTCTGGGAATCTTTAGAGCTAGATGAGTGGAATAAACTGCAAATGCCCAAAGTGAGCTTGCAGGGAATAAAACTGTCACTTAAGTGTTCAGCCAATGACAGGGTGTCAATGGCTCAAAAGAAGGGAGTAATCTGCACATTTCCAGAGTGAGTTTACACAGGACAAACAACTTCACTTAGTGCTTTTGGGAGGATGCAGTCTCTTTATGCACTAGAAACTTCATGGCATTTTTCTTTTCGCTTTTCTCTGATAAAAAAAAGGTTTTAATTTTGCATTTCTGTACTTGTATTCCTGAAATGCATTAATTGCACCTTATATTTATCACCTCTGGTCGCCATATTGTGTGATCAGGACTTAAAAACACATATAATGTATCAACCCCTAGTAACCATCAAGTTTAAGGTGGCCAATACTATAAGTCTGCTGCCAGGCTTTACATTAGTCAAAGCAGACCAAGAAGGCTTATATAACAAATTATTGCCTTGAGCCTTTTTATTGCTTCCTAATTGGTGCTAAATTGCAGCTTTTTTTTTTATTGGCCAAAACTTAAATCATGTGAGCAGCCTAAGAAAGCCTTGCTCAGTTGCAGCATCTGCCTTCAAATCTCCCCTAATGTTGCTTCCTCCTACCACTTTGGTCTAAATTTGATCCATGGAGGTAAGGCTGGACATGAAGCTAAGAAATCCTTTGCAGATATTAAAGGAACAGTAACACAAAAAAATGAAAGTGTATAAAAGTAACTAAAAAGTAATGTGCTGCTGCCCTGCACTGGTAAAAGTTGAATGTTTACTTCAAAAAAGTCTACTATAATTTATATAAATAAACTGCTATGTAGCCATGGAGGCAGCCATTCAAAGGAGAAAAGGCAAAGGCACATAGCAGATAACAGATAAAACACTATTGTATTCTACAGAGCTTATCTGTTATCTGCTATGTAACATGTGCCTTTTCTCCTTTTTTCCAGCTTGAATGGCTGCCCCCGTGGCTACACAGCAGCTTATTATATAAATTATAGTAGTGTTTCTGTAGCAAACACACCAGTTTTAAAGCGCTTTCATTTTTTGGTGTTACTGTTCCTTTAATGCTAAACCTCACATTAGGAAAATACAGATGTTTTCAAAAGAACCCAAGATACTTTCCATACTAAACAGGGCTACTATGCTTACCAACAAAACAAAACCTTGTTTCAGATAAATGTTATACTTATATATTTTTAGAGGCTATAGCCTTCTTTCCTGTTACTTCCATATTAAAACGATTTATCTGTTTTTCATCAACATTTGTTTATCAAAATTTTTGTCTTTACTTTATCTATATGACAATTACAACCAGAACTGCCATTGAATAAATGTTGTTTGCTGGTCATAAATTCCTGCAAACTCTTCTTTATTTCATCCTGGGCTGATGAGTCGCTAATCCTAAAGCCTGCCTCCTTGCTTAGCTGTCCATCTGTCACCCTGCCCTCCTCTAATTCTGATTGGATGTGCTGCCAGAACCTGTGTGAGTGACATGATGCATGCTGGGTTCTCCGTTAGCTGAATGAAAACATTTGCTCCTCCTCCTCCCTGTTGGATAACATAAAAGGTATGATTTTTACTAAGGTTTATTAGGTTGGTATACTAAGCAAAAATGAGAGAATATTCGTAAAAACCCCTGGAGTGAAATAGGGCATTAGTTCATGTATATGACAATTACAGGCTGAACTGCATGTTTCATTCATAAGCCCCATTTGATCCATTTGCCCTGTTCCAAGGCGTATGGGTCCAGGGGCACTGGAGACAAGCAAGGCTTATTTACAGATGGGAAGGCACATATTGCATCCTAGGCAATTCAGCTACTGATCCTGCAGCTGATCCTGCAGCCTGCCTCCTTGCTTGGTAGTCCATCTGCTGCCCCGCCCCCTCTGCCTTGTGATTGGATGTGCTGCCAGGCCCTGTGTGAGTGACATGCCACGCACTGTCATTCCAAAATGGAATCACTTGCTCCCCCTTCTCCCTCCTTCCCCCTCCCTGTTGGATAGCAGAAAAGGTATGCTTTTTCATCTTCTGCAATCACAGTGGAAATATGCAATGTGCGCCCTGTATGGGGAAAAGGGTTGCTAACAGAAATTTATAGACTGAATTTATTCAATCTGCTGACCAGTGCACAGCCACTTGTACTGTTTCTGTATCCGTCTATTTGGCTCAGAGGCTGAGCAGTTGGATACCATACAGGTTCTGCCAGTGTACGGACAACTTAAAGGGGACATAGAATGTGTCAGTGCATTATACTCCTCTAAATATAGAAGGAAAGTGAAACATATTCTCACTAAATCCAGTGGAGACCAAAACAATAGTGTGAGTGCATTCAGTTTATTTAGCAATGTTTAATTACAATATATTTTGGATCACTAGGGATCCAAGTTGAACCCTTTTTGCAGGGACCGTTAGGACATGCTCATTACTCATTTGATACATGGACAAGGGACCATAGCAGATAAGTTTGGAGCTCCAATAAAGGGTCCCTTTTTCTTTAATTTTATTAAGTTCAAAAGGAAAAAAGAG
Organism: Xenopus tropicalis; assembly: GCF_000004195.4. Taxonomy (NCBI): domain Eukaryota; kingdom Metazoa; phylum Chordata; class Amphibia; order Anura; family Pipidae; genus Xenopus; species Xenopus tropicalis. Next base: position 28,004,441 of record NC_030686.2, on the reverse strand, counting down.
ATAAACAATACACTTGAAAGTTACAGAAAAGGGGTTCCATTGTTAAAGCTAATGACCAATTTAGTACAGATTGAAACCTGTACCATAAACAGATATGGGACATTTTATCCAAAATGCTCAGGATCTGGGGTTTTTCAGATAGGGGATCTTTCTGTATTTTGGATCTCCATACTTTAAATCTACTAAGAAATTGTTTAAACAATAAATAAATGCAATAGGACTGTTTTGCCTCAAATAAGGATTATTTTTATCTTAGGATCAAGTACAAAGTACTGTATAGATGTCTTTATTTATAAAGTGCTATTTACAGTGGAGGAAATAATTATTTGACCCCTCACTGATTTTGTAAGTTTGTCCAATGACAAAGAAATGAAAAGTCTCAGAACAGTATCATTTCAATGGTAATGCAAATCAGTTTCTATCTTTTATTTAAAGTTATTTTTTCGATTTTCCTTATGATGTGCTATCTGCCACTGTTAAAATAAACCTACCATTGAAATGATACTGTTCTGAGACTTTTCATTTCTTTGTCATTGGACAAACTTACAAAATCAGTGAGGGGTCAAATAATTATTTCCTCCACTGTATGTACGCAGTGCTGTACAGTAGAATAGATTAATAAAATAATTATTAAAATAATAATAGATAAATAAAGTATAACTATAAAGACAAATAAATACAAGGTACAGTTGCAATAAGTTAACAATGAAAGAGGATGGAGTTCCATAGAGCTTACAATCGAAATGGGAGGGTAACATAGGTTACAGTGGGTGACAGTACAATATAAGTGCTAGTTCCCAGATCAGGCTCTGTGCGAGTGCTCCAAGAGGTAACTAAGTTTAGTTCTAAAAACGACTGAGGGAGGATTCTCTCCGGAGGAAATGGGGGGGGCATTCCAAATGTAAGAGGCAGCAAGGCAGAAAGTAGGGACTGAATCCAAGATTCGGTTTGGGATTCTGCCTTTTTTAGTAGGATTCAGGCGAATCCACGCTCCTGGCTTAAGCGAATCCAAATCCTTAAAATCATGTAATTTTTTGTCACATAAGCATGTAATTTTTTGCTATGAACGTCGCTCTTTAACTCTTCTGTATCCTAATTTACATATGCAAATTAGGATTTGGTTTGGTATTCGCACAAATCTTTTATGCAGGAATTGGGGTTCGGACAAATCCAAAAATGGTGGATTTGATGCATCCCTAACAAAAAGTTTTAAGGCAGGAAACAGCAGTAGTAGTGGGGGGGGGGGGATACAACCAAGCAGTTGCTCTGTGAGGAGTGGAGGAGTCGACCAGGAACGTATGGAGAGATGTCGTGAGGGGCAGAGAAATGGGGGGGTTTGAAGGAATTTGTAAGATTTGTTTAATAGGAAGCCATGATAAGGACTTTAACAGTGGAAGGGCCTGAACTCTTCTAGATGAGAGGAGGAGAAATCTAGCAACAGTATTTAATACAGACTGTAGGGGGAGAAATGGGAGTTGGGGAGGCCAGTTAGTAGCAGGTTACAGTAGTCTAGTCAGGATAGAATGAGAGCATGTATAAGCATCCTAGATGTTACAGTTGAAAGAAAGGGATGGATATTGGGGATATTGGTAATATTACGTAAGAAAAAGTAACAGGTTTTGACAGTGGTTTTAATATGGTCAGAGAAGGAGAGAAAAGAGTCAAAGACCACCCCCAAACAACATGCTGAGTCGACAGGGTTGATGAGGGTGTCATCAATAGAGATAGTAAAGGGGGGAGTAGGACCAGGCTGAGGCAGAAAGGTCATTAGTTCAGTTTTTGCTGGGTTCAGTTTGTGGTGGTGGCGTTGGTTCATCCAATTGGAGATTGCTAGGAGGCAGTTAGTTCTGTTTTTTAAATACAGAGAAAAAGGGAATATGTTTTAAAACTGAATTAGTTATAACACAGTTAATAAAAAGTGAGTAAAAATGGAAAAAGAGAGTTAAATAGCACTCCTTCCAAACCCTTTCAGTACTTCATACATAAATATAAGTTACTTACAGGTATGGGATCCATTATCTTGAAACCCGTTATCCAGAAAGTTCCGAATTACGAAATGGCCATATCCCACAGACGCCATTGTAAGCAAATAATTCAAATTTTTGAAAATTTCCTTTTTTTCTGTAATTATAAAACAGTACCTTGTACTTGATCCCAACTAAGTTATAACCATCCTTATTGGAGGCAAAACAATCATATTGGGTTTATTCAATATTTAAATGTTTTTTAGCAGACTTAAGGTATGGAAATCCAAATTACAGAAAGATCCCTTATCTGGAATTAGTGCTGGGCGGTATACCGGTATATACCGAACACCGTTTTTTTTAAAAAAGATGATAAAAAATTTTAACTTACCGGCATACCGGTGTGGGCGCCTCCTGGCAATTTTTCTTACTATTTCCGGGTTGTGCGCGCTGACGTTACGTGCGCGCTGACGTCACGCGCACGCTGACGTCACGCGCGCAACCCGGAAATAGTAAGAAAAATTGCCAGGAGGCTCTGTGAGCTGTCGGGGGTGCCTGCGGCTGCCTGGCCCGTAAGGTTTATTTATGTGAAGGGGATGGGGGGGTGTTTGGGGTTGGATGGGGGGTTGGATGGGGGGTGTTTGGGGTTGGGGGGGGGTGTTGGGGGGGGGGTGTTTGGGGTGGTCACCTAATCATGCATGGGGAAAAAAAAATACCGTCAAATACCGTGATACCGATATAATAAAAAAAAATACCATGATATAAATTTTTGGTCATACCGCCCAGCACTATCTGGAATACCCAGGTCCCAAGCATTCTGGATAATAGATTCCATACCTGTATTAGGAGTGTAGAGCAGGAATTTGGTTGTAATGCAGACAGGTTGGGGCTGAGAGGTTAGAACAGCTGCAAAGCTGTAGAGTAGAATAGGGAGCTTCTCTTTACATCAGACCTATTGCATGCTGGGTAATGCAGTTTTACAGTACCTTAGTTGTAGGCTAATTGATAAATACAAACTACATTACCCAACATGCATTGGGAAAGGCATGCCAGGTACACTAGGGACAAAAAGCCTTTGGCTTGTTTGTACTTTAGAAGCCCGCATGAGCTTTAAATCAGTAGCCCAAATTGGCAGAAAAAACGCCAACCTGGCAACCCTGCCTTCCTCCCATGTGGATTTTCCTCACAGTGCCTGCAGGGTCCTAAAGCTCTCACTTGTTTCTCCCCTAACAGCATAAAAGTATGGACTCTATTAATGGGAACAAAACAAAAATAGTATATAAAAGGGCAGATGATATAAAACATAAATTAGTTCAGAGTTACCTGAGGACTAGCAGACAGGAAGCTGAGAGCATTAGGACCCTGCAGGCACCTGGAGGAAAGTCACATGGGAGGAAGGGAAGCAAGTGCTGATGCAAGAAGGAGACTGCTGCTGCTGCTGGTAACATATACAACGTGGGGATATTTCCAAACTCAAAGTAAGTAGCTAAATAGCATGCAGGGATGGTTATAGGGAGCACAAGCGGGCTTACTCATACACCACTGCATTTATACTTTGTGTCACTTGGAAGTAAAAACCAACAGACTGTTTATTTACTTTAAACACCTAATAAGTAACTTGTATTCATGTATGATGTACTGAAAAGGGTTTGGAAGTAGTGTTGTTTATTTTTTTTTTTTTACTTAATTAGCAATTTTATTACAGATTAAATGAACGTTTAGTATGTTACAGAATTGCATATTCCTAGTAACTTTGCAGTTGGTCTTTATTTATTTTTTATAGTTTTCAAACTGTTTGCCTTCCACTTCTACATTTTTCTGGCTTTCTCTCCAGAGGAAATCAGGGATGGCATTCCAAATATAAGGAGCAGAAGGGTTAAGATGGGAAAGGGCAGTAGTGGGGGGTGCAGTCAAGCGGTTGCTCAGAGAGAAGCAGAGGAGTCGGTCAGGAACATATGGAGACACAAAAGAAGTGAGGGTAGTGAGATGCAGAGGAATAAAGAGCTTTAAAGGTTATGAGAAGGCATTTGTATGAAATTCTTTGTTTAATAATACAATTGGCCAAAAAATGGATTCAGATAATTTAATCAATCCCAAATATGCCAGCAAGATCTCTGCACACCTCCCAATACTTTAAAAAGTGTATTACTAAATCCTGTGCACAGTGTCCAAAAAAAAAAGACTCATCCACTGTGGCCACATTCCCAAAATACCACTAACTACTTCATGACACACTGTGGCTTCCAAGCATTTCATGACAGACACAGTTGCAACATTATGTTAATGACAGACACCTCTAATATAGGGATTTACCATTCTTTCAATCCTGGTGTGCCTTAGAAACTCTCATTAGACATGGCCTATCTATTTTATAAAAGATTCTTTTGGATTGTAAATATTCAAACCCACCTTCCTATGTGTGTAAATGGGAATCAGAATTAAATATTAAACTCTCAGAACAAGAGTGGAGGAAATTTTTCAAAACAAACATAAAGTGTTCTATTAGTAATACGTATAAAGAATCATCTTATTATATTTTCTTATCTTGCTGGTATTGAACCAACAGTGTTATATAAGATGGGTCTGATATATTCCAATAGCTGTGTGGAGATGTGAAACAGAGGTAGGAAACGCATTGGCTGCTATACCCAGTAATAAACCCCTTCTGGGACCAGGTGAAATAGATATGTGAGACAGTAATAAGGGGGCCATGTAACAATAAGCCCTTTAACGATCCTACTACTATATAAGTTTGAAACCAGGGACCCTACTTAAAGTACTAGTAGCAGCTAAAATAATGACTCCCCTGCATTAAACAGCCCCCCACAAACACAGTTTAGAGATGGTTTAAAGCAGTCTTATGGAGAAACTGACAGCTTTACTGCACAATAAGAAGGACTGTGTTAGAGCCCAAGAGGCCTCAAATAAATAATAGATTTCTAATCCGTAAGATGTGTGCAAATAGTTATGCCAAATTTTCAGATAAAGAAAATACTAGCATAGATTATAAGGCGTATACAGTTATAAATATTGTGTTATGAATAGCTTGTGAACCACTTCAGTTATTTTCATTTGATTAACAAAACTTAATATCTGCTTTAATTTCTTTTCAGTTTACCTAAGTTGTACTCTGTATGTCACTGACTCTGTGAGATAATCTGTTTCATTTGATTAAAATATTATATAAGTATAAAGGGTTTTGTGATGAAGTCTTCATAACAAGATCTGTAAGAGTCCTATTGTAAATGATATAACGTTCAATAAATGTGCATGATCTTAAGAAAAAAAACTAAAATGATGCTAATTTCACTTGGCCATAGTTTGCACAAAACCTCTTTCTATTTTGGTCACTTTCTGAGAAGTGGCTCTGATGGAGGCAGGTACTGTTGGCAACCAGGAGAAAAGTCTTTTCTGTTTCTTTTTTTGTTGTTGTTCTTTAACAAAAGTAGAAGGTAGGAGCAGAGGAAAAACAAATTTTGAGGGGGCGACTTGCCCCCTCCCACAAGGGAAATAACTTGAGGTTTGAGGTGAACTCAAACAGGGTATTTTTTTTTTATGAGATGCCTGTGCTCCTGTATGGGTGACTGCATTGCAGTGCTTGTATATAAATATGTAATATTTTTTTTACAGTATATTTTGTGTTGACATAAACTTTGCTAAACTTAGACTGGATAGCTAAAACCAATATAAAGTAGCTCTTGAGGCCCAGCTACATTATTATGTGTCCTGAATGGCAAAGGAGGTTTATGCATGGAAAAAATGCAATTGGGAGCCAGATGGTCATCCTATTTGCTTAATTGCAGACATGGAATATATTTGTAATACAAGCATGTAATGGTCCTGAAAAAAAATGAAACTTCAAGAGAAAAGGAGCATGGAGCATATGACTACTAAGCACTGATAGCATAAATGCAGTTTCTCATCGGCTTTCTCTTTTAAATAAAAGGTGTGGCTGGGCAAATGAGCTTAAAGTTGAGAATACGGAGTAACATCTCTTATGGTGTCCCCATCTCTGTTTTTTACTTCAGGTGTCCGCATTGCATTCTCCATCTTGGTCATCACTCTCTCTTAACAGCAATACAGAAACAATCATGAGTGTGGGCTTCATAGGAGCTGGCCAGCTGACTTATGCCCTAGTGAGGGGCTTTACTGTGGCAGGTAAAATGTGTGAGATTCTATCACTTAATGGCAGTGTAGGTTGTCGCACCATTCAGGATAAGCTAGGCAAAAAAAAATATTTTTCCATTTGAACTATACAACTAAAGTGCTAGATTTTAACTAAAAAAAAAGAAAAACTTTATAGGACAAGATATTGCAATATATATTATAACTGTAGCAAATACACTCGGTTCTAATTTTCAGGTCTGCATTTTCTTCTAGGTGTACTGGCTGCTCACAAGATCACAGCAAGCTCTCCTGACACTGATCTGCCAACTGTAGCTGGGTTAAGGGTAGGAAATGCTGGGTTAATATTTATCATTGTACTAAAGAGCCTTAATTAACTACAGAGGCAAATAAACTCTATTTTAGTTTGTTTAGTTGTGCATTTAATCACAAGCCCTAAGCATGCTCAGTTTTTACTTATGACGTAGGTACAGGATGTCTAAGATATTTCATTTAATTGCTCTCTGTAAACATGCAACTAATACCAGCATCAGTGACCTGGCCAGGCAAGGAGCAAAAATAGGTAGAAATAGACTGAGGCAGTAGCCTGGTATAGCAGCAGCCCTGTACATGCTGTAAAGTGTCAACTAAGGGCACAATTTGCTCTCACAGTGCCCTAATTCCTTTCATAATTTTGCATGATCCTTTTGCTCTCTGAAATATACATATATATTTGGGTTTCTAACTTATCAGCCCGTGCATGGGCAATAACCATGGGCCTGCCAGATGAAATCAGCCAGATCTCGATTGGGCAGGTTTGATTTTTCTATCGGTCAGGGACGGCATCGGCTTATTGATGCAGTCCCCGACCCGACAGACGCCTATACCCGTTGTTCTAATTTGATCGTTTGGCCCCAGGGCAACTAACCTCCCCTTGGAGCATTGGCCTTAAATAAGACATAGATTTTAAAAATTCCAGTGTAGACATAAAAATGGGTGTATTCTGATATCATTTATCTGAATGAAATAGCGCATAGATTCTCTTTTATTTTTTTCTGAAACTTCCAGTTTTTGTTTCATACTAAATTTACATACTATATCTCCTGTTAACGTCTATCTTCACCTGCTTGGTGGTATTATACAGATTTATAATTATTCACATTCAGAGTCTTCATCTGCGCAACTTTTTATGCTTATTTTATTTCCAGAAACTTGGCATCAATTTCACTACCAGTAACAAGGACACGGTGAAGAGTAGTGATGTCCTGTTCCTTGCTGTGAAACCTCCTATAATCCCATTTGTGTTGGATGAAATTGGGTCTGATATTGAGGACCGCCATGTGGTTGTGTCTTGCGCTGCTGGTGTCACCATTAGTTCTATTGAGAAGGTAATAATGAGGCACTTTGTCATGTAACTAAAGGTGTAGTTCAGCTTTAAATTCACTTTAATTATGTTGTCAAGTGATTTTCAGAGGCAACTAACAATTGGTCTTGATTGTTTTTATAATAACCATAATACTGCGCCTATGGTATGATTAAAAAACATTACGTTCTTTCTCATTAGAAACTGGGATCTTTTCATCCATCTCCCAAAGTAATCCGGTGCATGACAAACACTCCAGTAGTAGTTAGAGAAGGAGCTACAGTCTATGCCACAGGGACACACGCAGATGTGGAAGATGGGAGGCTTTTGGAACAGTTGATGCAGAGTGTAGGCTTCTGCACTGAGGTGGAGGAGGACCTTATAGATGCAGTGACTGGTTTAAGTGGCAGCGGCCCTGCTTATGTGAGTGTGGAAATGAGCATTAAGAACACTACTTAACTCTACGTTTCTGTATCCTGTTTAATCATCTCTAGATGCGATATGAATTCTCTTATTGTCGACGCTGAAATACAGTTAAGCTCCAAATGTTCATATGGAATGATTAGGAAGCTTTGGCCAAATTTTAAACTGCCTTACTAATCCTTACTAAGTTGGGGTCAAACTTGCAGGCTTGAAATTTTTAGGCTATAAATTAAAGAAAATACTTTTTTTCCGAGCCAAGGCAAATCAATCCTCAAGTGTTTGGTACTTTATCATTACTTTATCATACTTTATAACCATTATCTTGAAGATACATGAGTTAATCACCTTCCAGAAAGGACAACCCCACTAAAAATTGTTATGGGTAATGGCAGACTATTTCTTGTGATTGTACATTTTCCCAAGAGCATTTCTAAAAACCACTGCCAAGCCCTGGGTCCTTCAAGTGTTTGGTACTTCTGACTGTGGGTTATGAAGGAAAAGAACCCTTATCTTGAAGATACATGACTTAAGCACCTCCCAGAAAGGACAACCCCACTAAAAAAATTTATTGGTAATGGTAGACTATTTCTTGTGATTGTACATTTTCCCAAGAGCATTTCTAAAAACCACTGCCAAGCCCTGGCTCCTTGATACTCACTGATGGGAATTGCTCAAAAATTCAGCACCTCAAGTTTACAAGCAAAATGTGCCTGTTGCTAGACAGGAGTGGTGTTTGGTGGTGAGTCCCAAGTGTTTTGAATGGTCAGGTGAAAAGATATAGACACTAAGGGGCTGATTTACTAACCCACGAATCCGACCCGAATTGGAAAAGTTCCGACTTGAAAACGAACATTTTGCGACTTTTTCGTATGTTTTGCGATTTTTTCGGATTCTTTACGAATTTTTAGTTACCAATACGATTTTTGCGTAAAAACGCGAGTTTTTCGTATCCATTACGAAAGTTGCGTAAAAAGTTGCGCATTTTTCGTAGCGTTAAAACTTACGCGAAAAATGCGCAACTTTTCGCGTAAGTTTTAACGCTACGAAAAATGCGCAACTTTTTACGCAACTTTCGTAATGGATACGAAAACTCGCGTTTTTACGCAAAAATCGTATTGGTAACGAAAAATTCGTAAAGAATCCGAAAAAATCGCAAAACATACGAAAAAATCGCAAAATACCGATCATTACGGAAAAAACGCAATCGGACTCCATTCGACCCGTTCGTGGGTAAGTAAATCAGCCCCTTAGATAAGAGCTGTATAATAAAAGTCCTTTACTAATTAAACATAAACCCCACTTTTAAGTTTGTTTTTTTTTAAGTATCCATACATGTTATAATGGTATTTCAATAGCTTGGCTGTCACAATTGTGTAGCCAGTGCATGGGCATGGGCACAAGGTCCCCTATTTTGGCACATACACGAGATTTTGAGATGATGCAGAGCTTTTTGTGTTCACAAAATTGTTCCAGAAATGGCAGGCAGACATCCCATCCTTTATAAAACAAATATAGAAAGATATTCTGGAATCCCTCCAGGAATATACAGTAGCAGCAAAGGATAACATTTTGTATTTCATATTGTTGCATAGATCACTCCTCTCTACATAGAGGATATCTGCAATGTATTTAGTTAAATGTCCAAAATGTTGCAAATTTAGGGCAACAATTCTTCATATGAGCTGGTCTTGTCATATGGTACAAAAATACTGGACCACTAAGTACATAAATATATATTTCAGACCACCTTATGATGCCAATACAACTGGAACCTCTGCTGATCTTAAAAAAAAAGTCTCTAAAATCGTAATATGTACTTTAACCTCATTGTTACAATGGTAATCTAATAGCCGTTCTATATAAGTTTTTCTATATTAATAGAGCAGGGGTCCCTAACCTTTCTTACTAGTGAGCCACAATCAAATGTAAAAAGACTTTGAGAGCAACACAAGCACCATAAAAGTTCATGGAGGTGCCAAATAAGGGCTAAGATTGGCTATTAGGCAGCCTCTATGCACACTATCAGCTTACAGGGGGCTTTATTTGGTAGTAAATCTTGTTTTTATTCAACCAAAACTTGCCCCCAAGTCAGGAATTCAAAAATAACTACCTGGTTTGGGGGCACTGAGAGCAACATCCAAGGGGTTGGTGAGCAACATGTTGCCCCCGAGCCACTGGTTGGGGATCACTGCAATAGAGGATGCCCTGAAATATTACAAAATGGATGGTCCCCATGGCTCTATCAAATGTAAGACTTTACTTAAGTCATAGACATAGTGAAACACTTAGTAGTAGTAGAATTATTTTATTATATGATTCTTTTATACATATTATTTGATCTTAGGATTTTCACAGCTTCACTGAGACGGTAAAAATCAACTCTTTTATTTTTATACACTAATGGTAAAGGTATGGGCAGTCTTTCACCAAACTAGCATTATACACAGTATACATAGCAGTATACACGTCATCCTGTAACCTTGACAAAGTTCTCAGACAGGTGAACTATATGCAAGATTTTTTTTTTTTTAACTTTGCTATAAAAAATAGTTTGTGCACCTTATTTTGGGTTTATGCAAAGTTTTAGTTGCACCAAGCTGTGAACAGTTCTTTGTTATTGAAACCATTAGCACTGATATCATGCATCCATCTTTATAGATTTGGAATGTTACATGTTAAACATGTCAAATTTGTGATATGCAAGCATTGCATTTTATCCCTTGTATTTTCTCCCATCTCTTCTAAGTCATTCACAGCTCTAGACGCTCTTGCAGATGGAGGAGTAAAAATGGGACTTCCAAGACGCCTTGCAGTCCGCCTAGGTGCTCAGGCTATGTTGGTTAGTAAATTTCTTCTTCCTATATACAGTTGACCAGCTATATACCACCTATATACAGTTGAGTCATGAAATGTATGTATGCCTATGCTAAAGATGTTTAAACATTGCCTTTGTTAAATCAAATAGGGTATCTGCTCTATTTGTACGTAAGTTTAAAGAACTTAAATATTACAAACTAGAAGAGTGACTTTTTCAGAGTTGAACATGCACTCCACTAGAGCAGTGTTTTTCAACCTTTTTTGGGCAAAGGCACACTTGTTTCATGAAAAAAATCACGAGGCACACCACCATTAGAAAATGTTAAAAAATTTAACTCTGTGCCCAGCAGCAGTGCCCCCCTAGTACATTGGTGCCCAGCAGCAGTGCCCCCCTAGTACATTGGTGCCCAGCAGCAGTGCCCCCCTAGTACATTGGTGCCAAGAGCAGTGCCCCCCTAGTACATTGGTGCCCAGCAGCAGTGCCCCCCTAGTACATTGGTGCCAAGAGCAGTGCCCCCTAGTACATTGGTGCCCTGCCTACGGCACACCAGGCAACATCTCGCGGCACACTAGAACAGTGGTTGAAAAACGCTGCACTAGAGGAATTGCTTGGAAGTAACACATGCTGAAATAACAATGTATTATGGACTAAAATTGTCATCCTAAGAGGAAGCAGCATTTGAAACTCTCAAGTACTTGAAGCAGTTTTCCAATGAGAATTTACAGCTTTGACCCTGCTGTGCTGTCTGGTTTGAAAAAGATCTTAGCATGTGCTGCCTGACATAAGGGAAACAGTAAATATATTATGAACCATCATATTCTTTTTCCTTCAATCAGACCGCACAAATTTTGTCCCCAAAAAAATAAAACATATTGCATTGGTAATATGTTATGCTGGGTGAGAGGGTGGAAATTAGTCTTGTAAAGGTGCAGAAAGTGCCTTCAGACTAGAGCAAAAGGAAATGAGTAATAAAAAGTAATACATTTTCTCTTTGTTCACTTTTTTTAAGGGTGCAGCAAAAATGCTTCTAGAATCTGAGCAGCACCCAGGACAGCTTAAAGATAATGTGTGTTCACCAGGTGGAGCCACAATCCATGCCCTGCACTTCCTAGAGAGTGGAGGATTCCGCTCATTACTTATTAATGCTGTGGAGGCTTCCTGCATCAGAACCAGGTAATACTCTAAGCCAGTGCTGTCCAACTTCTACGGTGCCGAGGGCCGGAATTTCTCTAGCATACATGGTGGAGGGCCGCTAATGGAAGCCAGTTTTGACCACTCCCCTTTTTGAAACCACACCCACTTCAAACCACACCTATTTTATCACAATGGTGGTAGCACAGCAAAATCCCAAATGCTTGGTCCTTACAGTGGGGATATCAACCATCATTCATATGTGAAAGAATTATGTCATATTAAGATATACCCTTAAATTACATATGCCTCCTCCTCCCCTGTGGATAGCAGAGCAACCCCCAGTACATAATTACACACCTTAGGGGACCATTTAATGGCTATTTCCAACTGCTAACAAACTCCCACAACAAACCCCTGCCAGGTTCACCTCCCACAAGCAGCATAGGGCAAGCAGAGTATGGCACACACAGGCAGCATAGGGAAGGCAGAGTATGGCACACACAGGCAGAGTGTCATACCCTGACTGTGTGTGCCATACTCTGCCTGCCCTACCCTTCCTGTGTGTGCCATACCCTCCCTGACCTATGCTGCCTGTGTGTGTCATACTCTACCTGCCCTATGCTGGCTGTATGTGCCATACTCTGCCTGCCCTATGCTGCCTCTGTGTGCCATACTCTACCTGCCCTATGCTGGCTGTATGTGCCATACTCTGCCTACAGTACCTATGTTTGAGGTGTGAAGAAGTGAACAATGGGAGTGATTACAGTCTGAGCCTGAGGTGTGAACACTGCAGAGGGTAAACAATGCAGGTATTAAAAGGTGTGAAAAACACAGGGGATTACATGTTTAAACAATACAGCCTGATTACAGCCTGAATCTGAGGTGAGAACCATGCAGGGGGCCAGTTAATCTCAGTACTGATACCATTTAATGCTTACTCAAAGGTAAGCCATCAAAGCAGCCAGACAGGTGGGGGGCCACACAGAGGGGGGTCGCGGGCCGCCAGTTGGACAGCACTGCTCTAAGCCATAGATATGTTATTATTTTGAGTCTGATTGATGTAAAAGTTCATATTTTATTATTGCTGCTTAGACATGGAGATGAGCTTTACAAGTGACAAACAGAGCACACCTGTAGGTGCCTGCTAAGGCTGCAAGAATGTTTAAGGTTATTGCAGCTTCCCTATGACTGCTTAGTTTAAAAGGGAAGTGTCTCTGCCACTTATTAAACTACTATATTGATTGAACACAAATATTTATTTCTGTGTGTAAGCCACCACTGATGAGTTAGATATAAGGATATAAATCATCTGTCGGTTTTAAATGTATTTAAAAATGTATAGATCCCATTTTAAAGGGCATTTTTCATTTACTTAGATTGATATATAAATGGTTCATTAGTGTATTTTGTAAACCTATTTGTAAAAGATGAATTTAGCTTCCAATGTTGTTTATAGTTGGTTATGCATGGGCCAGTATAATAGGGGGTGGTCTCTTTTTTCCATTAAAATGATCAACACTTCAGAGGCAACCTCTAAGACAGGGGTCCCCAACCTTTCTTACTTGTGAGGCACAGTCAAACGTAAAAAGACTTGGAGAGCAACACACGCATCATAAATGTTCATGGAGGTGCCAAATAAGGGCTAAGATTGGCTATTAGGCAGCCTTTATGCACACTATCAGCTTACAGGAGGCTTTATTTGGTACCAAATCTTGTTTTTAATCAACCAAAACTTACCACCAAGTCAGGAATTCAAAAATAACTACCTGGGGCACTGAGGGCAACATCCAAGGGGTTGGTCAGCGACATGTTGCCCCCGAGCCACTGGTTGGGGATCACTGCTCTAAGATAAGAGGAACAGAACTTAATTTGAAGCAGCATAGGAGCGCAGTGAGGTTGGGAAATGCCCTTCCAAATGACGTGATGCCTTTGAGTGGCTTGGATGATTTCCTGAGTAAGCAAAAATCTACAGTTTCATTACTTTTGTAACTTATATTTTTATGCAGGCCCTGTCCTATTCATATTCCTGTCTCTGGTTCAAACCACTGCCTGGTTGCCCCTAGCAACCAGATAGCTGCGGAAATGCCACACTGGGAAGCTATTGAACAAAAAGCTAAATAACTAAAAAATCATAAACAATAAAAAATGGACCAATTATAAATTGTCTCAGAATATCAGTGCCATACGAAAGCTTAAAGGAGAAAGAAAGGTAAAATCTAAGTAAGCTTTATCAGAAAGGTCTATGTAAATACAGCCATAAGCACTCACAGAAACGCTGCACTGACTTCTCTGTGAAAAGATTTCTTGTGTCTGTAATTCCTGTGCCAGAGACACACAGCTCTCTGCTGTCTCCTCTTTCCTGCTCTCCCCCCCCCCCCTTAAGAATGCTAAGAACTCACCCCCTGCTTAGGAATGTGGATCTGAGCCAATCAGCAGGAAGCTTCCTCATAGTTTAACTAACTGAGCATGTATACTTGGTCTCAGTCTCGGTGCAGGAGTGAGGCATTACGGGAACTTTCTTTACCCAGCTCAGTGTTTTTTCTTCCTGTTTGGCTTCTGATCATCTGAACAGGTGAAATTTGGGGAGACTTAAGAGCACTATTGAGAGAACTGAAGGTATGCCTGCAGCTTGAGATTAACTCTTTATTAGCCTTTCCTTCTCCTTTAATTTAAATGTGAATCCCTGAAATAATAGTGATGGACTTTTGTAATTATAATATCTGTCCAATATTTCTCAATGTCAATAACATTTAACAGAATTGTGATTTCATTTATTCAGAGAACATATGAACCATTCCTTATTCCTGATTGCTGTATTCATATTCTTACTTTGTCCCTTTCCGTTACTGTGACTGACAATAGAACCTTCTGCCTTCTGATACAGGGAGTTGCAGTATTTGGCTGATCAGGAGAAAATTCCAGCAGCAGCAATCAAGAAGACAACATTGAGCAAAGTCCAACAGGAATCTCCTTCAATATCCACTGCCCCTCAGGGATCAAAAGTCAGTCTATTTAATAATAAGTACCCAGCAGGAGTTAAAAAGTTTTAATAGGAAAAATAAAGCCATAAAGAAACTAGCTTGAGAACTGAAATTGGGACTGGGTATTATTGGGGCTAGGTCTCACAATATGTGTGAAGAGGGGCTGATCTAAACCTTTTGATCTCCCCCATTACATTTTAATTAATTTTGATATACATAATTAAAGCCAACGGTTATCTGTAAGATATGTAACTAGTAACTTAGATTGAAAAAAGACAAGTAACCAAGCAATTAATATGTATACCTACCCTGTCATATCCAAATTTAAAGGAGAGCTAAACCCTAAAAACAAATAGAAATGCCATATGTATACTATAAATTGAACTAACTGCATCAGCAGTTAAAACTAATGAAGGGTTACTTGCCAATTCACATGTGTATATAATACACGAGCCATGAATATCCTGTAAATTATATCCTTATAAATGATGCTTACTGTAATTTGTGTCACGTGACTCTTTGAAATAGTGTTCCATGGCCCTTGTCCTCATGGCCATATATGGTCATCGAACTCCGTGGGTGACTTATAATATCCTTATATTTTACAAAATGGGATGCATTATTTCCTTTATAATTTTATTACTTTTAACTTATTTAAGTTCAGGGAGCAAAAATAGCAATTTCTCTCCTGACAGGGGACTAAAAGACCAAGTAAGAGAAAGAGCTGAATAAGGGCATAAAGACTGAAAGAGCAACTTCTCTTTTTTCAGACTGCACATGGATCAATCTGTTCTTACTTCAGACAAATTAACTCTTTAATTTGATAGAGCAAAATGCAATTTAACAATTTAAAAGTACCCTGTTCTTTGTCAAATCTCTGTTGTGAATAAAACACAGGCACAGGCTTTTATACAAAAACTTGTATATGCCTGTACGATCAAGCTGGTCAATTGGCTAAAGCCAACAATATATATTTTGCATTTTTATAATAAGATACATTGTACCATTATTAAGGCACATGCACTGGCACATCTATATGGGACTAAACAACAATGTTGTCTCCCTCTCCATATGAACCTAAATGTAACAGTGGCTGTATCGCAATTATGTATGATAAACTGCAAGTACAACATCTCAGCAATAAAGTCCACTACATTGGAATACATAAAACTTTATAGGCAAAGTAATACAATTCATGAATAGAAACACATAGTTGTTCTTTTGTTCTCAAAGTTTACTGAAAAATTATAAAAACAAACAAGACTACATTTGTATACAAAAATAAACATGTTTTCATGTACATTGTCATCAGAATTTTTTTGACAAGGTGTACATTCAAAACAATAAACACGGTTGCTAAGTGGGGAGATCCTGGTTGGTGGCTGCAATTATTGGGTTCCCTCTGGGGCCCTCTTTGATGGCCCAGGAGGCCAGAAGAGGATTTGGGCTAATTTCCCCTTTGCTCATGCCTAGGGGATTCATTGGCCTCCAAGAGGTACAGCCGTCTGGTTAACTTCAGTAACAGTAAGGTCCTGTGACCTTATAGGTTAATTTTAGTACAACATGTAGGCAACAGAGCAGCAGATGCCATAGAAGTGCTATTCTCTGTACTTGCCTTCCTCCTTTTAGGAGTGCATTTACTCTCAGTGCAGAATGCACTTAACCTGATCAACAATTATAGTGCATGCATAGTTATTTTCTCCCCCTCTGGGCCTGATCAACAAATATAGTGCATGCATAGTTATTTTTTCCCTCTCTGTGGCAAATTAGGAAGACATCGGAAGGGTTTTTTTTGCCTTCCTCTCAGCAGCCAGCAGTTTTGCAGGTTATTTATAAGCATTAAGGTTGAACTTGATTCACGTGTGTCTTTTTTTCAACCTAACTTACTCTGGTACTAACGAACACCTAGAAATTTATTTTTTGGTAATGTATGAGAAAAACATGAAAGAAGACACATATCCCCTGCTAATCGATTTGTTAGGAAGACTGGTTATTACAGAGTAAATGCTACAGACTGACCAGGTGGGACTGATTAGACAGCTGGCCAATCAAGAAGCTGAAAGTCTGGCTAGTCGGCCTACATGAGAGCTCTGACTGAGAGACATAGGTGTCTGTGAATCCAACATACAGGAATCTATGTGGCTGTACACACTCAGTTGCCTTTGCAACTGAGTTCTGTAATATTGCTGAAATTGATGTGTCACTGTAATGGAGGAATTCTCTTTTATACACTCTTGTTACATCTGTATCTGGCTATTGAAGTAAGATTTGTATCTGCATGTGTAAATTGCAAGAGGGTGACGGATCTAAGCCTGCTCGTGAGCAGCACAAACCCAAATGCCTGAAGTGCTGTGTATATATGGATATAAACAACAAGTTGCTTTACTGTTAATGTACAAATGCAGCTTCACCAGCACCCAGCCCGGCTCCATTCCTTTATTTTCCCTTTGCACATGTTTGCTGTTGAGTGTGGCCACATGACATGCCACAGCAAATGAGCTTCCACTTTGCTCTGTCACTCACACATTTCTGCGTCACTGACGCAGACCAGGGAGCCAGAGATTCTGAAGGGTGGGAGATGGGAGGCTGCTTCAGTAATTTTCCATAACTTTGTAACAATGCAAGTTATAAATTGTCAAAATTTTTGTCTAGACTTTATATTTTCAATATTATAAAAACATTTTTCATGATTGTTCCCCTTTAAGCAGTTTGATAGTATAACAATCCTCCCTACATGAACCATGTGTCCCTAAGGGGCCCTAATTGATTCTTCACAAAGGACGAACCACTCAACCTATATTATTGTACCTTGCTTCAAATACCATATTTTACATATTCTCTTGCCAAGTGAAAATGAGTCTGAACTCCATTCTTTCTCCACCAATGAACCTTTGTCAGTCATCTACAGAAACAAGGTTGTCTTGAAGGCTATATCCCTTCCAAGTGTTATTTAAATAGTTGCCAGACCTGGAACTTAATAGTGAATATAAACAGGTATTGCACTGATGACATGAACTTGAGTGTATGGAATGGGGGACCAGTCCTCCTTTTCCTACAATAGCCAATTTTCCTTTTGCAAAAGAGTCACTACTTCTGCTCCTCGGAACTACAGCCTCTCCAGAATAATATACAACCATCCACATGGCTTCCAGTTCACACATGTACAAAGTTCTGCTGGCCCATCATAGTTGCCTTGGCTGTTGGACATGCTTTGGACATGCCTTGCTGCAAGTGGTTGCTGGGCCTTCTTATCCCTCCCAGCAGGGCCGGATTTGTCTTCTGGGCGCCCCTAGGCCACCCCCGTTGACCCCCCCCCCCCCCAACGCGCATGCGCGAACGAGTGAACAACCACCTGCGAGCACGCATACGCACACATTTAAAGTCCCATAAGATGTTCCCACCGCTCCGAATGGAAAAAAACTTTAAAAACCCTGTTGCGGGGGGCGTGCCGCCCCTACATTTCTGCCGCCCTAGGCCCAGGCCTTTATGGCTTCTCCACAAATCCGGGCCTGCCTCCCAGTCAAGTTATGGTACAGCTTTTGGATGTCCCCATACGTCTGCAGGACAGGAAGAGCAGCCTAGAGAAAATGAGATTTTCTTACTGGTAAATCCTTTTCTTGGATTTACTGTCAGTGCAGTAAGCCCCCCCCTTATCTCCTTTAGAGTAGTTGGCCTATGGGGTACCTGGCTATGCTGCCATGGTTATACAGTTGCTTAAAATTTTTGTTTTGTTCTTCCTTTTCCATCTAGTTATCCTTCAACAGTTTTTTTATGTACTCTTTCTTATCCTATCCTGTGTTTTTTGTTTTTTTTAAATACAGCCTCATCGCAGGTGAGCCACCTGCACCTGGAGAGAGCTCCTAGCGCACGCAGCCATGTTATTTAGTGCACATTAATAGCTGTGACAAGTAGCTGCTACTAAGTAGCTCCATGTGTCTTCACCCTTAGAGTTGTTAAACTAGGAGTATCTCACGGTTCCACTGTTAATAAAAAGACCCATTTGGATTCCTGGAAAACTACCCATTTGAAAATATATGAATAAACCTCACGCTCCAGGTATACTCTCTTTACAAATTGAACTATCCTCCAATGTGGGAAAAAAAGTAAGAACTTATTATCCCAATGGACTAAATACAAAATATCCTGGTTAGGACGAAGATGTTTATTTTACCAAAACTATATTTTTTTCACTCCCTACTTATTCCAGTACCTAAGACTGGGCTCATTACTTCACAAAAACTTTTAAACAGGTTCATATGGAATCATGGCTACCCTTGTGTTTTGGGTGCCATTTTATGTAAACATAAGAAAAGTGATGGTTTAAATTTTCTCAGTTCATTAAAATATTATCAGGCAGCTCAAATATCTCCTATAACTGTATTACGTTTCCGATTAACACAATTTTTTTGTGGTTAAAATCACAATATGCCAAAAATTTAGAGTAACCACGATAATTTCTGATGTTCGAAAATTATTTTATCGGTCGTACGAAAATATTATGGTTCGTTTTGAAAGTCACAAAATTTTCGGATCTGAACGTTCAGAAATGGCCCAAAAACCTTTCTGGCTTTGAAACCTTCAATGCATGATTTTGAAAGCCTTCCCAACTTGGCCAAAAGATAGTCACGATACCAAAGCTTGAATAAATTCCGAAATGATTGCAGTCTTTACGAAAAATACGACTTTCTTGTGGAAGTTAACGAAAACCACGAAAAAGTTGTGACATTTTAATGAAATTATCGTGGACATTACGAAAAGTTCAATAAATTAGAAAAAATACAATTTTTTCTCAAAAATAAAAATTGTGGTTTAATGAATGGGCCCCTAAGTGTAAGGGATTTCAGTTTTATCCATTTGCCTTCCATGACAAGCAGGCCCTAGAGCCTAGACCCTCAAAGTTTGTTTGTAAACATCCTGTAACTAGGATGAAACACAGTAGTAGTCACTGCAGACTATGAAATATTTCATTTCCAGTAACATGTAATATTTGATGGTATCCTTTAGCCAAACCTTAAACCATGTGACCAGCCTAAGAAAGTCTTGCTCAGCTGCAGCATCTGACTTCAGATCTCCCCTAATGTTGCTTCCTCCTTCCACTTTGGTCCAAATTTCATCCATGAAGTTAAGGATGGATATAAGGCTAAGATATTAATGCTAAACCTCACGTTAGGAAGCATTTTAATAAATATAGATGTTTTCAAAAGAACCCAGGATACTTCCCATAGTAATAGGGTTACAATGCTTACCAACAAAACCAAACCTTCTTTTAGGTAGTTAAATGTTATACTTATCTATTTCTTATCTAAAACTTTTGTCCTTTCTTCATCTTTATGACAATTACAACCTGAACTGCATCTTTGTTTTATAATATTTATTTGAATTTCTGCTCTTTCAAAACATTCCCTTATCTTTAGAATTGTCATCCGACAGACTTCCGGTAAAAAAAATCTTCCACGTTCAGCTACTCCCCTTCCTGTGATATCACATTGTCCAATAAGCACAGATCAGACCTGTGCTGGCTCCCACCTCTTTAAAGCCACAAGCTCCTCTGCCGGGGAACACAGAAATGTGGTTCCAGTGGTACAAATGTATTTTCCCAGTGTATCTTCAGGAGGCAGTTGCTAAACCCATTAGCTGTTGCTAAGTGGCAATCCTATCCCTAGAATAAATATTGTTTGCTGGTCATAAATTCCTGCAAACGCTTCTTTATTTCATCCTGGGCAACGGAGTTACTAATCCTGTAGCCTGCCTCCTTGCTTAGCTGTCCATCTGTCACCCTGCCCTCCTCTAATTCTGATTGGATGTGCTGCCAGAACCTGTGTGAGTGACATGATGCACACTGGGTTCTCCGTTAGCTGAATGGAAACGTTTTCTCCCCCTCCTTCCCCTCCCTGTTGGATAACAGAAAAGGTATGCTTTTTTTTTTCATTTTCTGCAGTCACAGTAGAAATATGAGACATGGGCTCTGTACAGGGAAAATTATTTTTGCACAGCAGCTGTCAGTTGTGTGGGCTCTGAGTTTAGGAACAAAAAAGAGAGAATATTCATTGAAACGCCTGGAGCGGAAAAGGGAATGCAAATTTTTTTGGAGGGGGGTGGGGCATGGTATTCTTTCATCTATATGACAATTACAGGCTGAACTGCATGTTTGATTCATAAGCCCCATTTGCCCTGTTCCAAGGCGTATGGGTCCAGGGGCACTGGAGACAAGCAAGGCTTATTTACAGATGGGAAGGCACACATTGTGTTGTGTTTCCTTTCATCCTGGCATCCTGGGCAATTCAGCTACTGATCATGCAGCCTGCCTCCTTGCTTAGCAGTCCATCTTCTGCCCCGCCCCCTCTGCTTGTGATTGGATGTGCTGCCAGGCACTGTGTGAGTGACATGCCCCACACTGGTTCTCTGTCGGCTGAATGGAACCACTTGCTCCCCCTTCTCCCTCCTTCCCCCTCCCTGTTGGATAGCAGAAAAGGTATGCTTTTTCATCTTCTGCAGTCACAGTGGAAATATGCAATGTGCGCCCTGTATGGGGAAAAGGGTTGCTAACAGAAATTCATAGACTCTCAGCAGGTGCAGAGACTATATTCTCTTGCCTTATAAATGTATTCATTAAATGCAGGCTTCTGGGCTTTTGCCTTATAAATGGATTGAATGTATTCTGCCTGGAGAGCTGTTTTCTGTGCCTCTTTTATTCTTCCCATCTCTAATGTGTACAACTGGGAGTTCTCGGCCTCTCTTGATTAACTGGCTATGCAGGTACTGATAACATGGTGTGAAACTAAGTTTAATACTATATTTGGCGCATATACAGTGGTGTGAAAAACTATTTGCCCCCTTCCTGATTTCTTATTCTTTTGCATGTTTGTCACACAAAATGTTTCTGATCATCAAACACATTTAACTATTAGTCAAAGATAACACAAGTAAACACAAAATGCAGTTTTTAAATGAGGGTTTTTATTATTTAGGGAGAAAACCTACATGGCCCTGTGTGAAAAAGTAATTGCCCCCTGAACCTAATAACTGGTTGGGCCACCCTTAGCAGCAATAACTGCAATCAAGCGTTTGCGATAACTTGCAACAAGTCTTTTACAGCGCTCTGGAGGAATTTTGGCCCACTCATCTTTGCAGAATTGTTGTAATTCAGCTTTATTTGAGGGTTTTCTAGCATGAACCGCCTTTTTAAGGTCATGCCACAACATCTCAATAGGATTCAGGTCAGGACTTTGACTAGGCCACTCCAAAGTCTTCATTTTGTTTTTCTTCAGCCATTCAGAGGTGGATTTGCTGGTGTGTTTTGGGTCATTGTCCTGCTGCAGCACCCAAGATCGCTTCAGCTTGAGTTGACGAACAGATGGCCGGACATTCTCCTTCATGATTTTTTGGTAGACAGTAGAATTCATGGTTCCATCTATCACAGCAAGCCTTCCAGGTCCTGAAGCAGCAAAACAACCCCAGACCATCACACTACCACCACCATATTTTACTGTTGGTATGATGTTCTTTTTCTGAAATGCTGTGTTACTTTTACGCCAGATGTAACGGGACACGCACCTTCCAAAAAGTTCAACTTTTGTCTCGTCGGTCCACAAGGTATTTTCCCAAAAGTCTTGGCAATCATTGAGATGTTTTTTAGCAAAATTGAGATGAGCCTTAATGTTCTTTTTGCTTAAAAGTGGTTTGCGCCTTGGAAATCTGCCATGCAGGCCATTTTTGCCCAGTCTCTTTCTTATGGTGGAATCGTGAACACTGACCTTAATTGAGGCAAGTGAGGCCTGCAGTTCTTTAGATGTTGTCCTGGGGTCTTTTGTGGCCTCTCGGATGAGTTGTCTCTGCGCTCTTGGGGTAATTTTGGTCGGCCGGCCACTCCTGGGAAGGTTCACCACTGTTCCATGTTTTTGCCATTTGTGGATAATGGCTCTCACTGTGGTTCGCTGGAGTCCCAAAGCTTTAGAAATGGCTTTATAACCTTTACCAGACTGATAGATCTCAATTACTTTTGTTCTCATTTGTTCCTGAATTTCTTTGGATCTTGGCATGATGTCTAGCTTTTGAGGTGCTTTTGGTCTACTTCTCTGTGTCAGGTAGCTCCTATTTAAGTGATTTCTTGATTGAAACAGGTGTGGCAGTAATCAGGCCTGGGGGTGACTACAGAAATTGAACTCAGGTGTGATAAACCACAGTTAAGTTATTTTTTAACAAGGGGGGCAATCACTTTTTCACACAGGGCCATGTAGATTTGGAGTTTTTTTTCTCCCTTAATAACGTAAACCTTCATTTAAAAACTGCATTTTGTGTTCAATTATGTTATCTTTGACTAATAGTTAACTGTTTTTGATGAGCAGAAACATTTAAGTGTGACAAATATGCAAAAGAATAAGAAATCAGGAAGGGGGCAAATAGTTTTTCACACCACTGTATATGCATGCTGTACATGGTTCATTGGTCATGTGTGAAAATGTTATCTGTCAACCAGTGCATGGCCACTTGTACTGTTTCTGTATCCGTCTATTTGGCTCTGTGGCTGATCAGTTGGATACCATACAGGTTCTGCCAGTGTACGGACAACTTAAAGGGGACATAGAATGTGTCAGTGCATTATACTCCTCTAAATATAGAAGGAAAGTGAAACATATTCTCACCAAATCCAGTGGAGACCAAAACAATAGTGTGAGTGCATTCAGTTTATTTAGGGATGTTTAAGAAAATATGTTTTGGATCACTAGGGATCCAAGTTGAAACCTTTTTGCAGGGGCCGTTAGGACATGCTCATTACTCATTTCATACATGGACAAGGGGCCATAGATGGGACAGCTGGGAGCTCCAATAAAGGGTCCTTTTTTCTATAACTTTATTAGTTTTAGAAGGAAAAAAAACGAGATAAACAATATACTTGAAAGGTGAAAGTTACAGGAAAAGGTTCCATTGTTAAAGGAACAGTAACACCAAAAAATGAAAGTGTATAAAAGTAACTAAAATATAATGTGCTGCTGCCCTGCACTGGTAAAAGTTGTGTGTTTACTTCAGAAAGTCTACTATAATTTATATAAATAAGCTACTATGTAGCCATGGAGGCAGCCATTCAAAGGAGAAAAGGCACAGGCACATAGCAGATAACAGATAAAACACTATTGTATTCTACAGAACTTATCTGTTATCTGCTATGTAACCTGTGCCTTTTCTCCTTTTTCCAGCTTGAATGGCTGCCCCCGTGGCTACACAGCAACTTATTATATAAATTATAGTAGTGTTACTGTAGCAAACACACCAGTTTTACCAGTGCAGGGCAACAGTGCATTATATTTTTATTACTTTAAAGCTCATTCATTTTTTAGTGTTACTGTTCCTTTAAAGCTAATGATCACTTTAGTTCAGAATAAAACCTGTACCATATACAGATATGGAACCTTTTATCCAAAATGCTCAAGGCCTGGGGTTTTCCAGATAAAGGATGTTTCTGGAATATGGATCTCCATACATTAAATTTACAAAGAAATTATTTAAATATTAAAAAAAACGCAATGGGACTGTTTTGTCTCTAATAAAGGATTAATTTTATCTTAGTTGGGATCAAGTAAAAGGTACTGTTTTTAATTACAGAGAAAATTCAGAGACTTCTGGATAATGGGTTTCAGGATTAACCTGTATTATTCATTGCCTATAAAATAAGGGAGGTTTCAAAATACGCTTTATGACTCCTTGAAACCCTGTGTTATGCTGGCAAACATAGGAATGTTTATTACTTATCTTTCTATTCAGACCCTCTCCTATTCATATTCCAGTCGTTCATTTAAGCCACTGTCTGGTTGCTAAGGTAACGAGATCATAGCAACCAGATAACTACTAAAAAAAAGCTAAATAACTGAAAAACCACAAAACTAAAAATTGAAAATTGCCTCAGAATATCAATGTCTACATCACTTCAACAGTTAATTTAAAGGTTACAGTCCCTTTAATATATTTCAGTCTTTGATAAATATGGCCCAATATCCAGTGCCCTCCATGTCTGGGACAAAGCTACATTTTCCTTTGATTTACACCTCTGCTCCTCAGTGTAAAAGTTTAAATGAAACAATTCAGATGTGATTAAAGTGCACATTCCAGGCTTTAATTTGAAGGTATTTGCAAATGTTTCAGTTTCACTATGTAGAAATTACAGCGCTGTTTATACCTAGTCCCCCTCATATCAGGGCACCATAATGTTTGGGACAAAGTAATGGTAGGTATATTAAAGTAGTCATGTTTAGTACTTTGTATCCCTTGCATGCAATGACTGCGTGAAGTTTACTCTAGTGCAGCCATCATCAACTCCTGCTTGTTCCAGGCGTTTATCAGCATTTGGAAGGCTCAATTGGATTTAAATCAGATGACTGGCTTGGCCATTGAATAATTTTCCATTTATTAGCTTTTAAAAACTCCAGTGATTCCTTAATGTTTGGGATCATTATCTTGTTGCAGGCTGAAACTCCATCCAATGAGTTTGGAGGCATTTACTTGAACTTGAGCTGATAAGATGTTTCTGTACAGCTCAGAATTCATTGTGCAACTGCCATCAGTAGTTACATCATCAATAAAGATAAGTGTCATGGTTTGGGCAGGTACAGCTGCCACAGGTACTAACACCCCCGCCACCATGTTTACCAGATGAGTTGGTATGCTTTGAATCTTGGGCTTTTCTTTTTTGTCTCCACACTTTCCTCTTGCCAACACTCTGATACAGGTAAATCTTGGTTCCGTCTGTCAATAATACCATTTTCCAGAATTCTACAGGCTCTTTTAAGTACTTTTTTGCAAACTGTAATCTGGCCATTTTTGTGGCCAACTAGTGGTTTGCATCTTGCAGTGTAGCCTCTATATTTCTGTATATGAAGTCTTCTGCGGACAGTAGTCTCTGACAAAGACACACCTGCCTCCTGATCTGCTGGACAGGCATTTGAGGATTTTTCTTCTGTCATGAGCAGTGGAGGTCTCCCTTGACGATTACAGAGCTCGCCAGTGCAGTCTTTCTTAATGATATTCCAGACAGTTGATTTTGGTAATCTTAAGGTTTGACCGATGTCTCTAATGGTTTTATTCTTGTTTTTCAGCCTCATAATAGCTTCCTTGACTTTCGTTGGCACAACTTTTCTCGTCATGTTGAACAATGGCAGCTACAGACTCCAAATGGTAAAAGCAAGCCTAGGTATCTTATCCCTGCACTAATGAAGCAATGCAACACACCTAATTAATCACAAACACCCACTAAGTCTGTTGTCCCAAAACATTATGGTGCCCTGCTATGTATAAAAAGTGTTGTAATTTCTACATGGTGAAACTGAAATGTATACAAATAACTTTAAATTATGAAAGTCTGGAATGTGCACTTTAATCACAGACAACATGGACGATACTACTGATAGAGTGCAGCAAACATGGATGTGGTCCATGGAGGTTCTGCATACACCTACTCCTATGCTCTAGTTTTTAGCCTAAGGGACACATTTTCTTTTGTTTTTTCTCTCCATGGCTGTGTTATTTTCTGTCTTACTCCTTGTTCACATTGTCTCCACACTACTAATTTTCAACAGGAACACAATAAGTTTTTCTGCTAATATTCTGAAAGGAATTGTGTCAGTATCGCTAGAAAATAGACTAGTATATAATTTTTTTTTTGCCTAAATTCTTCATGATTTTATTCACTCTACTTGGGGTCATATTTACCAAAATGCTAAATTCCACCTCCTATATCGCCAAAAGCATAGATAAGGTGGAATAGGAGTGGGATATTAGCATGGCGCATATAACATAGATATGAAATGGTAATGTGTGTGCTGCACCTTTATAATGGTTTTTCTAAATCTGGCAAAGTAGAATTGGTGCCCTTGATAAAGTGGCGTATTTTAACACTGGCATAATTACACCTTGCAAAAAGACATGTTCACCATTAATTTGTCAACATTTGTCATGTTGGCGTCTTGGTAAATTGCTGATGCCTTGGCAGATATTCCATTTTTGTCAACTTTGACATTTTGCACTTGCAAATATACCACTTGGAATTCTACAGATTTTCTACTGAGAATAGATACTCTGCACAGATAAGAGGAGTAGGAGGAAGGAAATGCCCATCCCAGTCATGATAATTTTCTAACAATATTGTGGGTTTTCTAAATATAAAGGACATTGACTTTTTGTTTCAGGTAGTCAGCACTAATTTATGTTTAATGGGGCATTCATTCCTCTTAGTGCCTTATATGCCATCATATAATAAGCTTGAATCTGATGTAAAATTGCCTTTATATCTTGGGCGCCTTTTGAAAATTTAGATTGTAAAAAATACTTTATTGTAGTACACCTGAAGTGATTACAACAAACATAACTCCTCCCCAACCCACAGCAACAAGCCATGCTCTCTTTTTACCCAATCCACTCACCCAGAGTGGAAATAATCCATAAAGAATAATATAACAATTAGTACAACTGGCAGAGAACTTGGCCTGTAGCTCAACAGCTCCACGGGCTCCTAGAGGCAACCAATGAACCTGTGGCTTTTCTCTCCTTTTATTCCAGGTGATCATATTAACATGTTTTCATTTTTTCTACTGTGTGTGAATTAAAGGGGATTTCAACCAAAAAAAGTCAGTTCTTGTGTGGATCTGTAAATCATGTGGCTTCTGCTACATTGTTTCAGGACCAGTGATGCAAAAATATTTTCTTTTATTGTGCAAAAAATGTTTTAGGTGGAGCGCAGTACAGATTTTGGATTACACAGTCAGTTTAGTACCATGGGAATACATATGCCAATACAACCTTGGCTTCAGCGTTTAATAAATGACAATTATAGCAAATGGAATTGAGATAGAGTTCGCTGGCTTAGATTTTGCTGTTGCTTGCATCAGAAACCTGCCTGTTAAAGTGGTTGAAAAGTGTATGCCTTTAAGGGGAAGGGGATGCTGTGGGCTCCCTAAACCTATGAAAAGCATATTGGATTTTTACTTTGTGTACATGGTCTCAATACTTGATATGATATTTCCTATTTGGTATAATTTTTGATCTATTAATTGAGTTGAATTTAGTTTACTTTTTTCAATTTGTTTTTAATGTTGTGTACATGTAATAAAAGTTGTAAAATGGAAAAATATTTTGCACAAATAAGAATAAAATAATTCTCATTTTGAAATGTAATATTCTTCATTATACAGTTATTGCATAGCAATTTTTAATTGTGCATTGCAAACTTTTTAAAGGAGACAGAAAGGTAAAAACTAAGTTAGCTTTATCAGAAAGGTCTGTGTAAAAACAGCCATAAGCACTCACAGAGTCCTCTATCAAAAGAAACACAGGATTTCTTGTCTTTTTTGTAAACATATTCTTCGGTATCTGACTTCCTCTCTCAGAAAAATCCTTTATTCTAGGGGCCAGAGTGTGGGCACCTCTCTCCTGTTTCCCCCCTCCCTTAGGAATGTGTAATCTGAGCTACAATGGCTAGAGCTGCAGCAGGAAGCTACCAAGATCAAGCTAAACTGCCAGCTGCTGTCTTAAACAAATAGAGAAAGCTTCTAGGGCTCTTTACTCAGGTATGGTAATGATTTCTGCAGAATAAATATAGAGGTGGCACTAATGTGGCAAATCTATTGGCAGTAAAATGCCAAAATGACTTTCCTTCTCCATTAAGACATGCTCAAAGGTGGGGAATCTTTTGGAGCAAACATAACTTTTTCATTAAGAAGTTTTATTACATAGACTGCACATTGGCACAAACTTTCTTCCACTGTCGGAAGGGGTCAGTTTCCCCGCTTACAAAAGCTATATTATATTACAGATTTGTTTGTGCACAGGCATACATTTTTGCATTGCAAATATTTTTTGTTACTGGCTGTTATTACATTCCTCCTTTATTCTCTAGAGTCTAGAGGTTTCTGTTCTTAAAATGTTTAAATGAAGGCCATTTTTTTACTGCTCTAATAAGCCAATGATTAAGGGCGGTTCTACCCTAAAAGCATGAGGTAGCTGATGCTGCTGGTGGTTTTTACTTTTTTTCCCAATAAAGATTTGCTTTTTAACTGAAGCCTTGGAGTGCGGAGACCTCTTTTCCCTTCTTTGGATTGTTGCTTGTATATAGAAAATTGTGCCAGTGTAGTTTATAACTCTACCTGTGTCCCCCTGCTTACTCTGTAGGTTAGCGAGTTATAGTATCCAGCCATTTAGATTAAAAATGTAACATTCACATCTGCTACCACTCACAATTTGGAGGGGTAAAGAATAAAATCAGACACACATTTTGCAGACCTTGTTACCCCCTGGTATTGTATGAGGGGGGAAGATTGCAATTGTTCTGCATTCAGCCATGAGCTGCCCTGACTTCTTGTGCTTAATAGAATGGCATCCTGGTCTTTGGTATTGTTGCTATCAGTGGCCTGGGCTGTACTCTGGTGCTGGAGCTTTCAACTCAAAGCAATGGGCTCAATGAGAGGTAGGATGAGCCAAAAGCTTCCCCTAGCCACATTTCAATTAGTCATTCTGGGTTAGTTCCCACTTTGGTGTACTATTATTTTAACCCCTAACTTATTGCTATGCAGCTTTATGTGCTAATATATGCACAAAAGTATTGAGCTTTACAAACAGACCTCAGTGTGTGCAAAAATGTTATTTCGGCATAAATCACTATATGATAACATAGCGCAGGGATATTTATGTCTATGTCAGCTGCTTACATTTGCATGAGGAGCTCCTTTTATTATTATTATATGTTTTTTTTTTTTTTACAACAGCCATCTGCTATTGTGCATGGATATATATAGTGTATGAACACACCATGCTGCTCAGTGATACAGGTATTCTGCTGACTCAGCATGACTGTGCAAGTTCTACTGTTTCTTTCCCCTTGCTTATTTTTTAAGTTTTTTTCGTTCCTGGACTTTGTAAATATATATTGTTTTATCTGGGTTAACTATTCCTGTAGACAAGCAGTGCATGAGGTGTGTGTGTGTGTTAAGACTAGGGGGTGTTTTGTGTGCTGTTATAAGAGTACAAAACTCATTCTCATATTCTGTATTTATGTTCTTCTTTAGTTTGCTGGCACAAGGTTCCTGGGTTATGACGACTATCGGCAAAGGCAACATCAAAGCCTTGAAGGTAAATTGCTCTTTGTCACCTCCCAAATCTATACTACTGTACATCAGAATCATTGCTGTCACCATAGATCAACATGGGCAATAGAAAGGCATCCAGATACTATTGTACTTCAGGTCTCATCATCTCCCCCAATAGCTAGGAGTTAAGTCTCAACCACATCTTGAGGGCAACTGATGTCAGCTACTGCTCTAGATTAGAACTAACCAATCACTCCCACTTAATCTGACAGGTGAAGCGAGAGCCAGGGGAGAATGGCACAAGCCTTACAGATGAAGAACTAGTAACAATGTCTGTCCGTGAACTAAACCAGCATCTCCGTGGTCTCTCCAAGGAGGAGATTATTCAGCTAAAACAGCGCCGGCGCACACTAAAGAACCGCGGCTATGCAGCTAGCTGCCGAGTTAAACGTGTGACCCAAAAAGAGGAGCTGGAAAAACAAAAGGCTGAATTGCAGCAGGAGGTGGAAAAACTTGCATCTGAAAATGCCAGTATTCGACTGGAGCTGGACTCATTGCGCTCAAAGTATGAAGCACTGCAAAACTTTGCCAGGACTGTAGCACGCAGCCCTATTAATACTCCGCTTGGGCAATTCACACTAGGCAATAGGCCCTTCATAACGAGTAAAATGGCCGCAACTAGTGTCATTACCATAGTGAAATCCAAAACAGATGCAAGATCATAAGTGTATAACAGATAGGAAGGACTGCTCCAAAGCACAAGCACTTCATGATCAAGAGCATTGGTTTAAGAAGAGGCAGTAAATTTCTTAATTGGTTAACGGGAGAATATAGCAGTCATGGGGTCAGTTTACAGTGAGCGAAACTGGAGATCTCTTTGTAAAAAGAGGAAGGAACTGAGCTGCCTGTGAGAATCCATGTGGCCCAGTTGGTGGGTTTCCTCACATGAACCGCTTGCTTTAATTCTTTCCACAACATTTCAATTGGATTAAGGTCAGGACTTTCACTTGGCCATTCCAGAACATTCACTTTATTCTTCTTTAACCATTCTTTGGTAGAACAACATGTGTGTTTAAGATTGTTCCTTGCTGCATGAACCACTGTCTTTTGAGATTCAGTTCAGGGACAAATGTCTTTACATTTTCCTTTAGAATTCTCTGACGTAGTTCAGAATTCATTGTTCCATCAATGATGGAAAGCTGTCCAGGCCGAGATGCAGCAAAACAGGCCCAAACAGGACACTTCCACCACCATGTTTTACAGATGGGATAAGGTTCTTATGTTGGAATGCAGTGTTTTTCTTTCTCAAAATGTAACTCTCCTTATTTAAGCCGAACAGTTCTATTTTGGCTTCATTCTTACAACAAACATTCCTTCAGTTTCCTTTTGGTTTGTCCACATGATCTTTAGCAAACTGTAGATAATACAGCAATATTTTTGGGGAGAGCAGTAGCTTTCGATTTTGCTAACCTGCCAAACACACCATTGCTGTTCAGTGTTATCCTGATGTGGACAGGACTCATGCACATCAATATTTGCCAATGTGATACAGGCCTTCAGTTGCTTAGAAGTTACCCAGGGTTCCTTTGAAACCTCTTAGGCTATTAGACACCTTGCAGTTGGAGTTATCTTTGATATTCCACCACTTCTCGGTAGGGTAACAACGGCCTTGAATTTCTTTCATTTGTACAAATCTGTCTGACTGCTGATTGGTGGAGTCTAATAACCTTTTCCAGTTTTATGAGCATCAACAACTCTTTTTCTGAGGTCCTCAGACACCTCCTTTGTTCGAGCCATGATACACATCAACAAAAGTGTTGTATGTGTGATCAGGCTTTGCTAGATCCATATTCATAAAATAAAACAGGGCCTCTCACTCTCACTGATTGTCACCCCATTGACTAAAAACACCAGACTCTGATTCCACTTTCAAATGATATGATAAAGCTAAGGATTGACTTAATTTTGCCACACACAGTTTATGTTATTGGATCATTTTTTTTCCAATAAATACATGACCAAATAGGTTTATTTGTTTAACTAGGTTTTCTTTTTCTACTTAAAGGACTGTTTGAAAATCAGTTGATGTTACCTTCATATAAAAACATAGAAAACTGTAAAGGGTTCACAAACTTTCGAGAACTACCATATGTGTCCATAAGCTTAAGCTTGGTCTTTTACAAGTAGAAGAATCAAAATTGACTGTATTTGAGTTTCCTGTTAATTTGTGCTGATTGTGGTGTTTTAGCGTGTTTTATATGAGGTATGTGGCGCTGTGCATTTTGATGTGGCTGTACTTGTGTTGTGGTAGATCATTTGAAGGATTATAAAAGTAATGCTACTTTTCCAAGTTGGTGTTGTGTTTTGACATCAGTGTTCACACTGTTGTATTATCAGTCAAGGTTGGAGGTAGTGTATGTGACTTCTTATGAATATTTTGTACTGTAAGACTGTTCTGCTGCTTGTGTGCTGGTACAATTATTTATTTTTTTGTGATATCATATGTGCCGTCAGTCTCTTGGCATTATGTTTTGTTGTGAATGGCTTTTGTGTATGGCCCAGTGAGTTCTCTTAATGCCAGATAGTGCTGCTTTTGGGGTACTATTGTGACTATTTTTGGTGTGTGTGTGTTGGATGCAGCTTCTATAGTGTATCTCTGCCAAATTGTAGCTTGCATGCTGAATCCTAGATCTTCTTAGGGTATATATTTCCTAAGTGATAAAAAGAGATTGATCATTCAGTGTTACTTGCAAACTAATACAAGGACAAGGAAAGTCACAACTCTCTTTGTGATGTTTCAAAAAAAGTAGTGACATTTACTGCCCCTATATTTAATGTAGACAGCAAATACTTCCATTTCCCCAGGTGTTAGATTCAGCCCCTTATTTTGTTTTTAATTTATTTAAGATTAAAGTGCATTGTGTGAAGATCCAAAGGATTATATTTTCCACATCATTTCAGAATTTAATTCAGACTAAAGGTGGCCATATATGGGCCGATTCTAGCTACCGATATCAGTCATTTAGACCGATTCGCCAGCTTATTTGCCTGTGTATGGGCACGAACAACGGGCCTCCCCGACCGACATCTGGCCTTAAATCAGCCATATCTTGATCTGGCAGGTTTGATTTTTCTGTTGGATCAGGGACCACATTGGCTCGTTGATGTTGCCCCCAAACCGACAGTGCCTATACCTGCCCGATATCGCCCACCCGTAGGTGGGGATATCGAGAGATGATCCACTTACTTGCCCACCATTTAATGCAGGTGTATTCATTATTTTGATAATGATTTGATTGGTGCAATGCTGGTGAAAAACACATTATTAAATGGCCAGGGGTTAGCACTGTTGCTAGTTCTAGGGTCCTGAGTTCAGTTCTGACCTGGGGCCTATCTGCAAGGATTTTGTACAGTATGTTGTTGTCATGTCTGTTTTGTTTTATCTGGGTACTCCAGTTTCATTCCAAAGCATTCAGTAATATTGATTGACTCCTGATCAAACTGACTGTAAGTTCCACTGGTGCAGGGGTTCATATAAGGGCAGTGACACACGAGGAGATTAGATGCGCCGTGGCAAATCTTCCCGTAATGCCCACCGACTAGAATGTAAATCGCTGGTGGGATGGCATACGCCTTGAGAGGAATCTTCAGTGACTTCGGCAAATTGCGGCGCCACGTATGCCATCCCACCGTAGATTTACATTCTAGCTGGTGGGATAGCATTGTGGGGAGATTAGTCGCCCGCGACAATGGAGATTTGTCGCGGTGTGACTAATCTCCCCGTGTGTCACGGCCCGAAAAGATGAGCAATCTCTGCAAAGTGCTAAGTAAATGTTTCGGCACTATTTAACAAAAGTATAAAAAAAAATATGAAAAGGAATTTTCATTAAAGCTTTGTAAATCCATGTACATTTGCTGATTTGCGGATATTTTTATGCTGTGTATGTAACTTTATCATATACTTTACTAATAGTGCACTTTTTTTTTTTGAGCTTCAGATTGTTTCACATTAATTTTAAAGATAAAGTCATATGTGAATATTCTCTATTTTTCCAGATTAATTTGAAATATATAATTAGCAGAAGGAAATGATACAAAAAATGTAACCCCACACAATGGCGGCAGAACCCTACAGCCACAGACACTGAGACTGTACAAATAACATAAATACTCCAGCAATTGAATGTGGGGTTTAGTATCAACTTATATTTATTATTAAATGCTTTATTCTATGTTTACGTTAATATACAATGCTACAATCGCTTCAAATATTTCATCCATTAATGATCCATGATTTAATGTTAAATCTTAGTAAAGTAAATGCAATTTAAAAACAATTAAAATTATCCAAAGAATTTACAGATATTATAAAATTAAGAAATTATGATAATAGCAATGAAGGTATGATGGTGGGATGGATTTATAAGTGAATCAATGTCCAGGAATTAATCAGTTGCGTGATAATAAATTCAGCCTATGTACTGACTACACAGGGTATAAAAGATATTGGTTCGAAAAGCACAGCTGATACCAAATGAGCAGTGCCAATAGCATTTTATATATAATCGTTATGCTGGTATCTGGATTATAAAAGATAAAGAAACACCAATTGACACTGATAACTGAGTACCTTGGGGATATTTCCATATTTTTTTTATCATCTAGCAGTTTGGTAGGTTTTTAGTTATACCAAAAGGCTGAATGAACTCGACTGATTTTTAAATTTTTTTTCAACTTAAATTACTGTTACTATATGAAATATTTTTTGCAGTCTACTGTACTGTACAGGTTATGTGCAGTTATTCTGATAATAAGCAGCTGATGGGGAAAATAAAGGTTTCTTGTCCAAAAAGTCATCCAAGCCATTCCTATAGGCATTATTAGAATCTGACATCACAACATGAGCCACGGCGTTGACGTACAGGCAGACAGAGCGGTTTCTCATACTCAGGGCGAGGGCAAATGTATTGCCTCTGGGTGCAGGCACAGGGAAAGGCTGATGCCAGCATAGCGCTGATTCTCATCCTGTGTTTATCCAAATGCTGAGAACAACATGGCATTAGCCTTATAGTTTTCAGGCACAGAGCTACAGTAGATCTTTTTGAATAAAGGCAGCACATAAGTAATACCTTCAGTTTCTGGAGCTTTGTTTACTTTTACATGTTCTAGTCTCTTTAGATTTGGGTCTATTTAAATGGAAAACTCCACCAGCTCTGTGGAATATGTGCTGCTTTATAAATAACAACAATTATTAACTTGTTCTTCAGTTGTGGCAACAGATGAAAAATAACAGCTTAAATTTTTTGCTTTTTGTGTGCTCTCATCAATCTATTTACCTATGCATTTCCACCGTATTCTGCTGTGTGCAGGGCCAGATTTATACTTGGTGCGCACCTAGGCCACCTGAAGTCGCGCCCCACCCCCTATGCATGCGCAGTAGCTCACCTACTCCCCACCGCTCCCGCACTCCTAGTCGCTAGTGCTTCTCATCTGGTCCAGGAGCACTGAGAAATTGGCACACAGGAGAGGTAAACAAATTTCCTGCTTGCCTATTTCCCCAGTGCTCCATGGAAAAAACAAATGCGGCTGGGCAGCACGCCGCCCCTAAGATCTTGCTGCCCTAGGCCCGGGCCTTTGTGGCCTTCCAACAAATCTGGGCCTGGCTGTGTGTGATGGCACAACCAAAAGCTTGTTTGAGGGTAGGGGCAGATGCTTGGGGGCACATTTACTAATCCACGAATGTCCGAAAAGTGTTCCGAATGCATTTTTTCGTAATGAGCTGTATTTTGCGACTTTTTCGCGAATTGTCGTGAATTTTTCGAGCGCTCAATATGAAAAAGTCACGACAATTCGCGAAAGTTGTAATGGCTATGCAAAAGTCGCGACAATTCACGAAAATCATAATGGCTATGAAAAAGTCGCAACAATTCACGAAAATCATAATGGCTATGAAAAAGTCGCGACAATTCACGAAAATCATAATGGCTATGCAAAAGTTGCGACAATGCACGAAAGTCATAATGGCTATGAAAAAGTTGCGACAATTCGCGCAAGTCGTAACGGCTACGAAAAAAATCGCAAAAAAATACGAAAAAGTCGCAAAATGTTCATTTCCAATCCGATTTTTTCCCATTCGGGATTCAGATTCGTGGATTAGTAAATCAGCCCCTTGGTCTTTGTTTATCCGCCCCATGTGGCATTGGCCTAAGGGTCTCACCGCTTGTTGCTTAACTTTGTTCCTATTGCTCCTCGCCCAATGCCCACTTTTAGCTTGTCATTTCCAAGCTAATTTGAATGCCTTTAATGCACTTTAAATCTTACCAACCTCAATGCTAACTTTTTTTATCAATAAACAAGTTTATTTCATTAAGGTTTAATAACAGAATTGCCCTTTTTTAACTTTAATCTGCATGCATTCATTCATTATTGCTTACTTAAACCATAGTTGTTAACAAATATTAAGTTCATTATATGCCGAAAAACACTGATTAGTAGACATACAAAAGGGTAAATTTGGATGAAATTTATAAATGTTTTAAAACATCAGATAATTTATAAATAGGCTTTCATAGGATTTAAAGAAAAATTTATGTAAGCCAAAGTACAACATTCAGTGAACATTCACTAGGTACCTCAGTGTACCCAGTGTACCTATCTACTAAAGGGGGAGTTAACATTTAAATGATCTTTTAGTTTGGTGTAGACAGTGATATTCTGAGACAATTAGCACTTTCTAATCTTTTATCTTTTGTGGCTTGTAAACATTACACATAATAATAACACCAAACAAAATATTATACGTAACAAGGACATTTATGCTACTCAAATCTCAGTTTGTATTCAATTATATACCGGCTTCTCTAGTGTTGGTTTTTTAGAAGCCAATGGTCATGTGATAAGGCTGGAGCAGGTGCTATTGTATTACTCTAAAGGTGGGCATACATGGGCCGATTTTAGCTGCCAATAGGGCCAAACGATTGAATTAGCCTAAATTCGCCCAACCGTAGGTGAGCATAATGATAGAAGATTCACTCACTTGGTGACCTTGCCAAGGGAATGAATCTTACAGTGTATGGCCACCATTAGATAGCATGACTTGACAGATCGTGTTGGTAGGTAAACACACATGCGTCTTGGCAGGAGTTCAATGCAACAGGTAATTTAATGCAACAGGTAATTTTGAAAAGCTTTGAATAAGCCCTGTGTTATGGTTGGAGCTTATTTTAAAAGCCATAAGAATAAGCTAATTAAATAAAAAGGTCTCATCTCTTATCTCCTGTTAGTTTGCCTTCCTTTATAGAAATATTTCTCTTGCATGGAGAGGGTGTGCCATATTTTACTTTATGTTAAAGTTACCTTATGTTTTTTGCTTATATCTAGTGCAGAACAGTCTGGAAAAAATAAACACCAGATATAGAGACACAGCTGAGTTACTTTGTACTTATTTTTACTAGCAGGTGAGTGAGTTGACCTGAAACCTGTAGGTTGGATGGGTTTAGACCTGCAGTACTGTGTGTATCACTCAAAGCATGGCTTGTCAACATGGGAATGGGTCAAAATCAGGTTTTGGTGTTTTTTACATGCTTGTCGGCCAATGCAGTTTTATGTCATTGCAAACAGACGGTGTTTCTTTCCATCTTGGTATGTGCCCTGTATTTGTCCTTTATGTGGCCAGTATACTAACAAGTTATACTCCAAAAAATCATCTACTTATGCCAACCAGTATGCAATTATTTTTGCTCAATCTCCTACAAGAAAATTAATTACTGTTAATTGCTGATTCATTGTTATGGGTTACTGCTCTAGTGGCATTTATTAATAAATCAACTCTAACTATAAATCCTCTTAACAAAGAGTAAACAATATACATTTTATGTATTGTTCTCATCTGGGACTGTGTGATTGTTCAAGTTCACTGTGATCTATGGCTTTCACTTAATATTGTATTCTGCCACTGGCGCTTGGGGACTTGTTTCAAATAGTTAAACTTCATTCAGGTTGTATCAAAGAAGTATTTATTGCTAAATTATTGTAACATTTCCATATGTACATATATATAAGTACAGGTGTTAAAAATATTTATTTAAGGGCTGATCTTTCCAAGTACTTTGGGCACTTGCAAGGAGTAGAGAAGATTTGTGGGGGGAGGGAGAATAAAGTGTATATAGTGTAGTATATTTTATCAATAATACTTATCTCCCCAAAATGATTTACATCTGTTATTTTGCAATACCAGTTTCATAACAATATAAAAATTATGCTTTGAAGTGTATCTACTCCTTTGATTAAAGTTTGGTGGTATTGACTACTTTCAATGTAGAAACCGCTAGGGTTCATTTAAGCATATCACAATAAATTTCAAATATCAATGTTTCCTTATAGATTTTATTTTCTACTTTGTAAAAGATTGGAAATACAGGTATGGGATCCCTTATCCGGAAACCCGTTATCCAGAAAGTTCCGAATTACAGAAAGGCCATCTCCCATAGACTCCATTATAAGCAAATAATTCAAATTTTTAAAAAGTATTTCCTTTTTCTCTGTAATAATAAAAACAGAACCGTGCAATTGATCCCAACAAAGATATAATTAATCCTTATTGGAGGTAAAACAAGCCCATTAGGTTTATTTAATATTTAAATGATTTTTAGCAGACTTAAGTTAAGGAGATCCAAATTACGGAAAGATCCCTTATCCGGAAAACCCCAGGTCCCGAGCATTCTGGATAACAGGTCCCATACCTGTACTTTCTTTGGCAAGCTTGCAGGGTAGTAAATCCTACTAAACGTCAGTGAAAGTAGTGAATATACTTTACACTGCTTTGAAGACACTTATTGGATTTTTCATATCTATATAGACACTAGTAACACAAAATAAATCACTTTGGGGAGATTTGCATTGGTTTTAAGATGTATTATACTATATACATTTATTCTCTTTCACCAGGGTTGGACTGGGTCAGAGGGACACCTGGAGGGCTGATGCCCCAGGTCCGCTGCCTGTCTGCAATTTGGCCTCAAAGAAAGATCTTTGCTACCATAGAGTCCCCGAGACCTAGGTTTCACCCATTGCTGCATATAATGTATGTTTGATTTAAGCTCTATATTATTTTGTTTGTTTCAAATAAACTTTTTTTTAAAGACAACTGGTTCTTATTGACTCTATACATAAAACAAAGGATTACATAAGGGAAGGAATAAA
Organism: Xenopus tropicalis; assembly: GCF_000004195.4. NCBI lineage: Eukaryota > Metazoa > Chordata > Amphibia > Anura > Pipidae > Xenopus > Xenopus tropicalis. The sequence continues at coordinate 27,965,385 of NC_030686.2, read as the reverse complement.
TAAAAAGTTTGGGGAGTACATGGTGTATACACAGGGCACCTAGAAACAAAAACATAGGAAGATGGCTTCCGTGAAAGTAACCAATGTAAAGTGTACAGCGGCTTATTCAGTGGCTTTACATTTAGAGTTTATGCATCAAGGATGTGGTTGGGGCCCGTCCTAAAAGCCAATCAGTATGAAATGTGAGGGGACATTTGTACTAGGTTTTAATATATTTATAACCTTGTTCAATAATGGGGAGCCCTTCTCATTAGAGCAGGGATGGCCAGACCTTTTTCATTGGCAATCGACCGATGACCAGGAATGCGGAAGTGTGCGTGAATGCGTACGTACGCTGCGTCACATACATTTGCATTCACGCAGCACTTACGCATCCCCGGCTTGACGTCTTGGCCACCCCTGTATTAGAGTAATGCATATGTGGCACTTTTTATATAATAATATTACCAAACAAAATAATTTATACAGTAGATGTTCAGTTTAATTGAGTCGGTGGTTCACTTCATCTGCTATGGCAGTGATCCCCAACCAGTGGCTCCTGAGTAACATGTTGCTCCCCAACCCCTTGGATGTTGCTCCCAGTGGCCTCAAAGCAGGTGCTTATTTCTGAATTTCTGGTTAGGGGGCAAGCTTTGGTTGCATAAAAACCCAGTGTAACAGAGCCTTGTATAGGCGTCCAGCCAACACAGGGGCTATCAAATAGCCAATCGTAGCTCTCATTGGCACCTCTGGGAACTTTTATTCATGCTTGTGTTGTTCCCCAACACTTTTTCCATTTAAATTTGTCCCACGGATATAAAAGGTTGGGGGGATCCCTGTGCTAAGGGTTGGATTGAAGGAAAGCTGATGTAATTAAGATATTGTATTCATAAAAGGATTATGATCTCAACCTGCCAGTTATTTGAAACTTCTGCGATTTCGGGGAAATCGCGGCGCAGCGTATGCCATCCCACCGGCGATTTACATTTTCACCGGTGGGATGGCATTTCGGGGAGATTAGTTGCCCGCAACAAGGGAGATTTGTCGCAGGCGACTAATCTCCCCGTGTGTCTCAAAAAGGCCTGGAAAGGATCATTGTCTCCCTCGTGATATGGGGCTTGTTCACAGCTTTGCTAGAATTCTTTCTACTCTGACAGATCTAATAGTAGAAACTGCTAACATGGATGCCTTACCTGCTCAGAAATGTAATTTAGCATTTAGGCTAGCAACCCACGGAGCAGTTCAGTCGCTCGTGATAGATCTCTGCTATTGTGGGTGGCTAACCTCGTTGGCCAATAGGAGTCGCCAGTGGAAATCCCTTCACATGGGTAATCCAAAGCAAGGCAAAAGGCTTTCTACCGCCAACTCCTATTGTTGCTGGTGGAAAGCCATTATGGAGCGGTTAGTCACTTATATCTAGTAGAATTAAGTCTAAAACAACTGGACTTTTCTGAGTTTTTCTTGAAAACCTTTCACCACTCATCCGAGTGGCTTCTTCAGTTCAAATGACTGGTAGAGAATTCCCCAGTATTTAAAGGAGAAGGAAAGGGTTCAAAATTCGACCCCATACATAGATAGGCCACATGTACCTGTAGCTGATTGCTACATTTTTTTACCTTTTTTGCAGGTACTTTTAGAGCACTCGTCGTTCGTTCTGAGCGCTCTTTTGCTTCTTTTTTGCATTGGATATTTATATTAGTCCAACATGGCGCAGCTTAAGTTGATGTGCATGCGCAAACCTTCTCCCTCCCCTATACGCGAGCGCTCCTGCATATGTTAAATGTGAATGCGCTTACTCAAGAGCTGGCCTTAGTCTCGGTGCAGGAGTGAGGCATTATGGGAATCTTCTTTACACAGCTCAGCGTTTTTTCTTCCTGTTTGGCTTCTGATAATCTGAGATTAACTCTTTATTAGCCTTTCCTTCTCCTTTAAACCCTTGATGGTAGTACAGTCGCAGATATCAGATCACAATGGTTCCATTTAGCATTTAGGCTAGGAACCCATGGAGCAGGTTAGTCACCTGTGATAGCAGAGATCTATGGTGAGTGACTAAACCGCTCCCTGGTCTGTTACCCTTAAAAGTACAGTACATTTCCTGGGCCTACCAGTTATTATCAGGTGGAGACTTAAATCTCATTTTTAAACAAGAGCCTTGATTTTTTTTGGCGTGTAAATTTAACCAAGAGTTTTGTGCAAAAAATATATTTCACTCTCAAGATTTAGTAAAATAACAACGTGGTTATTAAACTGCCATAAAACATACATATACTACTGCTATAGTAGCCTGTTACAGTCTTCGGCTGCAATGTTTTTATTGTAAAACCTTTCCGGAAGCGGAAGTTCCTTTCCTATCCAAACGCACTGACTGGAACTGCAACAATGGGGCGCGCAGAGAGGAAGGCGGAAGCGCGAGAGGAAATTCTCCGGCGAGAACAGAACCGGGACCGGCTCCGGCGGGTAAGTACCTCAGGCGGGGGGGAAAGTACCTCAGGCGGGGGGGCAAGTGGCTGCGGCGGGGGGGGGGGTAAGTACCTCAGGCGGGGGGGAAAGTACCTCAGGCGGGGGGGAAAGTACCTCAGGCGGGGGGGTAAGTGGCTGCGGCGGGGGGGGGTAAGTGGCTGCGGCGGGGGGGGGGGTAAGTGGCTGCGGCGGGGGGGTAAGTGGCTGCGGCGGGGGGGGGGGGGTAAGTACCTCTGGCGGGGGGGAAAGTACCTCAGGCGGGGGGGTAAGTGGCTGCGGCGGGGGGGGGTAAGTGGCTGCGGCGGGGGGGGGGGTAAGTGGCTGCGGCGGGGGGGTAAGTGGCTGCGGCGGGGGGGGGGGGTAAGTACCTCAGGCGGGGGGGGTAAGTACCTCAGGCGGGGGGGTAAGTACCTCAGGCGGGGGGGTAAGTGGCTGCGGCGGGGGGGGGGGTAAGTGGCTGCGGCGGGGGGGGGGGTAAGTACCTCAGGCGGGGGGGAAAGTACCTCAGGCGGGGGGGCAAGTGGCTGCGGCGGGGGGGGGTAAGTACCTCAGGCGGGGGGAAAGTACCTCAGGCGGGGGGGCAAGTGGCTGCGGCGGGGGGGGGTAAGTACCTCAGGCGGGGGGGAAAGTACCTCAGGCGGGGGGGTAAGTGGCTGCGGCGGGGGGGGGGGGTAAGTGGCTGCGGCGGGGGGGGGTAAGTGGCTGCGGGGGGGGGGTAAGTACCTCAGGCGGGGGGGGTAAGTACCTCAGGTGGGGGGGTAAGTGGCGGCGGGGGGGGGGGTAAGTGGCTGCGGCGGGGGGGGGGTAAGTACCTCAGGCGGGGGGGTAAGTGGCTGCGGCGGGGGGGGGGGGGTAAGTACCTCAGGCGGGGGGTAAGTACCTCAGGCGGGGGGGGTAAGTACCTCAGGCGGGGGGGTAAGTGGCTGCGGCGGGGGGGAAAGTACCTCAGGCGGGGGGGAAAGTACCTCAGGCGGGCGGGTAAGTACCTCAGGCGGGGGGGTAAGTGGCTGCGGTGGGGGGGGTAAGTGGCTGCGGCGGGGGGGGGAAAGTACCTCAGACGGGCGGGTAAGTACCTCAGGCGGGGGGGGTAAGTACCTCAGGCGGTGGGGTAAGTGGCTGCGGCGGGGGGGGTAAGTACCTCAGGCGGGGGGTGGTAAGTACCTCAGGCGGGGGGTAAGTGGCTGCGGCGGGGGGGGGGGTAAGTACCTCAGGCGGGGGGGTAAGTACCTCAGGCGGGGGGGTAAGTACCTCAGGCGGGGGGGGGTAAGTACCTCAGGCGGGGGGGGGTAAGTACCTCAGGCGGGGGGGGGTAAGTACCTCAGGCGGGGGGGGGGGGTAAGTACCTCAGGCGGGGGGGGTAAGTGGCTGCGGTGGGGGGGGTAAGTGGCTGCGGCGGGGGGGAAAGTACCTCAGGCGGGGGGGTAAGTACCTCAGGCGGGGGGGTAAGTGGCTGCGGCTGCGCTTATGCTGCAGGATTCTGTGGGCACGATGAGACGGCTTGGGTTGAACTGTTTCTCTCCGCAGGTGTGTGTGATCCTGCACAAGCCGGCCGCAGACAGGAGCCCAGAGGAGAGTGAACTGCTGGGGAAATGTGGGGACTTGGTGCACGAATTGGAGAAACGGAGGCTGCATGTGGAGAGGCGGCGGCACCGGGAACAAGAGGTGAGGGAAGGGAGGAGGAGAGTGAGCCGAGCGCCATAGTTGGGCTGTAGGCGTCGCAGACCCGGGATGGTCACTCTATTATTCACTGCAGCCATTAGTTGCCCCTGGCCAGCTTTCCCTGCTCACTCCCTATTTGTGCACTATAGCTCAGACACATTACCCTACAAGTTTACAGTACTATTCTTCCCTGTATCCCTCTGCTAAACTGGGTGGTTAAGCCCTGAGAGTTGTAGTTTCTCACAAGGTATATTACATTTTTTTCTTAAGGTGGCCACACATGTGGCGATTTTCGATCCTTTGGGTGACCATTGGTCGCAGGAAAGATCGTTCCCATCCTCCACAGACATTCAGGGCTGAATCATCCGATAAGGAGGTAAAAACAATAGGAATTCTACCTCCTTCTGCCGATTCAGCCCTGAAGGCAGATTCTGCTCAGGCGCCTTCTATGGCACCCAATCAAAATCTTTTTACCTGCCTGATCGGCGAGTCGACCGATATCCTCAGCCTTTTGCGATATCAGTCGCCTCGCCGAGTCGCCATACACGCACCCAATATCGTACGAATCATCGGTGCATGTATGGCCAGCTTTACTGTAAAGATATCCACTTTGCTCAGACTATTCCTGCTGTTTTGGGCTTGTTAGCGGATTTGCTTGCTAGCATGCATGTGGTACTTGTCATGCAACAGACTAATTGTCTTGGTGTTATGGCTCCATACTGCGTGTAGGTTCCCAAAGTGTGAGAGTGGGTACGAGAACAATTCCAACTTGGCCATCCTTTTCTAATAACTGGAGACCTTCTGTACTTTTTATGTGCTTAGTTGGTTTTATTTGGACTTTCTTCATTTCATTGATATACTTTTTAAATCTCCATGCACAAGTATAGAAGTCGCTGCATGCAAAATGTGGCGCGTGACTAGTCACCACGACTTTCGTGGTGGGTGATTAGTCACCTGACTGGATTTTAAACATTGTGGCGACTAGTAACCTCGTCTGTATCACCTTTACAGAAAATGTAAAGATAGTAAAGAAAGATCCTATGATCACTTTTAGGGGAAGGCGGATTAGAGGTTACAGTTGCTCCAGCTCAGAGACCCCTTTCCTCATGAAGCCTGTAGGGGTTAGATTGCAGTTTAGTGTTCAAAAATGGCAGAAGGAAACCTCCAAGAGATATTTTAAACTTTGAATAAAAGCTATACCATAGAATTCATTTTTTTCCTCCAGAAACATTAATTCTCTTAACCTCCAAAAAATCTCTCTAAGGGAGTCTTTACTAAAGGCAGTATAAGAATTCCAGTACCTTTAAGCAAGCAAAGCATAGAGGTCTGTTCGCCAGACCTAAATCAAATGGAAAGAAAAACTAAAAACTCGGCAACAAATTAGGCTATAAATGCATTACCTAATGTTTTTGGCTTTGGTACCACACAAAGTGCCACAACCCTTTAGATCTGTTGTCTTTTCTGCTGATTCAAATTACATGTTCCAGGTTGCTGTCATTTACCTGAGGTTAGAGAAATACAGTATATATACACACTTCAGGGTAGTATACATGAAAAATGCCTGCTGTTATTGATAGTGCCAATGTTCAGAACTTTAATTGTTTTGTAAAATTAACATTCCATTATATTCATTTATTCTCATTTGTTTCAGGTGCTGGATGATACTGATTTGCTGAGGGAAAAGGTTCTTCAGTTGGCAGGTGCCTTTCGTGCAGCAGAACATGTTGTTATCTACACGGGGGCTGGAATTAGCACGGTAAAAAGGGGAAAGAAATCCTTTCTGCCTGTTTCCAACCAGTCACCTTGCATGCCATTCTGCCCCTCCCGAACTTCATCTGGGCAATTTCAAATTTTACCCTGTTCTCCATAATTTTTTGGGAGATGCAACCCAGCTGGTTTAGAGGCAACCATGTTTAGCTATGTCACATTTGATACCTAGGTTCCTTGGCCACATTTGTATCCACTGCTCATGTTCTACTTGCCAATTGCAACTAAGGAGCCTGGGCTAGGGTAATTAACCCCTAACAAATAGATAACAGTTTAAACGTTTAAAAGTCTGAAAGATGCAGCACAAAAAAAAAATGACACCCAAGTTGGAAACTTGCCTAGAAAAGTTTTTTCCACTGGGGATTATTGACAATGTAATATTAAGCAATTCATTTTATCGCCAGATGTTCTTACTCTCCACAGGCTGCAGCTATTCCAGATTATCGAGGGCCAAGCGGTGTATGGACACTTCTGAATAAGGGCAGGACTGTAAAGTAAGGGCCAGTGCCATGGGCAATACAGTTTTTTGTTGTTTTTTTTTAAGTAAATACATTTGTGATAACTATTTTATACATAGTGTTTTTTCTATTTCTTTTTTTTTTTCTGCTCGATTTATTCAGTGCAGGGGATCTAAGTGAAGCCCAGCCTACTTTTACTCACATGTGCATTGTGCGGTTACACAGTGCAGGGCTGGTAAGATACAGTTATATCTTCTCCCTTCCTACTTTTGTTGTGCCAGGTTAATGAAATGTCTGATACCCAGTGTATGGGCATGGGTATCAGGTACCCCATTCTAGCACATAAACAAGATTTTGGGGTGCTACAAAGCCTGCCTTAATAACAGTGCCCACAAAATGGCACCCACTTGCAGTGATTGTGTAATTCCAGGACTGAAGGAAACAAGATTTATATTATTTTTATAGTGTAAGTGAAGTTTATTTTGCTTGAGAAACACAATAGAAAAGAATTCGGAATTATTTCTTAGGGTGACAGGTCCCCTTTAACATGGTCCAATACTGAAGTACAACAAGTGTGTAAAACTGATTACAGCTCCTGTAAGCCCCACTCCTATGCTGGGTATAAAAACCAAACAAACTACTACATGGAAGTGCAGCAATATAAAAAAAATTATTATAGTATGTTGTAAACACATTCACACCATCAGTTAACTGTGCGCCTCCCATAAACATGTATATTTAGTGTAAACATCTCTGTGAGCAAGGGGGGTTTGGGGATATTGAATATCCAGCAAATGAATCAGTGAGCCTGTCTACTCATCGGTAGACTGCACTAAAGCAAATTTCATACTAGGCATGAGGAAGTAATGGCTTGCCAATAAGCATGGAGCAGAAAAAAAATTACATATAGTGCAAAAAATGTTAATGACACACCCTTTGCAGTAAAGGCCTCATAAATCCGAAAAGATGCAGGCATAGAAGTATAAACTAGCAGCTCTATGCATTTTGTGTGTTATTTACCACATTTCTTATGTAAGTAGCTGTATGTGATTTTCTGTCTTCTCTGCACAAGGTGGAATTTCCTGGTTGCCATGAAATTCTTTTCAGATTGTGATTTTGCCAACGTGTATACATTCTGGTGAGGAGACAGACTCACTGATTCACTTGCTGGACATTCAGTATTCCTACACCCTTTTCTCACATAGGTGCTTTTACTGAATGCACTGTATATGTATTTGAGAGCACTAAAAAGTAAACTATGTTTTTTTTTTGTTTTTCTTGCACTTCTTGTATTATGTTTTTACTTAATTATTTGAGTTTATTATTATTTATATATTTTCTATATACAACATTATATTTTATATTACAACATTAAATCTTACTGTGTCTTATTTCTATCCATGGCTTTAGATGTTTTGCTGTGTTTACACATCTTTTTTAGGTCCAGCATATTGTGTCACAAAATTGTGATGGGCTACATCTTCGTAGTGGGTTACCAAGAGAAGCCATCTCTGAAGTTCATGGAAATATGTTCATTGAGGTGAGCTGAGGTGTTTCTGTGTGAATGAGAATCTGAGCTCCTGCTTGGGCTGCATTTACCCTTGTAATCGGTCAATCTGTCTTTTTTCCCCCCATTTATAGGTCTGCACCTTATGTTCACCGCAAAAAGAGTATGTGAGATTGTTTGATGTAACAGAACGCACAGCTCTTCACAGGCACAACACAGGGCGCTTCTGTCACAATTGCGGTGCTGAACTTAGAGACTCCATTGTTCACTTTGGAGAACGGGGGAAGCTGACACAGCCATTAAACTGGGAAGGAGCAGTGCAAGCTTCTGAGAAAGCTGATGTAATATTATGTCTTGGTTCAAGTCTAAAGGTAAATTCAAGTATGTAAACTTTAGCTATTACCATCATTTAGTTAGCTTTTCTTTTCTTATCTACCACTCCTGTTTCTCTATGACCACCTTTCAGGTCCTGAAAAAGTATAGCTGCCTCTGGGGCATGAACAGGGCTCGTGCACGTCGGCCAAAGCTCTATATTGTGAACTTACAGGTGAGTGTTGGCCAGAGAGTCGTTTCTGCAACACAGTCTGGATCCTCGTAACCCTCCATTTTCTGTTTCTTTACAGTGGACCCCTAAGGATTCAGTAGCTACCCTTAAGATTAATGGCAAGTGTGATGATGTTATGCAGATCTTAATGGAAGAATTGAATTTAAATGTTCCTGTTTATGACCGGTAAGTGAAGTTATATCTCTGCATATGTGTTTATTTCTAGCTCTGATGGTGTCCACCTTACTTAGTAAAAATAATTTTGGTAGAGAACTGTAGTGTCAAGGCTTGTTTAATATACTAGTAACACAATAGCTGCTTAAAGAAGCCTTGGAAACAGGCAAGTCTGTTATTTGCTGCAAATTATTTTCATATAAATCCTTAGTAGTAGTATAGCATAGTATTGCTTCCTAGTTGTAGTTTTTATAAATTTTTAAAATAGGGTTGTAATTGCTTTGTATAATAAATTGTAATGTCTTTAAATTTCATTAGTCTGTGGATAAAATGCCCAGAATTTTGTTTTGTGACTTGCAGTTTGCAGCTTGGCTCCCATCCTTCTAAATACTTTCCTGTGGGCTTATATGGCTGATCCCTTAGCATAAGTGCACAGATGTAATGAATTGAATTCTTTTTTCTGGTTTTCTTATTAAGCTAATCAACTTTGGGGCAATTACACCAGGGGCTGATCATCAATAAAGGTGTTTCTCTTTGGCCAAATACATAATTGGGTGGTGACCACACCATGGAAGTATATGTGTCAGCATTCAAGCGAAGTTTACATTAGTTAATAATTAATGAATGATGAATACAGGATGAGCTATGTGCATTATTGATAATTACCCATATTGCAGGTCTCAGGATCCAATATTCTCCTTGGCTGTCCCATTGCACTCCAGTGAAGAACAAAGCCATACTCGAAAGCCTATAAAGACTGCAGATTCACACAACATAATACCTGAGCAGGAGCAGCCTGTTGTTGAGCAGCCAGTAAGTGGCGGCTGGTTTGGTAAAGGATACACCAAGGGTCGGAGGATGAGAAGATGATGAATCGAGGGGTCTCTCTTCCCTTAGTAAACTTGCACATCTGCACTATATATGGCTGTTTGCACAAACAAAAAAATTAAGCTGTATAAAATGTTCTTAAAAGATATTTTATTTTCCTAAAGTATTTTTTTAAACTGCAAATATTAAGTAAACATTGAAAATCTGTTTAAAGCTGCTGGCAAAAAGCACTGTGCTCAATTATATTCGCCACTTATAAGTTGAATACTATTTGTACAAGGACAGGCTGGATTATATGGTAAGCAAACTTACTGGCTCAGCAGGAATAGTTTAAGGACAACAAAAATACAAACAGGGTTAAAGGAAACCAGCAAGGGAAAGGTTCCTGAATCAGGATCAAAAACCAGGAACAGGATCAGAGTGCCTACCTGGCAATCAGGAACAAGGTCAGGGTGCCCAAGCCAGCAGGGTCACCAGAAGGTACAGAGACCTAGAAACTGGCGAGGTGAGGTGGGGAAGACAATAACTTTTCCATTCAGGACTCCTCACTTTCCCCTTCCTCTGTAACCAGTGCATGAGTTTAGACATCTGGTCCCCCATTCTGCCACATAAACATTATTTTGGCATGATGCAAAGCTTGCCTTACTAACAGTGCCCACAAAATGGCGCCTGCCTACTTGTTGTGATTGTGAATTCCAAGACTGAAGGAAAGAAGATTTATATTATTTCTATATATAGAAATATATATTAGTGTAAGTTTATTTTGCTCAAATGTTAGAAACACAGTTGGAGTTATTTATTATGGTGACAGATCCCCTTTAAATAAGGGCTCTCTGCTGGGAGCTCACCAGGGATTGGCTGCACTAGGGATAGCCATAAGAACTTCAGAACAGGGTAAGCCTATACATCTAACCTCCCTGAATAGGAAAGAGGTAATGCAACAGGCAGCAACGTACCAGGTATCTGATTTAAACCCAATATAGGAATAATACGTTAAAAGTGGCAGAGGGATACTGACCCCTTCCTTCCTCCTTGGTGGAGCCTTAGCTGCTTGGTCTTTTAACACCTAAAATGAACTGCAGAGATCTGGCTTCTCCGAGGCAACAAACTTCAGACAGCCTGGCATCATATATTCCATTGTCATCGGCAAAAGAAAAAATAGTCTACTGCTTTCCCCCTTATATAGATAACCTAAGGCAATTCACTTCCCTTCAGAGTAACACTGAGGAATCGCATGCGCAGTAGAGTGAAAAGCCGACTTTATATTTTAAGTTTGGCTTTTTCACTCTACTGCGCATGCACGCGAAGGCAAAAAAGCGATCGCAGCTACCCTGAGCTGGTGCTGTTCTCTCTGAAAAGGGGCACCAGCCCGGGGTACAAGGTAAGCGATTTAAAGGAGAAGGAAAGGCTAATAAAGAGTTAATCCCAAGCTGCAGGCATGCCTTCAGTTGTCTCAATAGTGCCCTTAAGTCTCCCCATACTTCACCCGTTCAGAAGATCAGAAGCCAAACAGAAAAAAAACGCTGAGCTGGGTAGAGAAGATTTCCCATAATGCATCGCTCCCCCCATGGAGACGCAGCGTCGCCGAGTTCTCTGACAAGCAGGAGGAGGAAGGGGGAGGGCGAGCTGGTGCTGAGAGCGAGCAATTGTTTGTGGCAGGAGCGGGGGTATGTGGGAGGAGCGGGGGGGGGGGTTTGTGGAGCTGCAGAAACTTTGTAAGCAGGGAGCTGGCTTGTGCTTTTCAGCCCATAGAGACACGCTGGACAAGATGGCGGCGCCGTTCACTGAAACAAGCATGTAAGTTCTAGTATGTGTATCTCTGTAATTTTTTCATTAGGCAAGCCAGGAATATAGCGATTTTACACAGCAATAGTAGTACTATTTAATAGTGTGCTTAATAGATTTTGCCTTTCCTTCTCCTTTAAGTCACTTGTGGGTTCCTAACATTTTGGCACCCCCAAGTGGTTTTCCTTCTCCTTTAACCCCTCTCACAACCATGTGTTCTATTGATTTGGAGCCCACATACTGGAGGGGGTGGATGGGACTAGAGAGCCTGAGGTAGCTGGTATCAGTAGGAGTAACTACTTATTAATACTGCTTATTAAGTTCAGCCAATTTGCCTATGTGAACATTTTCATACCTTTCCTTATAACATAGACCTTCCATTTTCTTTTTAATTAATAGCCTTTTAAAAGATTGAAGACCAAAGCTGCACTGCATATTCTAGAGGCCTTATCAGTGCTACAGCCAAGTTTATTATCCACAAGTATCCCTCTGTCCTCCATCAAGGATGTGTCTTAACTTAGTCCCATTTGAAGTATAAGTGGCTTGCATATTATTGTATCACAAATGCATACCCATACATTTATTATCCTTAAACCTTGAATGCCACCTAACTGCCCAGTCTATCAGTTTGTCTAGATCCCACAACAAGGACCCCACATCCTCAATGGAATTTATTGTCCTGCATAGTTTTGTGTCATAGGCAAACACAGGTTCATTCAGGGCCGCTGCTGCCGTGAGGTGAGTTGAGAAACTCCTCAGACGGCTGCACCCTGCAAGTTACCAGGTGCAAAATTGGAATTTTGGGTCTTCTAGTGCAAATTGCGTGCTCTGCAATAGCGGTGACCTCCTTGACCCATGCCAAAGCTCCAAACAGCAGGTGAGGGGGTGGCATCGGAAGGCCTACCTCAGGGCAGCCAGGGGCACAGAATTGGCCCTGAATAAATTGCCCTCACCAAGTCATTAATTAAACAAAATAAAAATGGGTTTAATCATACCGCCCAACTGTCCCGCTTTCTGCGGGACAGTCCCGGTTTTGGCAGCGCGTCCCGCTGTCCCGGATAGTTCCATAAATGTCCCGCATTTCCGTAATGCGGGACATTCATGGAACTATCCCGACAGCGGGACGCGCTGGCTGCACGTTAGTCCTCCTCTTCAGCGTCTCCTCTATATGCGGCTCCTTCGGCGGAGCCAGGCCTTTTATAAGGTTGCGCCCGTGCGTATTGACGTCACACGCACGCAGGGGCGCAACCTTATAAAAGGCCTGGCTCCGCCGAACAAGGAGCCGCATATAGAGGAGACGCTGAAGAGGAGGACTAACGTGCAGCCAGCAGCCTGTATGGGGGCACCTGTGTATGGGGGGGGATACTCTGTATGGGGTGCACCTGTGTATGGGGGGGCACCTGTGTATGGGGGGGGGATACTCTGTATGGGGGGGCACCTGTGTATGGGGGGGATACTCTGTATGGGGGGGCACCTGTGTATGGGGGGGGATACTCTGTATGGGGGGCACCTGTTTATGGGGGGGGGCTACTCTGTATGGGGGGCACCTGTGTATGGGGGGGGCTACTCTGTATGGGGGGCACCTGTGTATGGGGGGGGCTACTCTGTATGGGGGGCACCTGTGTATGGGGGGGCAAAACTGGTACATAATTATAACTCACGTATAACTTAGGTAGTACAGTATGAGGGTATAGCACATTTGCGTCTGATCCCGCCATTTCATCTATATAAAAGGAGTATTTTTTTTTTTAAAGGGTGTGGTAATTGGGGCGTGGCCACAAAAGGGGGTGTGGTCAAAAAATTGTCCCTCTTTTCATTTTTCGAATGTTGGGAGGTATGGTTTAATACAGAACTCTGCAGCAAGACATTGTTGAATATTGAGGAATGCGGAGATCACTTGAGGTAGAAAGGTGAAGTATGTTTAATACATGCTGGATTCTGTCTCTGAAGAGTCAGAATGAAAACACAAAGGAAAGAGAGGGTTTTTTAACAAATCCAGACCTCGGTAAATGGGAGTATAGGGAGTGAGTTGTAAGAGCACATGCAAAGCCTAGGAGCAAAGGACTAGGAGTTACCTTTGGAGAAAGAGCTTACATATATGGCTACACAGTAATAAAACAGTACAAAGTAACTGATAAGAACTGTTCTGGAGCTTTGACCCTAGTGGTATCAGAATGAAGAGTAACTTAAAACTGCTTCACAAACTCCTTCAGCCATTACACCACTAAGAACCCGCTCCAAGCAGAGCATTTTCTATTGACAACCACCCTCTGTACATAGCCCTTAAACCAGTTTTCTATCCAAGTATAAATAGCATTACTTATACAAACAGAACTGATCAAACATCTAAGTTGCACTGTGTCAAAATCAAAGAGGATCTACTGCAACCCCACTATACAAGTTTCTTCTTACCTCATCATAAAAATATATTGAATTTGATATGATCTATCCTTCAAAAAGCCATGCTGATGACTACTTATAATGCCCACAAGAACATAATCTCGAATGTGATGCCCTACAAGCCTTCAAAAAACTTGCCCACAACATATGTCATACTTACAGTCTTGTAATTGCTAGGTCAAGATTGAAATCCCTTTCTGATTATTGGAAATACATCTGCTCACCTCCAGTCCACTGGTACCAAAGCAAATGAAAGGAAGTGTGAGATAATCAGAAATAGTGTGCTGGCTCAAGCTAGACTAAACTCTCTTAAAGTACTTCAGAGTATATTCCATAAGGCCTTGGACCCTATTTACATTAAAGGAATACTATGCCCCCAAACAATGTAGGTCTCTATAAAAACATATTGCATAAAACAGCTCATGTGTAATGCCCTGCTTCATCTAGATAAACTATTTTCATTAAAATATACTTTTTTAGTAGTATGTGCCATTGGGTAATTCTAAATAGAAAAGTGCCATTTTGAAAATTAATGGCTGTCTCCTGGAATCATATGATTTACGGTTCACACAAACCAATCAAGGGCACACGTCTTTTATCTTTTATTCTTACACTTCTTCCTGTTAAAGTTAGAGCTCTATTATTTGTATGTATATATATCTTTATCTATAAAGCGCAACTTATGTATGCAGCAATGTACAGTAGAACAATAAATTAATACAGGGGGTTATTACCCCCTGTTTGTTTAAGATTGCAGCTGCCATTTTAGCTTGGTCTCAGTAACTTCTGTGCTGAAGCTTTAGCTGCTGGTAGTTCAGATCACACGTTTACATTGTGATGGGAGGAGAGAGCAGGAGAAGGGAGAGAGGAGAGAGCTGCGCAGAAGTCTCATACCGATGTTTATAGAAAAGGAGACAAGAAATTCTGTGTTCCTTTTGATAGAGGACTCATTGCAGTGTTTCTGTGAGTGCTTATGGCTGTATTTACATAGACCTTTCTGATAAAGCTTACTTAGTTTTTACCTTTCCTTCTCCTTTAACGTGGGAAACGGCAGTAGTAGTGGGGGGTGCAAGCAAGTGGTTGCTCTATGAGGAGCGGAAAAGTTGGCCAGGGACTTATGGAGACAGGACACAAGATATTTTTATGGGAAGCCATGATAAGGATTTGGAAGGTTCTGAACTCTCCTTGATGAGAGAAGGAGAATTCTGGCAGCAGAACAAACTGGGAAAGATGGGAGTTAGGGAGGCTGTTACAGTTGAAGAGGGACAGATTTTGACAATATTGCATAAGAAAAATGACAGGATTTTAAAGTGGTGTTAAAGGAGACATATCCTATAAAACTTAAGAATGTACCAGTGAATTATACTCCGCTAGATATAGAAGGACTGTGCTTAAAAAGTTGTGTTTCTGACTGATTTATTGAGAAATTCCACAAAAACCCCACTAGTCCCGCCCATCTGTTCCACTTCCTGCTGGCTGAATTCTCTGGATGAGCTGGGGAGCCGGCGCCCCTCAGTACACTGCACTGTAGAACAGGAACCAATCAGCAGCTAGGCTGACCTGTTAGGGAACTGAAGCCTGTCTGTGCTTGTGTGACTGCAGGGCTGTGATTGGCTCTCCCCCTATACTGTGCTTCTGGCGGGGACCTTTTGGACACGCCCACTCTTCATTTTACACTGGACTGAGAAGTGATAGGATCTATAGGGAGCTCCAATAAAGGGACCATTTTTACAGAGAGGATTCATTTTTAGCACAAAGTGAAACCAGCACCGTATATTATTCATAATTGCCTACAAAATTAGGGTTTTTCCCATTTATCCAATATGTCTCCTTTAATATGGTTGACAAAGGAAAGAAAGGAGACAAAGATCACCCCCGCACAAAGGGGAGAGTAGGGCCAGGCTTAGGGCTCTGGCACATGGGGTGATTAGTCGCCTGCGACAAGTCTCCTTGTTCACGGGCGACTAATCTCCCCGAAATGTCATCCCACCGGCCAAAATGTAAATAGCCGGTGGGATGGCATACGCAGAGGCGTGATTTCAGTTCCTCTCAAGGCAACTTCCGCGATTTCACTGAAATTGCGCCGCCGCGTATGCCATCCCACCGGCGATTTACATTTTGGCCGGTGGGATGGCATTTCGGGGAGATTAGTCGCCCGCAAACAGGGAGATTTGTCGCGGGTGACTAATTTCCCCGTGTGCCAGAGCCCTTAGGCAGAAGATGAGGTGGCGTTAATTCATCCAACTGGAGATTGCTAGGAAGTAGTTAGAGATTTGAGTCTCAGTGTCAACTGTTAATAGAGGAGTTGAAAAGTATAGTCAAATGAGCAGATGAGATCTCCCAAAGACAGAATGTAGAGGGAGAACAACAATGGCCCAAGTACACAGCGCTGCGATGCCCCCCACATTAAGTTGAACCGGAGATGAGGTTTTGTCTGCATAAGAGACAGTGAAGGATTGGTTAGAAAGGTAAGAAGAGAGCCAGGATATAGCCTGATTATGAATACCAATTGAATGCAGAATTTGCACCAGGTGGGAGTGGTCAACCGTATCAAATGCTGCTGAAAGGTCGAGGATGATTAGTATAAAGAAACGAACTTTGGCATTGGCAATCTGATGATCATTTGTAACTCTGCACAATGCATTCTCAGTAGATTGTGCAGGCTGGAAACCAGATTGCAGCAGTTCCAACAGAGAGTTAGTAAGACAGGAGAACACAACGCACTGAAGGATTTTAGAGGCAAGTGGTAGAAGCAAGACATGACAGTAACTAGAGAGACTGAATGGGTCCAGTGTGGCCTTTTTAAGAATAGGCTTGATACAGGCCTGTTTGAGGGTAAAATTCCAGAAAGCAGAAAAGAAGAATTGAAGATGTCAGTTAGAACTGGAGTAAGCTCCACAGCACAGTATTTAAGCAGAGAAAAAGGCATAGGGTCAAGACAGGAAGTTGTGAGGAGCGATGGTGAGAATCCGGGACACTTTGAAAGGTTGTTACAGGATGGAAAGAATTAACACATGCAGAAGGGGGGCTCAGGAAGGAGGAGCTGGTTAGTGTTAGTAGAAGGGGGAATCTTATTGTGCATGGACTTCTTCTTTTTGAAGAAATAAGCAAAGTCCTGGGGAGAGTTAAGTGATTATGTTGATGAGGGATGCAATAAAGGTATTGAATAAAGAAAACAGGAGTTGTGGGGTTGGATTTGTTATTGTTTATAAGGGTATTGTAGTACCCCTGCTTAGCCTTTGACAAGGTAGAGTTGAAGCATGACAATAGGAATTTATTATGGGATTTCCTTCACATACATTCTGCAGACCACCACACAGAGAAGAAGAGGCTCAGGAGCACCGCCCTGAGCCTTCATCTAGAGGTGCAGATATCACAGTTTTTTTGAAGAGTAGGCACTAAAGTTACTTTTTAATTAAGAATCTGCCAAAAAAACAGTGAATTTGTTAGTTAAGAAGTAAATGTGAAATGAACAGTAACACCAAAAAATGAAAATGTGTCATAGTAATTAAACTGTAATATACTACTGCCCGGCACTGGTAAAAATTATGTGTTTGCTTCAGGAAGACTACTATAGTTTATAATAATAATAATGGGGCAGCCAAAAGGAGAAAAGGCACAGGTTACCTAGCAGATAACAGATAAACTCTGTGTTAAACATCTCCATTATTTATCATGGCTCCCTGTTAAGCAAAGAATATCATACAAAATCCTTCTAACATTCCACGCCCTTCACTCCTCCGCTCCTCACTACATTTTCTCACTTGTGTCCCTGTACGTTCCTGGCCATCTCCTCCGCTATTCTTAGAACCACATTCTCCATCCCAACCCGCTGCCATCTTCATATGAAACCTTTTTATGTAGCTGCTCCTTACCACTGGAATTCTGTCCCTGAATTCCTATTAGAAAAAACACTACCCATGGGAAATAAAAACAGCTGGGTGGTAAACCTTGATTTAGAATTTGTGGCTTTGAAAACTAAAGTATGCAGAGTGCTTTGGAAATGAACTGCTGGGAGATTTCCATCTGTACAAGTCAGAAATCAATAAAGCTATACAGTTTTGGTATTAGGGCATTCAGGGGACATTCCAAATCAGTTGTAAAATAAAATATGTTTCTGATATGTGTAGGGAAACCTGGGCAGGGAGGCAGGCAGGGGTTGGGCAATAGTGATCTGTGTCATAGCTTATCCCCATGATGACGTGCCCATCCCATGACATCACAAGCCATTTGCAATCTCCAAGAATCCTGCCCGATTTTCCAAATTAGTAAAACCGGCCAGGCAGTTTTGACCCACGCAGCCCAACAGAAAACAAAACTGCCTGGGTCAGAACCAGACACTTGGCAACCCTAGATATGTGTTTATATAAAAATATATATTTTTATTTTGTGTGTACTTAGAAGCGATAATATTTTATAGAAGTGGAATTACACAATCATTTCTGCAGATTTTAAAAGCTTAGAATATGCTGAAAAAATGATATATATCATTTCCTAGGTAAAATAAAAGTCCACCCAGGAAATACTCCTATGTGAAATAGTACAATTACGAAATGCTTTTGGCAGGAAAAAAATTAAAGCGCTTTGCTTCGCGCCCTTCCCACATTTGATCTTTCTCTCATTAACAATTGTCCAAAATTCCTTAATGGTCCGACCCCCGTCCCTGCCCTGCAATGGCTGACGCTGCGGGTAGGAGGGCTAATGCCAGAGAGCGGATTGGAGGAGGCAGGCAGCCTGACATTACGCTTCCCCACACATATCTCGGTCACATGGATGTGACGCCACAGCTTTGGTAAAGCCACTCAGCTCTAGCACTAAAGTCAATATACACAAAACGGTATGATGAGGAACGGATACCCAGAGCTAGGAGATAAGGAGCCGGTACGGGGGCAAGTCCGGGTGTGGTGCGATGGCTGGTGAGTTTATGCCCGTAATGCATATGTTATGGCATATCGTATTGCTTATCGTATTGCATATCGTATTGCTTATCCCAAGCTGTCAAGGGCTCCCTATACCCTGTACTTCCGGTTGGTGCCGCTGCCCCGGGCTGTCAGGCGCTCCCATCTGCTCTAAAGCCGACCTGACAAGCGAGTTACGCAAGTTCTTGTAATTGAGCGTAGAGTATTCCATGCTTACAGGTATTATATCTGTGTAATATTGTTCAGCCTGTGGCACTCTCGTTTTTTTGCACATGCGGTGCTTTATTTTTTCATAATAATGATGGTTTGTAAGCTGCTTGCATTTTATAGAGTGCATTGCTTGAATCATGACTTATTAGAGAAGAATTAATTGCCAGAGATTACAAGACTCACAGAACTCTGATAATGCACCATTAGAGAATAAGGTTACTGTAGTTCTTTCTCAGATTCATTGGAATTCTGGGAGTTGTAGTTCTGCAACAGATCTCTCACCAAAGTGGCGAATACTTAAAACTACAGGGTCCAACCATGAGCAATTTTTTATTATAAAATAAATGCAATTAACAATTTGCATCAGTATTGACCCTTTTTTTTTAGTGTACAAGGTAAAATCCTGGAACTTTCATTGCTATTTTAATTATATTGACTGGGTGCATCTAGTTACAATTATTTCTTCCTTTCTGTTATATGGACTGTTAGTCTTTAAAGGAGACATATTAGGTAAAAATTAAGAATGTACCAGTGCATTATACTCCACTAAATATAGAAGGATTGTGCTTAAAAAAAGTTGTGTTTTAGAATGATTTATTGAGAAATTCCTCCAAAACCCTACTAGTTCCGCCCATCTTTTCAGCTCCAAAAAGGGGCCATTTTTACAGATAGTATTAATTTTTAGTCCAACATAAAACCAACACCATATATTATTCATAACTGCCTACAAGATTAGGGTTTTTTTTCACTTATCCAATATATCTCCTCTAAAATGTTAGTGTACTGTGCAAGTCCAATTCTACCTGAGGGGGCAACTGTGAAAGCCAGGTAAAATGTCAGCCTTTGACTGTTTTCTTGGGTGCCAGCAGTGAGTTTTAGGCTAATGCCAGACCAGGTGTATGGCGTATATTCGGCAAGCGTTTTTCCTCCATATGCCCCCTATCTGTGCCTGCACCCGAATGAATGAGATACGCTCGGGTGCAGGCACATGTAGCCGAAATCCGCATAAAAACGCAAGACTTTGCATTCTCTCACGTTTTTATGCGGATATCGGCTACATGTGCTTGCACCCGAGCATATGCCATTCGGTTGGGTGCAGTCACAGGTAGGAGGCGGATGGCGGTATTTTTGGCAAGCATTTTTCAGCTTGCCGAAAATATACACCATACACCTGGTCTGACATTAGCCTTAGTTTCCTTATCCTTCATTACCCATTGGATAATAACAGCCCTTACAGCTTCTATTTGTGTGATGGTCTGTTCCTAATGACCTTGATTTGCTCCAGTGTGTGTGTGTTGGAGGGACAGAGTACATTTATTTGATTTAAATCCTTGTTAATGCTTATTTATGTTGCAGTTACAGGAAAAAGCAGCATTAAACGCTTGTTTCTTGATTTACGCAAGGATAAAAATAATAAATGCAAAGGCAGTGGTGTCTGTTCCTGAGAAGCATAATGTATTTTGATATTGAGACTGGGCAATAAGATAAGAACCTGAGCGGTCACACGTGCTGTAAGAAAACTCATGGGGGGGAATTCACAAACGTGTTGGTAAGTACACAGTTCCCAAAGTGTCGGTCACCAAATTGTAAAAATGTTGTAAGCATGACCAATTCACAGAAAGTATCTTATAGTTTTATGGATTTGTCATAATGCCGCCAAATGTTATGGGTATGCCTAATTCTCAAAAAGATCATAGAACAATAGCCACGGCTACTTTTAACTACAGTTTTTGAGAACTGTCGGTAGAGGCAGAAAAATGGCACACAATTTGTCTGTGAATAATTTGCTGCACAAACAACATTTTTATGACATTTTCCTTTACTGACATTTTTGTGAACCCCCCCCCCCCATAGAATCTTATCAAACCTCCATGATTCTATTGGTAGAAAATCTGCTCTCTTGTAGAAAAGATGAGGTTGGGGTTAATAGAACACAGTTGTACCAAACTATTAATATGTTCAGTTGTGGTTAGCCCTTAATTGCTGTTACAACCAGTTACTGATGCCAGCCTGTAAGTCTAAAGGGCAAAGTATCATGTAAATGGCCTAAATTCTGTATACTTGGCACTGTGTTATAGACATAACATTCTTATCTCGTCCCATATTTGTTTTTGAAAATCTAGTTTCTGCAGGCACTCAGTGAGCAAATCTTCAGGCAGAATTCTTCATTCAAAATAGTTTTATTGGAGTACCATAATTGACTTACGCGTTTTGTGTTCACAGACACTTAATCTTAAAACAACTGTTGTGAATGGCCTTATAAACCCTTTACCCCCTCCCAGTCATGTGATCAAAGGTATCATTATACCATATAGATCTGCCTGTCTACTGAACTTTACAATATTAATGTGTATAGGGGCTAAATAGGACTGCAAGGTCAGTTTTAGAGGGGGATAATTAGAACTGCAAGTTATCTGGGTTTACACAGCAGCTGTATGACTTGGACACAGTAACTTCAGATAATGGTGCAGTGCTTTATTTTCTTGTTAAATAAATTTAACCTTCTATTGTTCATGTAGGGCAACCTTCTTGGAATGGTAAAACTTTTCCAGTTTAAAGGGGTAGTTTACCTTTAAATTAGCTTTTTATATGATGTAGAAATTGATATCCTGAGACAAATTGCAATTGGTCTTCATTTTTTTATGGTTTTTCAGTTATTTAGTCCAGCAGCACCCTATTTGGTGTTTTAGCAGCTATCTGGTTACTAGGGTCTTATTTACCCTAGCAACCAGGCAGTGGTTCAAACGAGAGATGGGAATATGAAAAGTAGAGGGCCTGCATAGAAAGATAAGTAACAATAATAATACATTTGTAGCCTTACAGATCAATAGTTTCTGGCTGCTGTGGTCAGTGACCCCCCATTTGAAAGCTGGAAAGAATCAGAAGCGAAAGGAAAATAATTAAAAAAAAACTATAAAAAAATAAATAATGAAAACCAATTGCAAAGTTGCTAGGAATAGGTCATTCTATAATATACTAAAAGTTAACTTAAAGATGAACCACCTAAAGGGAAAGGGAAACCAGCACCGTATATTTACAATTAGTTATTTACGTATATTTATAATTGCCTACAAAATTAGGGTTTTTCTCATTTATCAAATATGTCTCCTTTAAAAGAGATGGATTTTACTTTATTCTCAATTAGTGAACTAAAATGTATAAGGAAAAGTTAATCTGCTCAGAAAGCCTTTTTCATCCACACAATTGTCTGTAATATGTGTAGGACTGTGGTGCTTGCTTTGCTACTATAAAATAAATCCTATGCCCTTGACAATGAAACCGTGGCTCCCTAATTGCAAATCCATAATGAAAATGTACATGTGCATTCTTTACATTACCAACTGTCAGACTTGTCAGCACCCTTGTTTTCCTTCTCTGTGATTGCTGAGTTTATGTACCTGGGTATAAATAAAACCGTTGTTAGACGGTAGAATATATACATAGCAATTTGCAGGGCGCAGCTAAAAGATATTCTTCTCATTTTGTTTAGTTATGACATGGTACATTATGGACATTCCAACCAACTTCGTCAGGCCCGGGCCATGGGAGGTTACCTGATTGTTGGCGTACATACAGATGGTAAGACTGACATGTATTCATTATATACCATAACACACCTAAATGCAGTGCAGTCGCAAATAACCTCTAAGGCTAATGCCACACGTAGCGTATTCTCAGCCAGCTGATAAACACTTTCCGAGAATACACCCCACTACTGTAAAATAGTTTTACTTGTTCCTGCACCGCAAAGCATGAATACGCTCAGGTGCAGGCACATGTAGCTGATATCCGCAGAACATGCAAAGTCTTGCGTTTTTTGGCAGATATCGGCTACATGTGCCTGCACTCGAGCAGATTCAATGCTTCTCTGTGCAGGCAGTTTTTTCAAGTGTAGGGGTATATTATCGGTAAGTGTTTTTCAGTTTAGAGTTTCTAAATATTTTTTAATACACTGTACAGCTCAAAGTTATCAGACACCAGCCTGTTTAGTATCTCATTCTTAAAACAATATATACAGTACAAAATATTAAGCTATAACAACCTTTACTTTACTGGGAAGGCTAGATGGTGGAACATTGTTGGCAGGATTTGCTTTTATTTAGTAATGACTCAATAATATTTTGCTGCATAAAAATGCCCATAGACTCCCCCATTGACTTTTGCCATTTCGCAAATTTTTCTGCAAAGGGAAATTGGACAGATTCATTCATCACTAGTCACAAGAGCATTAGACTTCTGCAGAGGTATTGGGCAATCTATATGTGTATGGTTGCATGCTTTGCACCTGAAGTGCTCTTATTCCCTGATGTTTCCACTTCACAATCAATTCACATTCAGGTGCTCCTCTTATAGGGCAGAAATTTCATAAATTCAATGATTTTTTGCTACATCAAAGGCCAGAGACCACTTAAGTATAACCCATACTACTTAAAAATTTTTGTTGCCAGTTTACATGGCTGTGTGTTAAATTATTCAGCTCTGTTGGCAATGTTCATAGCTTAAATACCCACTTTCACTAATTAGGAAGGGTATTTCAATACCTTTAGAAACATAATGTGTATATGTTACTAAAATGGCACCAACATAATTGCTAAGATGACACTCACACCTTCTTTTCCAGAATGCAGGGTCAAGCAAAACTGTAATATTGCCAAGAAGGTAATTGCACCGATCCCTTATCTCACAGAATTCAATTTGTCCTATAGCACACTGCTACTATAATACTGCTTAAGAGTCCTTTGCATTTAATTCTTTTGAGTTTTTATATGTAAATGGTATCTTGGTACTTGTTGGATATATATATATATATATATATATATATATATATATATATATATATATATGTATACCTTGTGTTTTCATATGTGTGCTTTGATTGCTGTAATGTTAATGCTGTTAATAAGCATCTCCTTGTCTTCTATTTGTTGTTTAGCAAAGCAGGACAGAGCAGGGGGTACCTTCTTGCCACCAATATAATTAACAGGAGTAACATTTTTTCTTTGAAATAACTGACTGTGTATGCTTCCTGGAGATTTATTTGTAATATCTCTATGCCTAGAGGAAATTTCTCAGCACAAGGGCCCACCGGTCTTTACACAGGAAGAACGCTACAAGATGGTGAAAGCAATTAAATGGGTGGATGAGATTGTGCCTGGAGCCCCCTATGTGACCACCTTGGAGACACTAGACAAGTACAACTGTGATTTTTGTGTCCACGGAAGTGAGTTGCTTGTGATTTATAATTTTAAGTACAGTTTGAATGTAGACGCTTGCTAGATGTATTGTCTGTAAAGGGTTTGAATGGTACCTACTTTACACAAAAACTTAAACAGTGTTGTGGCTGTGCACCTCTCCTTTCCAGATGACATTACATTGACTGTAGATGGAAAGGACACATATGAGGAGGTTAAGAACGCTGGTAGATACAGGTGTGTAGATATCAAGAAAATTTTCATGAATAACAATTGATCACCAGAAGGCACTGTTTACCTTTAAAGCACTCTTTCTGAAAAGCTCTTATCTCCTTACAGGGAATGTCAACGCACACAAGGAGTGTCTACTACAGACTTGGTTGGACGGATGTTGCTCATGACAAAAGCCCATCACAGCATAGTGAGTTAGACAAAACAAGGAAGTGAAGGGGCTAAGAGCCCTTCAAAAATAAATGCTATTTGCTTAATGTCAGTTTTAGGGCATAGGTGCAGTGACAGCACAGTTACAGCAGCCCTGTACATTATGCCCTCATCTCCAGTTCACTAGAATCTGTAAGCTTGGGGTGTATTGCTTTTTGCTCCAGGAACATGTCATCAAGGCAAGTGAGCAAAATATATGGATAAAAATTTGTATGATGCTGATGCTTAAAATTTGTATGATTTGTACCTAGACACATTTATCAATGTATGATTGGGTCCTAATGGGAAA
Organism: Xenopus tropicalis; assembly: GCF_000004195.4. Taxonomy (NCBI): domain Eukaryota; kingdom Metazoa; phylum Chordata; class Amphibia; order Anura; family Pipidae; genus Xenopus; species Xenopus tropicalis. Next base: position 27,940,773 of record NC_030686.2, on the reverse strand, counting down.
AATTTGTATTTTTCTAATTTATAGAACTTTGCGTATTTTCCTCAATATTTTCGTTAATTTCAGCAACATTTTTGTGCTTTACGTGAATTTGTGCGACAAAATCGTTGCAACAACTAACTAACACACATCCAAAATTATTGTATTGTACTTTTAATTATCCGAAATTATCCGCCCCTAAATGTTTCTATCTACCCTCTAATATGGATCTGACACCTAATGCACAATCAGTTTTGGATGTGCAATGACATCCTGGGTTTTATAATTGCTACAAGCAGAATAGTCTGAGCCAAAGCCTGGGGCCAACAGTACATGTGACCTTGAAGGGCATAGAATAGTCTTTACAACCAGATGCTTGAAAACAGATCTTGCAATACTTGAGTAATTTTAGCCTGAGACTTCAGAACTTAAAATATCCTATCCTCACTAACAAAGGAAGCTTTTTTTTTTTTTTTTTTAAGGATTTGTTACTGCATTAAGTATCATTGCAGCCTGTTCTTATATTTATATTCTCTTTTAGGAGGTTACTCTTGATTATCAGAAGCACCAGGACAACCTAAGTAAAGTAAGTAACAGTCACTACTCTTCAATAACATCCTTTGTATCCATCTGGCCCCATCAAAATAAAACATTTAAATTTTGTCCCTGTGCAAAGACCCATAATCAATCATCTATATGCTTTCATCAGTCCAGTTATGTCAGAATCAGGATATAAAATCTGATACAGGTGTAGGACCCGTTATCCAGAATGCTCGGGACCAAGAGTATTCTGGATAAGGGGTCTTTCTGTAACTTGGATCTCCATACATTAAGTCTACTAAAAAATCAATAAAACATTGATAAAAACCCAATAGGATTGTTTTGCATCCAATAAGAATTCATTATATCTTAGATTGGATCAAATACAGGTTACAGTTTTGTTATTACAGAGAAAAGGGAAATCAGTTTTAAAATGGGAGACAGGCTTTCCGTTATTTGGAGATTTCTGGAAAATGGGTTTCCGGATAACCGATCCTGTACCTGTAATAGAATGCAGTTTTACAACTATTATTACAGAATAAAGTGCATAGGTCAACTTTCTTTTCTTTTGATTTTTTTTAAATATAAAAAATAGAAATTCTGGTTATGGTCCTTCAGCTTTTGTGAAGTAAAGGAGACATTTATGACTGGTTTACTTTGTAATAAGGGGAAAAGTTTCTGACTGTGTTCTGAGTAGAAAGGAAACAAGAGAACAGTGTTTCTCTTCTCCCCTTAAATGTATAGTTAACTATCTCCAATAAGAAAGCATCACTTTCCTTAAAAACCCCAAATGTTCCTCCACTATGCTAGCATTTTTCCTACCTGCTAGTAAAATCCATTGCAAGCTCTAGGGTGTGCTTTTGTGTAGTACAAGATGCCACTCCATGACGCAGAGGTGACAGCTTCTCATTGAGACTGTTATCAGAATGGTTGCTGTGTATAGCCTGTGCACTGGATCTTTGGAATGTCATGCCGCCATGGTCTCCTGTGCCAAGTTTCCCACCAGAAACCTTGGATGGAAGTAGTAAGATGAGTGTCTACCTGCAGCATCATATCAGCATAACGTCTGGCACACTGGCACTAGATTTGAAAGGCTCTATTGTAAGATGTATTTGTAAGATGGCTATCAAGCTGTCCCTCCAAGGTGCTTCATCAGGTGTGAGCTTCTGCTTCTTACATTGTGCATTCTCCTGGTAGCTGCAGAGTTGCCATGGTCCTCTTTAAGAAGAGAGTTGATGGATGACCTTTTCTCTTATCCCTTAGGGATGAATGGCCCAATGCCCTGAGACCCAAGTTAAGTAGAAAAACAAACCTGAAGAAGAATGAAAAAATGAACCACTGCCAGATATGGGCAAGAAGAATTTAAGACAAGCCTTTGCATTATGTTGGCTTTATGAGCCCAAAAAATTATGCAAGTCCTGCATAGTTAAGATCAAATTTCCCAGCACACCTACGGATAAGATGGAAGAGTGGATGAAAAGGGTCTATGCAACAAACATTTGATTCTTCAAAGTAGTCTGTCTCACAAAAAAGTACTAAAAGTTGTGAACAGCGCATCCAAACATTCCCCCATGTTGGGAGAATCCGTATATGGAAACTTTTTTTTTACAAGAATGCAGGTGTAAGATTTGCTAGAAAGAATTCTTCATCAGAGAAAAGAAGAAGGTGAGTTCTTAGGATGCTTAGGGCACTTTGGATTTCTTTCACTTGGAGAAAACTGAACCATCTTTGCAGTCTGTTAGAAGAACCACTGAGCAGTTCGTTGAAGATGAAGATTTAAGGCTCCAAATAAATCAATTGGGGTTGTGGCACATCTATATAATTGTGTATAGTTCCTTTACTTCTAGTTTTGCATCTCTGCAAGTTTGTCCAGGAGAAATTCTAGAATTGTTACTGAATTGCTGGGTATTCCATTTCAAACCTTTATTTAGGAGTATGTGCACCACTCAGAATTGTTTGTTACTCATTACAGAAAATGTATTCACAGAGTATTATCTTTCACACAAATGAAAAATTGACACTATAACTTACTAAGCCTTGGGTTGTCTTTGGCAGTATCTTGGGCAATGTTAAAAATGTGCATCATCACTAAAACTAATTATTGGCTGAAATTATCAGCCTAGATAAATTCTGGTCTTCTTAACAAGCTGGAAATCTGATAAAAGGGCATTCATTTGTTCCCTTTCCAAGCCAGAACTATTACCACTGATCGAAGCAAGTTATGTTTGGTTCTAAAGAATACCACTGTCCAGAAACTCTCTCTGAAAGCCAACCAAATAGCTGTAGCAGTGAATACGTTAGCTCAGGGCTGGATCATTCCACCCTCTGTCATATGCCTTTCTGCCAGTACCATTTATCACAAAAGTCATATATACAAACCTACTGGAAAAGTCCAGAGTTTGAGCGTAGGAGCCTACTAATTTTAATTTTTGGTGGAACTTTTATTAGTTGGACGATATAATAAAGCAGTTTTAAAACTTAGACCAAGAGGTGCTGCACTTCTTTTTTAACTTTGGCAATGCTTGAATTCCTCTTACTGTTTAGGCTGTCTTTTTGTTTTTGATCTGTTCAGCAAGAAGTGGATTTACAAGCTCTATCTTATAAACAGACATATAGCTACATGTTGCCCACTGAAGTTCTGAGGGCTGATTAATTTCCCCCTAATGTTGTAACAAATTTCTATAAAATGTCTCTGCCCTCCTTCATTCAGTACCAAGGAGTAAAACAATGACTAAGTTAAGCAAAACAACATAATGTTAGAGATAGGGAAAGAAGGAGCCATAAGACTTAAAGGCATATTCAACAAGGCAATGTCAAGCTGGATGTAGGTGCCTCAGGGGAAATAACGGCTTCTAAGTTCTGTTCCCAATTACCATCTTGTTGCTTTGTAAATTCTTTGCTCTATGTTGACTGACAGGATTGGGCTTGGCCACCAGGATACTGGGAAATAAACCGATCGGTCCTGGTCTTGTTGGGCCCCAGTCCTTTTGTGTTGGTTATTCCCATTACCAAATTCTTTGATTTAATTCTACTTCCAAAACCCTATGGCTTCAAAATGTCTCTCTGCCCCACTTCTTTTTATCTTACTGCCCAAACCTACACCTCCTCTCTGTGCTCTGCTCACAGTCAGTCATCTAGTCTCATTTTATGATTTTACTGGGGGTGCATAAAATACATTTAAAAAGTCGATCAAATTGATTAAATAAAATGCAGTTCACTGAACTAATTATCACTGTAGAAATAAAATGAAAAAATGAACACATTTAACAGTATTCTATTAATTTTGTTTTCTGGTTTATGTTGGTATTAAAACAATATTTTATGACTTTTTGTCCTACTGACTGTTCTCTGTGCAGGATGCAAGAGGTCACAGCCCATGGACAGGGGTGTCGCAGTTCCTTCAAACATCTCAAAAGATTATGCAGTTTGCCTCAGGAAAAGAGCCCTCTCCCGGAGACACTATCATTTATGTTGCTGGAGCCTTTGATCTCTTTCGTATCCTTTATACACATATAGCCTCGTGTTCTTGATCCCTCTCTTCAGCCATTCATGTTCACTCTTCTAAGTATCCTGTCTTTTTATTGCTGTGCTTCTTTTTTTTGTCTCCAAAACTGCAATCTTCTCTCTCAAATCTGTCTTTTAAAATTCTCTTACAATCATTCTGCCTATTCTTTTAATTTAAAATAAACACCTCTTCTGTAATTTAGTTTGCAGTGCAGTAATGATCTCTGTATAAACCCCCTCCCTTCAACTCTTTGTTGTGACTGTTTTGGCATAAAGGAGAACTATACCCCAGGGCACAAAAAGCCCCCTTAACTATCATTGCCTAGACCCCCCTCACCTCTCCCTTATTGCATAGTTTTTAAGTTTACACTCTGTCACTATCACTAACCAGTTGGTAAAAATGCAGAGAAGCGCAGCCGCGTACCTTGCCAACATCTTCTTACCGACTGAAGACTCTTCGAGTCTCACAGCCGACACCGAACCTGCTTGCGCATGCGCGGTTAAAGCCGATTTCCTGTTACCCCCAACTGCGTATGTGCAAGCAGGTTTGTATATTGGCGGAGAGACCTAAATAGTCTTCAGTCGGTAAGAAGATGTCTGCAAGGTACGCGGCTGCGCTTCACTGCGTTTTTAGCTAGTGGTTAGTGATAGTGACAGAGTGTAAACTTAAAAACTATGCGATAAGGGAGAGGTGAGGGGGTCTAGGCAGTGATAGTTAAGGGGGATTTTTGCTCCCGGGGGTATAGTTCTCCTTTAAAGGAACAGTAACACCAAAAAATTAAAACTTTTTAAAGTAAATGAAATATAATGTACCGTTGCCCTGCACTGGTAAAACTGGTGTGTTTGCTACAGTAACACTACTATAGCTTATTTAAATACCCAGCTGTGTAGCCATGGGGACAGCCATTCAAGCTGGAAAAAAGGAGAAAAGGCACAGGTTACATAGCAGATAACAGATAAACTCTGTATAATACAATAGTGTTGTATCTGTTATCTGCTATATAACCTGTGCCTTTTCTCTGTTGAATGGCTGCCCCCCATGGCTACACAGCATTTTTCTTTAGATAAACTTTAGTAGTGTTTCTGAGGCAAACGCACCAGTTGTACCAGTGCAGGGCAACAGTACATTATATTGGAATTTCTTTTATACACACATTTTTTGATGTTACTGTTCCTTTAAGAAGGAGACGTAGAAGTCTATTATCTGTCCACTGGTTATCTGGTTAACTGTCTCCCAAGTACCAACATTGGAGAAAAACATCACTGGTGATGTTGCCCAAAGAATCAAAAATAAAGATCTTATTGCTTGCTAACTTGCAGGTGACTGTTCAAATCTAATTGCTGATTAGTTGTTATGGGCAACATCACTAGTAATGTTTGTCTCCAATGTTAATAAATACACCCCATGGACTAACTAGTTTGTTAAAAAGGTATCCAACCCTCTCATAAACTTTAGAGAAATAATTTTTGTCATTTTCATTTAATATTTTACTTCTTCAGATATTGGACACATAGATTTCCTAGAGAAAGTTTATAGTTTAGCAGAAAAACCATACGTAATTGTGGGGCTGCACTTTGACCAGGTAACTAACATTTTATCAGTTTCCCATATAACTGTTTGGATAATAATTTCTTCCTGTAAACTGGTCCACTTTGTTTTCAGGAAGTAAATCACTACAAGAGGAAGAATTATCCCATCATGAACATTCATGAGAGGACCCTTAGTGTCTTAGCCTGCAGGGTAAGAAATATCCTATGTTTGCCTATTGCAAGGGTTTCTAGAATTTAGTCTGAGTGTTCTAGCCTGCAGGGGGAGACCAACGATGCAGCTGCATAACAAGTTGTTTTAATTTACTTCTAAACTATAGAGGAAGCAGCCCCCCCAACCGCGGGGTCTGCTTCCTCTATAGTTAAGCTAGTGCAAGGATGTACAGTCCGGGCCATTATGTTGAGTGAGGCTAGGGTGTTGCTGTTAGTTAATGTCTTTTTTCTCCCTCTAATACCATATTCTTTAATTTTTCAGTATGTTGCTGAAGTAGTTATTGGGGCTCCATACTCTGTGAGTGCAGATCTGCTTGATCACTTCAAGGTGGGTTCCTATCCATACCACATGATTGAGGGTAGAGGAGAATGTTGTTATAGTAGCTCCAAACTGTATAACTTGAAAGGTATAAACATTATGAAAAATCGTGTGGACACATCTCTGCACTCTCTCCAGCTCATTTATATCCTTACTAATGATTGGAGCCCAAAACTGCATTGCATACTCATGATAAGGCCTTTCCAGGGTCATATAAAGATGAATGCCCCTTTTGATTCAAAACAGTACTTCATTTGCTTTTGTAGCCACTAAATGACACTGCCTAGAGTTACACATCTTGTTATCCACAAAAATCTACAGCTCTTTCTCAATTAAGGATATCGCAACACACTGCCATTTATTGTATAACTCACATTTATATTGTTTCTACCAAAGTGCATAACTTTGCGCTTATCAACATTGAACCTCACTTGCTAGTTTTCTGTCCAGTTTTACAATTTAGACAAATTGCTCTGCAAAGTGGCAGCATCCTGCATGAAATAGTTTGGCACATTTTATTATCATCAGCAAAAATAGAGATTGTACTAACAATGGCCACCTCAAGGTCATTAATAAGTATAAAAGCAAAGGGGCCAAGAAAAGACCCCTGCAGTGCTTCACTAACCATGCTTCATTTACTACCACTGTTTGTTCCAATCTACTGTACTTGAAGTTTTATTGTTAGAAAAAAAATTGAATTTTATTAATATGAAATATTATTTTTTTTCCCTTAGGTTGACATTGTGTGTCATGGGAAAACAGATGTGCTTCCTGACAGAGATGGATCAGACCCTTATGCAGTGAGTTGGTCTTTTACTCATTCAGGCAAACACTAGGCTCCAAGAGTTCTTGGAGAGATTTATTTAAGGCATAACAGTATACATTGCCAGTTTGTTAATACATCTGTTGATATGGAACAAAATAACACCTTGTGTGACCAGTTTTAAAATGTCAGTAAGTCCATCAGTGAGCTGAGCAGCCAGACTTAAATGAACAATCAGTAAGTTTAGCACGCAGCCTCCCAGCAATAAGGCAACTCATTAGTTCAACCATTCAGTCAGTAATTGATGTTGAAATGCAGTTTTTATGGATAGGTCTGTTGTCATTCTCATCACTGTATATCTGGGTTTTTACATTTTTTTTCTGTTTCTTATTATAAGTATGAACTGTCTAGATATGCAGCCTGGAGGCTCAGCAAACCATTTATCAGTCAGTTTCCTTCACTTTATTTCCTAAATAATTTGCTTAGTTTTGTGCTCTCCTAAGGACATGTCTGTAAGGAGTGGTATTATTAACCATTTATTCCTAGTATTATGCATAGAGATTACTTCTAGTCCTGAAGCCTTTTTGCATCCTAGGAACCAAAACGGAGGGCAATATTCCGTGTCGTGGACAGTGGCAACAGTCTGACAACAGATGACATTGTACAACGGATAATAAAGAACAGGTGTTTATAATTGTTAAGGTCTTGGAACTATTTCCATTTGTGAGATAAATTATTTGTGCGTCAGTACCTATGCATTTAACATGTCTCCCTGTTTTATTACAGACTTGAATATGAAGCTCGCAACCAGAAGAAAGAAGCCAAAGAACTTGCTGTGTTCGAGGCCCAACAACGAAGGGAGCAACTTATAAATGGGCACAAAGACTAGTGAGACTAAATGAGCACAAAGACTAGTGCAAGGGCACGTGTTCCTCCCCATATACCAACCACTATTCATATATTCCATTACATCAGAACCACCCATATTGTCTAGTACAGTCTAGTACTATGTGCAAACTGCAAAATCTCCAGATGTTGAGTTTAGCTCCCAGAATACCAAATCGCAATTACCTGGGTTTACCCATCCCAGGTCTAACTGTATCGCCAATTAATTCTATTAGATTCCACACAAGCATTTTAAATTGTAACTTATAACTTCTTACACCACTGTAAAATACATTAATGTAATGATCTTTTAACAATGTTTGTTTTTACATCAAGCCCCCTACCATTAGAGCAACACAGCATTCATGTATGTAAACATCCAGAAGTGGTAGTGAGTGGTGCACAGTGCTGAAATAAGCTGTGTAAAATAAAAGAACCAAAGCTTTATCTGTGTGTATTTATTTGTGAATTTTTGTTGCATAATCACCCTATACCTCTCATACTAAAATTTAGGTAGCAGCCTCTAAGGAACTGGAACTGAGTGTGCCTGTAAAATTCTGCTATACTATACCTGATAAATGCGGTCAGTAGATATTCAGGTATGGGGTCTCATCCAAAAACAGATTTCCTGAAAGCTTCAAATTATAGGAGGCCATTGTAAGCAAAAAAATTTTTTTGTACTTTATTATAATTGGGGTTATTTAATGTTGTTGGGATCTAATTGACACGCCTCAAGCATTCCAGATAATAGATCGATCTGTAATTGAAAACTAAATATCACCAGAACAGCAACAAATTATTATGTGGTGTTCTGGCCCCATGTCTCTGGGCTACTTACAACATAATAGTCACATATGCACCCTTGATGCACATACAGTAGTTTGCATATGACTGCAAGGTGTTCGTTTACATCAGCCAATTTGTCAGTCCAAGTTCTTACTACTTTCAATGAGGCTTATGTTTTTAAGGTAAACTACATAAGATTGCCCTTCAGTTCATGCCAAACACCAGAGATATTACACCAGCCTACAAGGAATTAACTTGACAAAGGCCACAATATAAATAATGTATACATAAAGTTACATATACAGTGCAAACAGTAAATAACATAAAAAGGAATAAAATGCCAAGAAACACTATACTGAGGGTAATGTTTTTTCATGTATATCCTAGTACTATATATCAGTGCTGTCCAACTGAGGTACCAAGGGTCAGAATTATTCTCACCTATGTGCTGGAGGGCTGATAATGGAAGCAAGGGTTGTCCACGTCCATTTTTTAAACCGCACCAACCTTAAAGGCCAAACTGCAAGAGACTGACTGCACAACATTAAATGGCACACTAACGTCCTGCATCATATGGCAGTGACTGTCCAACATCAAATTGCAAAATAACTTCCAGCATTCTGCAACATTCCTGCAACATTGATGGGGATTTTCAGAAATGCCATCAAAACCTCTGAATTTAGGTAGGCTTTGCCGCTTGGTAGTTTGGGGTATAAAGAAACATTAACATTTGGATTTGTCTGCTTGTGTACTTTCCAAAATTTGGTGTGCACAAGGTATATTTTGGGGTCTCTAAATGCCATGTGCTTTGATATACCTATGCACATTGGGCATCAAACTGTTCAGTGGACCCCTGGCATTTGAATTTAGGGTGTTTTATCTTGGTATCTAATGCTATGTGGGAGATAAGATGCTGTAAAGTGTAAGCTTTGAGGTGGTTTTTGGAAATGTCATCAAAATTGCCAATTTTAGAAAAGCATTGCGGCTTGGTACTTTGGAGTAGAAAGACAAGGGTACCCATTTTAGACTCTAGGGAATGTGTACTTTCAGAAAATATATGGGTTTTCTTGGGTGAGCATAATTTTTTGTAGCTTTATGCCACATAAAATGATGTAAATATGTTTATTTTGCCAAAGCTGAAATGACAGATATGATCAAATGGGGTATCTTTACCTTGAGCCCCCTAAAAGCCACATATCTTGGTAAACCTATGGGTATCAAATTGTTCAGTTTACCCCAGGCAATCATATTTAGGGTGTTTTATCTTGGTACCTAATAATATGTTAGAGATAAGGTGCCGGCTGGCAGTGAAAGGGTTAAGGACTATTGTCTTTTTCTTAAACCCCAACACCAGTGCTAAATACCCAACCACTCTAGTTGTCTTGGTTCTGAAGAAAAGCAAATCCCTCAACAATGAGGCGTCATAATGGAAAAATACATATAAAATTAGATATTTGGGTCTCTCTGACTTGAACACTTCTAACTTTTTAAGGCTCTGGAACATACATGATCTCTGCCATGACAAAAGCACACCTGTACACACAGTCACAATGTACTTACAAAAGTACACATATACATATAATCCAAATACAGTGGCAATATACTCAAACAGTATACAGGTATGGGACCCATTATCCAGAATGCTCGGGACCTGGGGTTTTCTGGATAAGGGATCTTTCTGTAATTCGGGTCTCCTACCTAAAGTTTGCCAATAAATGATTTTTAGCAGACTTATGGAGATCCAAATTATGGAAATATCCCTTATCCGGAAAACCCCAGGTCCCGAGCATTCTGGTTAACAGGTCCCATACCTGTATATATATATATATATATATATATATATATATATATATGTACAGGGAGAAAAACACCCCCTTTGACAAAGGCTGATGTTGCAACCGAAATGTTAGTTCACCCTTTCTTGGCAATAAAGCAAATTTTTCGTTTTTCATAAGTCCTACGAGTGCGGCTTCCGTTTTTCTCCCTGTGTACTTTCTTAAACTCTGCACCCAGGCAACTTTAATACTATTTTCGTGAGTGCCGGCGGTCTCTCTATCTATATATATATGTGTTATGAAAAAATATCCCGCACTCACAGGACTTATGAATACGAAAAACTTTTATTGGCAAATGACTAACGTTTCGGCTGACACAGCAGCCTTTCTCAAATACTATTTTCGTGAGTGCCGGCGGTCTCTCTATCTGTATATATGTGTGTATATATATATATATATATATATATACACACATTTCATATATTTTGCATGCATTTTACACATAATTATACATTCACAGCTGTAAATTAAACAGTGATAATTATATATAAGTAGATTTACTCAGAATTACACATTGCAATTGCAGATGGCAAAGTATTGCAAAAGTTTGTAAAATTTCTTTAAAAGCAAAACTTTTTTTATACTTTGTAGACTGTTATGATGTCTGTAAACTTGGTTCGACATTTGGCGCTGGAACATCAGTAATTAGTGTACATCCTCCACTCCCATCTCTTTATTAATAGAAACATTCCACCCCTCAGGATCTGAAGGCACAGATTAAGGGTGATGCACAGACAGTGGCGAGTTCAGGAATGATAGGCAAGACTGTGGGCCATGTAGGCGCTGCTCAAACAGATCAAGTCAGAGGTTTGTTGGGACTGTTTACTAATCTGAGAGTCTGCTATAATAATGTTTTGGTTCTGGAGCATGGATTGTGCAGTATTACTTTTTTTGCAGAGAGAGAGAGAGAGAGATTACAATCACCTTTAAATGCCTTTTGTAATTACATTTACTGTATATAATTTCTGTATTACATGGTTGAAAAACTCATTTATGAAAGGGCCTCATTCTCTCATCTGTGTGCTTACAGTGAATACAAATGATTGAACCACAGGGGAAGGTTTATAAACCTTTTCACTGCCAGACAGTTTTTCACACTTTGTGTTTATTGACAGATAATTTTGAATTTCTTAAAGAAACTTTTTTTTTTGCAGAAAAATGACCACAAATTATTATTTTATGTATTGATTATTGAATTATTATATTACTAATAATACAAATTACAAGTATTAGTTTGCTTAGTCACACTTTTTATTTCTTCAAGCAGTGTAAAGTTTTATTGACCTCCTCTTAGGCTGATGCCACACGTGGCGTTTTTACACTGTTTTTTCTCCGCCTAAAAACGCCGCACAAGCCACACAGCCCCTGACTATGGCGTTTTTCAGCCTAGTACTGGTGACATAGCAAATCCCGTTTCCATGGTGCTAATAGTGCAAAATAGTAAAAAACTCTGCGTATTTCAGCTAGGTCTGGCAGCTGCCTTTGTGTATACATAGGAATAGCTTGCTTTGCAAATCCTGGCGTATTTCAGCCAACGCTTGAAAAATCTGTGCTAAGGTGTTTTCTAGCGTATTTCCGCATTGTGTGGTTTGCTTCGAGTCTTTTCAAGTTATTTCTATGGATGATGATATAAGGGGTTTTTCAGCCGCTGAGAGAATTAGAAAATACGCAGCGTAAAAACGCCACGTGTGGCATCAGCCTTAAATACACTGTCTGTGAACTTCTGGGACTTGACATGGACCTCTACTTGTGGGTCAAGGCCTGGCACTAAAAAAAGATACAGGTATCGGACCCCTTATCCGGATACCCATTATCCAGAAAGTTCCAAATTACAGAAAGCCCACCTCCCATAGACTCCATTTTAAGCAGATGATTCACATTTTTAAAAATGATTTCCTTTTTCTCTGTAATAATAAAACAGTAGATTGTACTTGATCCCAAATAAGATATAATTAATCCTTATTAGAGCCAAAACAATACTATTAGGTTTAAATACTGTTTAAATAATTTTCTTAGTAGACTTAAGGTAGGAGATCCGAATTGGAATGGAAAGATCCCTTATCTGGAAAACCCCAGGTCCTGAGAATTCTGGATAATGGGTCATGGGACCTGTACATCAATATTTCTTTGCAGGAATTCTCTCACTTCTCCCCTCAGATTAACTGAAGAAAGACATTCTCTTTCTCTCTCTCTCTCTCTTCCTTCCAATGTTTAATCAGATATACATAGTGAATTGGCTTAAGCTTTATTTCCCTGTCTGGTAAATCTGATAGTTAACCTCAACAATTACCTCATATATTTGACTGTTCCTGGGACACTTTATGAGGGGGTTAACTCAAATGGCAGACATGGCTACATCATTTTTTAGAGGAAGAAACTGGGACACCCAGTGTAGTCAGGGAACTTTCCAGTTTGTATGAAAACAAACAAGTTTTGGATGGTTCAGCTGTAGTCGGAATATCTGTGAAAACAGCTCATTGGAAATGCGTCAGCCACTAATAAGGAAACTCAATCCAGTAAATACAAATATTTTACTTACAGTCTCTTTGCACCTAAGCTCCGCCTCACCTTGTCCCCCATTTCCTGGTCAAGAGCTCAGACTAAGCCAAACCCCTTTTAACAGGTGGTGATTAATCAGACCCAGTACACAGTCCTTCATTTTATACCATAAGTTTTGCCTTGTAGAACATTCTGGGAGGGAAAAACCTGCCCTCCAGTGTATCTCTAGCTACTGTTGTTGGAGCATTGTTAGGGAAATATAATATGCCTCGTTAGTGCAGGCCCTTTTTACATATGTGTGTGGTTATTAAATAGTTTTAGCTAATTAAATATAGGAGGCGTATGTTTGACATGCTTATGATAAAAACATTAAAAACCCAAAGGGCTACATTGTAAACATGGTTTTAAATGTAACTTTGTGAAAAATCTGTGTTGGTTATGTTTTAAAATGGTGGTTTTTTTGGATCTACTGGATTTATATAGGTATTGGACCCGTTATCCAGAATGCTCGGGACCAAGGGTATTCCGGATAAGGGGTCTTTCCGTAATTTGGATCTTCATACCTTAAGGGCTCTGGCACACGGGGAAGATTAGTCGCCCGCGAACAGGGAGTTTTATCGCGGGTGACTAATCTTCCCCGTGTGCCAGAGCCCTAAGTCTACGGAAAAACCAACAAAACATTAATTAAAGCCAATAGGACCGTTTTGCATCCAATAAGTATTAATTATATCTTAGTTGGGATCAAGTACAGGTACTGTTTTATTATTACAGAGAAAAAGGAAATACATTTTAAAAATCTGAATTACTTGATTAAAATGGAGTCTATGGGAGACAGGCTTTCCGTAATTCGTTGCTCTCTGGATAATGGGTTTCCGGATAAGGGGCCCGATACCTGTACATGGTTATTTCTAATATCTACCATAGGGTGATGTGTAGCTAATTCTTTTCTCAGCTCGTAGTACAAACCTTAAGCTGGCCACACACGTGCCGATTTTTGATCTTTCCACAAAAGATTGTTCCAACCCTCCACTGGCGTTCAGGGCTGAATCATCAGATAAGGAGGTAGAAACAATAGGATTTCTACCTCCTTCTGCCGATTCAGCCCTGAAGGTAGATTTTGCTCAGGTGCATTCAATGGCGCCTGATCAAAATCTTTTAACCTGACCGATCGGCGAGTCGACCGATATCCTCAGCCTTTTGCGATACCGGTCACCTCGCCGAGTTGTCATACACACACCAAATATTATTTGTATTATTGGTTTTCTTCTTTTACTGAGACAGGGTGGGTTTTAAGTTTCCCATTCTGACCTAAAATCTGCTCTTTGTCAGCATTATTTTACTGAAGCAAATATATTCTTTTCATGTTTGTTTGCAATTGTGGGGCCTGATCTATCAGTATTTGAGATCAAGAAAAAATATTAGGGGAAAAAGAAACTAGAAAAGACACAAGCGACTTTCACTTTTTAACTTAACTCTAGATTATTTAAGAATAGTTGCAAACTGAACAGTCAAGTTTTTTTGTGGAAAAAAAAGTTCCAGGCTGGAAAAAAATGTCATTCATTTTCAACAAGGCTGAAAAACGTGAATGTTTTAGCAAACTGGGAAAATAAATAAACTTGTTAGAGAATATTTCCAGTGATTTCAATACAACCGCAACAGCTTTTACTGTTTTTCGTGGTGACTGTTTGCGCGCGTTTTTCTTTAAAGGAATACTGTCATAGGAAAACATGTTTTCTTTCAAAACCAGTAAATAGAGCTTCTTCTGCATTGAAATCTGTTTTTAAAAGCACAAACAAATTTTTTAATATTTAATTTTGATATTTCACATGGGGCTAGTCATATTCTTCATTTCCCAGGGGGCCACAGCCATGTGGTAAACTACAGTCGGTCTTTACTGCTGTGCTGCAAGTTTAAGTGGTATCACCTCCTCCCTTCCCCCGCCCCCCCCCAGCAGATGATCAGCAGAACAATGGGAAGGTAGCAAGATAGCAGCTCCCTGTCACCTGTATTACTAAAAGTAATCCTTAATTGAAAAGGATCTGGGGATTCTAATAGATAACAAGTTGTCTAATTCCAAGCACTGTCATTAAGTGCCTACTAAAGAAATATTTTGGGCTCCAGTCCTTAAGAAGGATATTAATGAGCTGGAGAGAGTGCAGAGACTGCAACTAAACTGGTAAAGGGGATGAAGATCTACTTGAGAACTACTTGAGGTTTTAGAAAACTTCACATTCACGTTTTCTTTGTGTTTTTCCTTAAATGATCGAATTAGAACGATGGGTATAGGTGTCTGCTGGTTCGGGTACTGCATCAGCAAGCTACTGCGGTCCCCGATCTGACTGATTTTTAAACCTGCACAATCGATATTTGCCCGATATCAGGCCAGATGTCGGGCAGTCCCGTCGTTAGTGCCCATACAAGGCCCAATAAGCTGACAAATCGGCAGCTAGAATTGGCCCGTGTATGGCAGCCTTAAGATGTCATCTTCAGCTGTTTTATGTACCTTCAGGTCTTCATGATGTACCTGAAGACCAAACCCAAAGTGATAATGATGTGGAATTATAAATGGATGTGGATATGAAAACAGATGGAACGAAAGAGGTCACTTTGGCAGAGCCTCAGACACAGACTTGTGCTAGTATAGTATTTAGTCCTCTACAACATGGTCTCTGTATGTATATGCACAAAAGGGACTTCCTGGGCCACAGCAATTGAAGTGCTTTTATTATCCAAAAGAAATATAACAAACAGAACTGTGACCGGCAGCAAAACCGAACTTATAGACCACAAACCCAGAATGGTTTATGTACTTGGAGACCAGGAATGCTGTTTTTTGTGTTTGCTGCAAAATCATTCCACATGAATGTGCTGTATCTGTACTTTGTTCTACTGGAACACATTAATGAAATAACCTTTCTAGAAGTTTAGCCAGTCAACATACTTATCAGAACACTGCCCATTCAAAACCTAGCCTTTCATGGGATGTCAAATAAGCTTTTAGCACCAAACTTCCATAGATCTGTGGAGGCAATAAGTTAATTCCATAGTAGTTACAGTTACAGTACTGGAAATGACCCTGCTGTGGTAAATATAAAGCAACACTTGAGACACCTGCATTGACACTAAAATCTTTAAAAGAGAAGGAAAGTCATTTTGGCATTTTACTGCCAATAGATTTGCCACATTAGTGCCATCTAGAACACTATTTTTATTCAGCAGAAAGCTTTACCGTACCTGGCTTTAAAGCCCTAGAAGCTCCCTCTGTTTGTTTAAGATTGCAGCTACCCTTTTAAGTAGCTTCCTGCTTGCAGCTCTAGCTGTTGGTAGCTCAGATTTCAAATACCTAAGGGAGGGGGAGGGATTTCTTAGCATTTTTGTGGGAGGGGGAGCAGGCGAGAGCTGTCCAGACTCTGGCCCCAGGAATGAAGGATTTTTCTGAGAGAGGAAGTCAGATACATGAAGAACGTGTTTACAAAAAAGGAGACAAGAAATCCTGTGTTTCTTTAGTTTTTACCTTTCCTTCTCCTTTTAGTACAACCTGCTGGGTTGAGGAAATCTGTATTAAGGCTGTAAAAGCTGTCTGGAAACTAATTGGAAAGATTATTAATACCCTTACTGCTGTTACATAGGATTGCACTTTATTAGGAGCTGCAGTTTCTAAAACCCCTGCAGAAGTAAGAGGTATCCAGAAACATATATGAAAGTTTACATTTTTATGTGGCTTAATTTTGTGGTATGACATCTTAATTAAAATAAATATCACAAGCAAAAGGCTGCAAGGAATTGAAGGTGAAGTTACCAGTCAGATGAAGAATTTGGCAAAGGAGCTAAAAACTGATACTCATTTGCTACTTGTACTTTCAATATGAAGCAGATGATAAACAAACAGCTGAGTCAAAACAACAGTTCAAAATGAATTTCTTTTGCTGTTTGCCATCCTGCCAGTTGATGAATGATTCCTGTAGCTGAAGGAACACAGTGGTGTATTTGACTTGTTCTACACCCCAAAACATAAGGAGAACTATCGCGAAAATGAAAATTTAATATAAGCTTCATCATACTGAAATAAGAAACTTTATAAATATAATCAATTAAAGATTCTGTACCATTCCTACTCTTTCAAAATCACCAAAAATCATGTCTCTCTACGTGCAGGATTTGCACCAAGTCAGTTACGTTGTTTGATTTTGTTTGTGCCGAATTAGTTATTTATGTTAGCTCACCACCGAACCACCCCACATAGATAAAGTAGGGCTAACTGTCAATAAAAATGTGACACACACCTTTTGCATGGAGAGAAACATATGCTTAGAGAGAATAAAGGATTGAAGGATTTTCTGAGAGAGGAAGTCTAATACCGAAGAACATGTTTACAAAAACAGTAATCCTGTGTTTCTTTCGATAGAGGACTCAGTGCAGCGTTTCTGTGAGTGCTTATGGCTGTATTTACATAGACCTTTCTGATAAAGCTTACTTAGTTTTTACCTTTCCTTCTCCTTTAAGCCAAAAAATATAAAACCAGAAAACGCTAGTACTTTAGGGAGTCCTCCTGCCTATTCTCTTATTCTCCCGGCTGCACAGAAAGCTCCCCAATATAAAACCAGGGTCTATGACAACAGTTCCACAATATTGCAGACCTTCTTGTAGCAGTTGCCAGTGGTGAGTGCCGCTTCCCCATGTTAAAACTAAAAGTTTTTGCAACAGCAGCACAAGAAAGACTTGTTGGCTTTGCTGCTATATCTACTGAGAAGTAACTGGACCAGGAGGAATCAATTCATGCATTTGCTACTCTGAATGCAAGGAGTGCATCCATCATTTAAATAAATGCCTGCTAGCCAGGCTCTTTGAATTATATTCCTATTAAAGTTATCAGAGTTTTGACAAGGTCCAAAAAAGCTTATATTCAGTAGGTATTGATAGCTGTCAGTTCATCGTATTCTTGCAGTCATCATGAATTAGAGTTCATTGCTGTCAGATATCATTTTTTTAAGATAACCACACTAGTTTATTCATTTTAAATTTGATTACTTTTCAATTAAGAAATAATTATATTTTGTTTGATTAAACATATTACTAAAAATGCTGTGGAACAAAAATTGGGGGGAAGTCCACACCCTCTTTTGCCAAGCTATATCTAGACTGGTGGGAGTAACTATATGGAAGTAAAAAAGATTAAATAATGTATTTTGGAAGATATATTGATGATATACCTCTAATATGGTCCAGCACTGCACAGCAGGTTTCAGGTAATAATATGCTGACATTTTCAGATATTACACTATGCCTACAGAACAATGAAATATACAACAGTGTATAGAGAAAACCTTTGCAATAAATACTATTTTAGATGCAAAATCTGCACACACCAAGCACCTTATTAACAGCATATCATATAGCCAGGTTTAGAGGTTAAGAGGTATTTTCTCAAACTAATATACTGTGACCCAATAATACATACTTACATCAGTAAGTGACTATGTCAGTTATGAAGAAGTTACAGTATAAAAAGACAATCACCTATCAGCAGGAATAGTGTTAGTGATGAGGTTAATCTACAAACCGGATTCCAAAAAAGTAGGGACACTAAACAAATTGTGAATAAAAACTGAACGCAATGATGTGGATGTGCCAACTTCTAATATTTTATTCAGAATAGAACATAAATCACGGAACAAAAGTTTAAATGAGAAAATGTACCATTTTAAGGGAAAAATATGTTGATTCAGAATTTCATGGTGTCAACAAATCCCCAAAAAGTTGGGACAAGTAGCAATAAGAGGCTGGAAAAAGTAAATTTGAGCATAACGAAGAGCTGGAAGACCAAATAACACTAATTAGGTCAATTGGCAACATGATTGGGTATAAAAAGAGCTTCTCAGAGTGGCAGTGTCTCTCAGAAGCCAAGATGGGTAGAGGATCACCAATTCCCACAATGTTGCGCAGAAAGATAGTGGAGCAATATCAGAAAGGTGTTACCCAGCGAAAAATTGCAAAGATTTTGCATCTATCATCATCAACTGTGCATGACATCATCCGAAGATTCAGAAAATCTGGAACAATCTCTGTGCGTAAGGGTCAAGGCCGTAAAACCATACTGGATGTCCGTGATCTCTGGGCCCTTAAACGGCACTGCACCACAAACAGGAATGCTACTGTAAAGGAAATCACAGAATGGGCTCAGGAATACTTCCAGAAACCATTGTCAGTGAACACAATCCACCGTGCCATCCGCCGTTGCCAGCTGAAACTCTACAGTGCAAAGAAGAAGCCATTTCTAAGCAAGATCCACAAGCTCAGGCGTTTTCACTGGGCCAGGGATCATTTAAAATGGAGTGTGGCAAAATGGAAGACTGTTCTGTGGTCAGACGAGTCACGATTCGAAGTTCTTTTTGGAAATCTGGGACGCCATGTCATCCGGACCAAAGAGGACAAGGACAACCCAAGTTGTTATCAACGCTCAGTTCAGAAGCCTGCATCTCTGATGGTATGGGGTTGCATGAGTACATGTGGCATGGGCAGCTTGCATGTCTGGAAAGGCAGCATCAATGCAGAAAAATATATTCAGGTTCTAGAACAACATATGCTCCCATCCAGACGTCATCTCTTTCAGGGAAGACCCTGCATTTTTCAACAAGATAATGCCAGACCACATTCTGCATCAATCACAACATCATGGCTGTGTAGGAGAAGGATCCGGGTACTGAAATGGCCAGTCTGCAGTCCAGATCTTTCACCTATAGAGAACATTTGGCGCATCATAAAGAGGAAGGTGCGACAAAGAAGGCCCAAGACGATTGAACAGTTAGAGGCCTGTATTAGACAAGAATGGGAGAGCATTCCTATTCCTAAACTTGAGAAACTGGTCTCCTCGGTCCCCAGACGTCTGTTGAGTGTTGTAAGAAGAAGGGGAGATGCCACACAGTGGTGAAAATGGCCTTTTTGGGATTTGTTGACACCATGAAATTCTGAATCAACATATTTTTCCCTTAAAATGGTACATTTTCTCAGTTTAAACTTTTGTTCCGTGATTTATGGTCTATTCTGAATAAAATATTAGAAGTTGGCACCTCCACAGCATTGCGTTCAGTTTTTATTCACAATTTGTTTAGTGTCCCAACTTTTTTGGAATCCGGGTTGTATTTGGTACTAAACCATAACCAAGCTGCCAGGTGGAAGGAATTAGAAAACAGAAAGATAAAACTTAGACTCTATCATGTGTGCTGGGTTTACTTGGAAGGGTTGAACTTGATGGACTCTGGTCTTTATTCAACCCTGTGTAACTATGTGTGTTAAAATATACTGTAGCTCCCAACATAATTAAATTAACCATATTATAAAACACTATTCTTAATAACATACTAGATTCACATTTTAATTTTGCCTCCAGACATTCAAAAACCCTTACCCTCTTTCACCAAAATAAATAGTATCTCTTAGCTGGCTAATATTGGGATGTAGAGAGTAAAAATGGCTCAGGAAGATACATAACATATAATCATGTACAGATAACACAAAGTTTGAATTCTACTAGTTCCTGGAGAACATATAAAATAAGAAACTTTATTAAATACACATAACAATATGTGTAGGAATCTGTAAATTCCTAAACAAAATGTGGGACAGACATACCCTAAAAGAGAGAATTAGGGAACACATACATATAAAACACATACATATAAAAAAAGAGTCAGAAGGTGCCTCAATTACAGGAAGTACTAAAAGTGTGGCACTAGGCACTAGAGCAATCATTTGACTTGAACATTAGGAAATATATCACACTGTTATTAACATCAGTCCCAGCCAATGTGATCTTTTGTTTTTTTTCATACCCCAAATTACCCCCTAACATATGGAAATGTGCTAAGACTATTTTGCTAGGAGAATGAGGGACTATGAAGTGTTCTGTTATTTCCCCTCTCACTTCACTCTGTACTGCAAATTCTTTTCTACACCAGAACACTTGGCATCTGTAGTTTTCTGGATAAAGGGGGTTTCTCTAATTTTCTGTAATATGTTTTATTATTACAAGGGAATAATTTCAAATTAATTGCTTAATGTACAATATATAGGAGATGGCTTTACCGTAACTCGGAACTCGCTCGATATGAGGTTTCCAGATAAGATATCCTATCCAGTTGTTACAATTGTGCAAAGGTTAAATTTTTTGCCTTTTTTATACAATATATTTCCTGCTAATTAATTTTATTATATTCCTCCACCAGAATTTAATAAGGCAGACATTTTGTGACATTCTACTATAGTTATACACATTTTTCACATGGCTGTGTGGTGCAAACATAGATAGGTGCCATTCTGTGCCACACTCCATTGTTTCCATATAGAACCATATGGAAAGGCAGTACCTTTTCCATAGATAAGAGGCAGGTACATGAAATGCTAAACACGTCTCTGTGTTTTATTTCACACAGAAAGTTTAAACAGAACAAATTAAAGTCCATATATCTGATTCCTCAATGGCTAACAATCTTGCAAACAGAGTCCCACCATTTAGTAAGATTAAAATATCTAAAATGTCCCCAAAACCAAAATACCTTCCTATATAATCAGTTGAAAATGTAGCATTGCATGTGATAGAATAATTGAGCATGCACTCAGCAAGCACTGTGGCACTTTGGCCCCCTGAGTGGATCCACTTTTGCCTTTGGCTCAAATAATACCTGGCTGAGCTCTGAACAGAGGGGAGAAGCAGGCAGTAAAATAACAAACATTTCAAGAGAATGGGCTACAAAGATGGAGAGAATGGGATGTGTATTGGATGTACATAGATGATAAAGCTCTACCACTCACACACACCTTAGTAAAACTGAATTATCAGGTAGAGCTTCCACCTTCACTCGGCTTCACAAAGTAGAGCTGAGCAGGGATCAGCCAGAGAATGGCTGTTTTTGCATCACCCCCGATCTCTTGGTCCCTGCCAGTCACTCTTTCCCAGTTCCCTCACCATAACCCCCACCAGTTGCACAGTTCCGACTCTAACTCCTTCCCCATATGGGCCAGTACCAGGAAAGGTAGAAAACATATACTACAATTATTCAAGGGCCAGAACTAGGGGAAGACAGAAGATGTATGTGGGTCCTAGCCTCCCTATTATGTGTGCCTTCTCTGCCTACCCCTTATTTTCGACCTGCCTCCCTTGTATGAGGGTTATACATTCACCCAAAAATTATTTTCTCCCCCATCTCCAATTCCTTGTACCTGCTTCACTTATTCTATTACTAGATAAATAATCACATTTTAAACTACAAAGTCCCAGCTGGTGCCTACAGACATCTTTAGTAAATTGTTGCCATGCCTTTGTGCCTTGTTTTCAATTCCGCCTCTCTTGCCCTTTCTCTCTCAAGGTGACTGATTTATGTATATTAATTTGCAGCGCTCTTCATTATTCAAATCAGAAAGTGGGAAATTGGCTGGGAATTGATCGGGTTATTAGAGCCGCGCATTCGATGCGCCATGACCCTTGTTATCTCCTTCATAATCACCATGCCAGTGACAAACTGAAATGTCACTACTGACCGTGAGGTGGGAAGTGGGCGTACAACATTTTTATTTATTTAATTAAAGCACGCTAACTTCAGAAGGGAATTATTTTCTGAGCTGATTATTGACGACTGTTTTTTATCTACCTTGTCAGTGTGTTCTTTTCAAATAAAATTATTGAATCGTCCATTTCTATATTCCTTACTTACACAGACGTGTGTGGATATGTTGCTGAGTTTTTCAAATGGATTTTTAAGGGAGAGTTATTTGTGGAATTTGTGTCTTGTCTGTGCTGACACCCAATAATTTGTCTCAGGCTTATGTCACAGAGGGAGATTAGTAACTGCTACTCATAGCTGGCTAGAAATAGGGACAATATCAGAGCACCACAATGTTGATGCTATGCTGACAGGTCTAGACTGGCAATTTGGGTAATATTGGAGTACTAGTGGTTTCTTCCCACACACCAAAAACATACAGGCAGGATAATTGGCTCCTTATAAAACTGCCCCATATAAACATGTTCTGCATCCTTAATTAAAAGTAGAAAAAGTCTTTATTATATTAAGTCTATACATCAATAAACTTTCAAATTATTAACAATTAGTAACAGTAAAATCATTTCTAAAAAGACAATGGAAATATGATGCGGTATCAAACCACATAAGAAACAAGAAAGAGCACAATAGAGACCTGGCTGACTTTTTCAGGATCTTTCAAATAATACGTAATAATGCACCTGGCCTGGGACAAGAAGGCAGTAGGCAAGGGAGGAGTGTGTGCGATCAGGGGTACTCTCTCTGAATCTTTATTTCCGTAACAATAAGTTACAGTAAGGGAAGGCAGTAGGCAGGCAACTTAGGCATGGAAGGAAGGTATACGTGTGCCACTGCGCCCAGACATGCAGATCATTCAGGCACGAGACACGTGCGCACCAGAGGTCTCTATGACAGTACATGTATGGTGCGGGACAGTTATGCCACTGGAGCATGCCAAACCCATCCCGGCGAAGAGATTGTGGGTGCACATGAGTCGCCTGCACGTCTGGGCGCAGTGGCGCACGCATGCACTCCTTCCTTGCCTGAGTTCCCTGCCTGCTGCCTCCCCTTCTCCTAGGCAGGTCAGTTATTAAGGGGCACATTTACTAACCCACGAACGGGCCGAATGCGTCCGATTGCGTTTTTTTCGTAATGAACGGTAATTTTGCGATTTTTTTCGGCGTCTTTACGATTTTTGCGTAAAAACGCGAGTTTTTCGGCGTCTTTACGATTTTTGCGTAAAAACGCGAGTTTTTCGGCGTCTTTACGAAAGTTGCGCAAAGTCGCAATTTTTTCGTAGCGTTAAAACTTGCGCGAAACGTCGCGCCTTTTAAGTTTTAACGCTACGAAAAAATCGCGACTTTGCGCAACTTTCGTAAAGACGCCGAAAAACTCACGTTTTTACGCAAAAATCGTAAAGACGCCGAAAAACTCGCGTTTTTACGCAAAAATCGTAAAGACGCCGAAAAAATCGCAAAAAATACGAAAAAGTCGCAAAATGTTCGTTTCCAATCGGAATTTTTCCAATTCGGATTCGAAATCATGTCTTAGTAAATCAGCCCCTTAGTGTAACTTATTGTTGTTGAAATAAAGATTCAAAGCTTTCACAGTTTTCTCCTTGTCAAAATGGATGCCTTTGTGTCTGCTGGAAGGACCTACTGGTAAATAAAGCATCAGAGAGATTATTATATGATCCCCATATATATTTATACAAAGTAATGAAGTGTAAACATGAAACTGGGTAAAATAGAGAGACTGCGCAAAATAAAAAAATGTTTTCAATATAGATAGTTAGGCAAAAATGTAATCTATAAAGGCTGGAGTGAGCAGATGTCTAACATAATGGCCAGAACACTACTTCTGCTTTACAGTTCTCTATGATGTTAGCAGTCAGTAACCAATCAGTGACTTGAGGGAGGGGGCATATGGGACATAACTGTTCAGTTAGTTTGCATTTAAATCTGACCTGCTCACAAACTAACTGAACCGTTATGTCCCATGTGGCCCCCATTAAGTCACCGACTAACTAAGAGGTTAGAGAGCTGAAAGCAAGAAGTAAAGTTCTGGCTATTATGTTAGACATCTGCTCACTCCAGCCTTTACAGATTATATTTTTGCCTAACTAACTATATTACAATTTTTTATTATTTTCCTCAGCCTATTTTACCCAGTTTCATTTCTACACTGAACTGTAAAGTGCCAAATACTTTTTCTGTTTATGCACCCAAGGGCTGCCACCCAAAGCCTCAGACTTAGGCATATCTATAAAAAATATAGACTGAGACTTTTTATTGAATTTTTTGGGGTGTCAGGATACTAAAAATACAGAGTGTACTTTACATTTTAGTCCAGTTTATGTTTTAAATGGAAAACACACAGCCAGAAAATACACTGTTCTATAATACACAGCCTCCCCAAGCAGCAAAAAATATCACCAATCTCCCCTGCTAAAACAAGCTGGGAGTTATAAGACATGAACACCTGCAGTACAGGAGGTTTAACATAATGTATTCTCACTGGGATCTCTTTTTATTCCAATTATCCTTCCATTCAGTTTTTGGCTTTCTGGAACAGACCAAGCTGCAGGTGTCTGGTTACTGGGAGATGCTTGCTGTCAAGAGGCCTGTGGGATGGGGAGACCTGTTTTGGTGTGGATCAATGCATATTTAGGTTGCTGTTGCCTAGTAACAAGAAGAGATTGGCATAGGCAGAAATCAAATAATTCTTAACAATAAAAAATGAATAAATCCCCAGGCAGTGGAGATGATTCTGTATTTTTAATTTCAGAAGATGCCTGTTGTAATAAGGGAGACAGGCATATATGAAAAGGTTCCATGAATCAACCTAGAACTCATACTTAAATACTAGTAGACAGCTAAAACTGTAAGGCACACAGTGGAATGGTGTAAGCCTACATGCTTGGACTTGCTGGTTTCATGGAATTATTTGATGTCTTCTCTCTTTTTGCCTGTTCTGCACTCAGAGACATACATTTTAATTTTTTTATTTTATAATAGATGTTAAATAAAATGGGGGCTGCTGCTCTTCGATTTTGTATGTCTTGGCTGAGAATATTTCGTTTGCATGGGGTGGTAGATTCATAAAGAGTCTCGGGCAGAAGTTCCAAATCAATACTCCCTTTATCATAAATTGCATTCATATCCATGACCTCCCCCCCAGTCTACTGCTTTATGCATCGCTGGTACACTTCATCTAGGTAAAGTATTCCCAAACCTGGCTGGGTTAAAAGAAGGGGGCCCCAGCAATGCAGCATTCCTTGGCCCCAATCTGGTGATTAAAGGAACTTGTAACACTCCTATAAAAAACACCTATCACCTCTGGTTGTCACTTCTGGTTATCTGGTTATTACACATTATAGGTCATTTATAGTATTCACTTTCTCTGGTAGGAGCCCTTCTGGTGCTGAGGTCACAGAGTGTATGCACTCTTCTACCCTAAAAATAACACTGTTCCCAACTTGAAACTCTTAGGAATTCTCAAACTACAGTATCCAGCATACCATGACAACCAATCGTCACCAATCAGCAACCAATCAACAATGGCTACAACCCACATATGGAACTACAGCATGGTGAACTCATGTACAAATGGAATTAAAGAGCACCTAAAAGAACTTGTGCACACATGGCAGTGTGAGGTCTTAGGGTTGTTGAACAATTTCCCACGTGCAACAGCTGTATGCATTCTAGTTATAGCCCTGTAGTCTCCCCCTTGTACTTTCTAGCTGTCATGCTATCTGTGCACCTGGCTACTATAGAAAGGTCGGTGGATTTTTCCCCAAACAGAAGCACCAGCTTGGGAAAATAACTTCAGCAAATATTTTTTTCCCTTTACAAATGGCAGTTATGTGGTTTACATATAATCTCTACATGTCTTTAGACAAAGACCAACCAAAGTAATTGTAAGGGTATAAACTAGGGATGCACCGAAGGACCAGGACTTGGTTTGGGATTTGGCCAAGGTTCAGCCTTTTTCAGCTGGATTTGGCCAAATCTACACTCCTGCACCTTTTTTTCTACCGTCCACATAAACATGGAAGTTGAAAAATTTTCACTCTTTAACCCTTCCATATCCTATTAGCAAATTAAGATTCGGATTCGGTTCGGTATTGGCCGAATCTTTTATGAAGGTTTCGGGGTTTGGTCAAATCCAAAATTAGTGGATTTGGTGCTTCTCTAGTATAAACTTATGTTAGTGTAGTGTAGTGTATAAAGTTAAAATATACCCTTTTTATGCACACTTTAATTTTACTTATATGATATAATATATACAAAATATGATCTTATATACAGATCTTGTTAGGCTGAGTTTATAAAAATTACCCATAAATGACCTGGTTTTCAGAGACCAAATTATTGGCATTTCAAGAAATGTTATCATACCATTTTGGCAAGTGAAAAAATAAAAGGCTATATACTATATTAGGTATAGTAATGCACTACAGCTATATATAATGCAAATTGAATGAAAATTCTTTTCCATAGGCTGTACCAATATGAGCCCATCTCTATGCTCTGAACAGCTGATTGGTCTTTGATCAGCTCTCTGTTCTTTATTTGCAACCTGCTTTCTTCACCTTTGCTTTATTTAACAAAACAATTGTATAGCATTTTTTTAAAAATCTGCATTCAAAATAGTTTAACCTTGTTATTTTTTGGACACAGTTTCAAACACAAGAAAGTGATTATCCACACTCATGAACCGCCACAATTAGATACAGATACGCATGAATGCAGAAAGGCAACAGCAGCTATTTTGATTTATTCATTGAACAAATTATCTCTATGCAGCAGATACAGAATCTACACAATTGTCTCCCCCCCACCCCACGCCTTAGGTCAGGGGTCCCAGTGGGTCACAGAAGGGGGACAACAGAGTCTTTAGGTTTGGAGGCTAGGGTGCGAGGCAATCCGAGGTATCCAGAGAGAGGTAAATCTGGGCTTTGCACTGAAATGTGCTGGATGTATCTGGGAGAAGCTCACAGCTATGCAGGTTAGGAGACACATCTTTCACACACAGCGCCTGCCGGATAAAGAAGAAAAAAACACTCATGAGAAACATCTGAGATCAGTTAGAGCAAAAGAGTTAATAAAGAGCCATAGACATCAAGGCAAATATGATCTGAGGCAAAAAATATATATAATTTTCTTTCTTTCATATATATCCAAACCATTTGCAGTTTTGCCTTACCTGGAAAGCTTAAGGGTAAATCCCTATATAAAAGTTTTATCCCAGACCCCACCCCAGCTACCACTGAAATACTGGGAACAAAGCATCCCCAGCTGTATTCTGAGTACAGCAATTTTAGTGGAGGTCTGTAAAGGCTGGACTTCTATCCTTGTTTTAAATCTGTACCAGAAATTCAGATAGGATCATGTCTGCATGTCATGCATCAGACTAGGGGGGCCAGGGCCCACCAGAGCTGCCACCTTAGGGGTCCCCAACCCAGTTGTGAGTTTTACCCGATGCTGCAGCCCCTCCCTGGTGTGGGAGGACAGGGGGGTAGCTGATCTGAGTAAACTTGGCCCACAAGGTTTCTTCTGGGTGTCCCTGATTGTGCTATAAACTCGATTGATGAAAGACCAATGACCTAAAGTCTACTAAGAAAGGACTTTTGATAATCTCCCAAGAGCACTGACCTCTATCTACCCCAATAACCAATTCCCTCAGCACACATGATTATTAACCAACTGGCCACCTAATAAGTCATTAATGCCTCCTGTACACACACTGCATCAATTACACTTAGATTCCAGACTACCCACAGACTCACCTTAGTGAAGGTCCTCTGCATTTTCTCCTCATGCAGACTTGGGCTTTACCTGTTAATCATATTCCAGTAGCTCACTGTCCACAGTGGTTTTATTATTTGCAAGTTTGTGCAAAATAAATGACTGCCCAATTACAATTACCTTAAGCATAAATAATATACTGGCTAACATGTTCCTTACACTCACTATTACTTACATTAATTCTCTTATAATATCCATACTTACCATACTTTTTAGCACAGCTCCTTGCCTCTTGACTCCCAAACTGTTTAGGTAGGTCTCTTCTGGGATCTCTGTGCTTTCCATGGAATTTTCTGGCTCTGAACGGCGAATATCGGGGGATCGGCGAATGCCAGACAGCAGCCCCGAGGCTCGACCCACAGAGTAATAGCTGGGGCCAGTAGACTGTTTATACCAGGCATGAGTGCGCTGGCATGAGAGCAGCAGAGCAAGGGCACTGCAGAACAAAGTGAAGCGCAGAGATGAGTGTGAGCCAGGAGATAGCATGTCGAGCATCTGGAGTAGTTACACAAAGCAAATATGCAATGGGAAGGAGTCAGAGGCTTATATACAGGAGGGGGTGCCAGTGACAGCAAATGCCAGGGGAGGAGTGGGTGGAGGTAGAGAGGGGGCTGGTGTCAGTGTGACAGTTCTCCAATTGTCAGAGAATTAGCATTAAGCCTGAGGCAAACTATATGGAGGTAACTGAGCATATTTTAGTTTGACAACAAAAGCATAGGATAACTAATAAACTAATATTGGAATGCACTGAATTCAACATTCACTTTTTGAAGGATTTGGATTCATCTGGATGCTTAGTATATGATGTCTTGCAAATGGTTTATGTCAATTGACTTTAAAACACTGGAAATGAAAGTCACACATATACAGGTATATGTTCACAGATGATGTTGTTTGTAATAAAATACATGGCCAGATGCCAATCTCGCAGTTTGATTTTCCTGTCAGATTGAGGACTAATGCAGTCCTTGATACAATGGCAACAATTATGATCCCATTGGTGGTCATGGGCTAAATGATTGGATCAACCCAATATTACTCTTCTAAAGGTGAAAAATCTGCTTGTTTTGCCACCTCACCAATTGAGCAGATCTTATAATGAAGGTTTGGAACCTGTTATGGAGAATGCTCGGCACCTGGGGTTTTCCAAATAAGAGGTCTTTCTGTAATTTGGATCTCTATATCTTAAATATACTAAAAAAATAATTTAAATAAACCCAATAGGATTCATTAAATCTTAGTTGGGAACATGTAAAAAGCACTGTTTTTATTATTATTATTATTATTATTATTATTATTATAATAGAGAAAAAGGAAATCATTTAAAACTATTAGAATTATTTGCTTATAATGGAGTCTATGATAAATGGCCTTCCTGTAAGTCAGGGCTTTCTGGATAACCATACCTGTATACGGCCAGCTAAAAAGTACATACCTGCGGACACATAAACAATTACCATTGGTACATTTTCAAGCATTCACTGTCACAGCAAAACAAGTGTTTATGGACGTGTGGAAGGGGAAACCAGGGTTAAACACGACAAATATTATCTTGTTTTTGATAAATATAAAAAAATACTGTAAATAAAACAATGCAGGAAAAAACATTTTGGGGCTAAAAGTGGTTTAGATTTTTTTTATCCCCAAAACTTGCAAAAATATCTGCTCCAATATAAATCTGCTATGATATATGCAGTGATATTATTGTCAGTTTCTTTTTCTTTGGAGATGTGCTGGTGGTGTAGTTCAACTGCAATTTTAACAAAAAACTTTGCTATTGGTTCCCATAAATATAAAGTATATAAAGTATAATTCATTGATATACCTTAAAAAGTATAGACATGGGCAGCACCTGGTACTGCCTGCTGCGTCTCAGACCTGCCAGCCCCATAGGTACAGTTTAATGCCAACCAAGTCATCATGCTTAAGGGAGTTGTGCTTTTGTGTCTTAATTTTAGACACTAATCAGACACATCAGATATCTCCACAAAGTCTCTCTGAATTACTCATCTTGTTAAATCAGTCACTTTTATCTTATTGGATATCACTGGTGACATGTTCAGTGTGTCACATTTATAGTTAATCTGACAGCTAAGAAATTGATTCCTTCTTATCGCAGTGCATCTGCTCTGTGATCCAATACCAGTCCAGTTACTCACATCCCTCTGCACATCACTAACAGGGGGGATTCGGTAAGCAGAATTACTTTTATATGCATCTGTATCTCTTAAATGCACTTTTTTTGCTTTCTGCGTCTTTGACTCAGAGAAACTTGTGAACACTGTGCAGCTGCTTTGTGGGTATGTTAGTCCCACAGCTCAGACTGCATTACATGCAGCTGCCATTAATGCCACCCGTTAGTAGGGACAGGGAGCACAGCTGCTCCTAAAATCCAGTTTTACAAGATAATTAACAATACTCATCTTTCCACTGCCTGGAACCTACATTTATAATCACCTACTTATGTTTCCTTAAGGAGCCCTGTAAATGATTTGTTCCTCAAATTAATTTGCACACACACATATGACATGCCACCCAACTGAATCACTTACTGTAGAAAATGCTAGAGAACTGGGGGAAAAACCATGTTCACAATTAAGGGGGAACACATGGACTTAAAACCTGAAAACTGTTCTGCACAAAAACATTTTTGCACAGTGGAAGAAAATGTAATCCTAAGCATCTATCCAATATACATTAATAATTATTTGAAAATGTAATTTCTATAAAACAAATACAGGAGAGATGGGGAAAGTAAAATGTCTGTTTGTTACGCAGAATTTAAACCCCAATATAAAGGAAGATATGATGTAGGAAATCAGAGGACTGACGCCCTATGGGTGGAATTTTTGGAAGGCATCAGAAAATTAATTGTATGTTAAAAGCCCCCTCAAGAGGGAGAGGCTATAGCAGTTAGGTAGGCTTCATTTAGACAAAAGTTTGTACTTGATGCACAAGTGTCTTTTTTTCAATCTAAGTTACATGTCAACATAGTAACATAGTAAGTTGGGTTGAAAAAAGACATACGTCCATCACGTTCAACCATAATGCCTATATATAACCTGCCTAACTACTAGTTGATCCAGAGGAAGGCAAAAAACCCCATCTGAAGCCTCTCTAATTTGTCGCAGAGGGGAAAAAATTCCTTCCTGACTCCAAGATGGCAATCGGACCAGTCCCTGGGGCAACTTGTACTAAGAGCTATCTCCCATAACCCAGTATTCCCTCACTTGTACTGAGAGCTATCTCCCCTACCCCTGTATTCCCTCACTTGTACTGAGAGCTATCTCCCCTACCCCTGTATTCCCTCACTTGTACTGAGAGCTATCTCCCATAACCCTGTATTCCCTCACTTGTACTGAGAGCTATCTCCCCTACCCCTGTATTCCCTCACTTGTACTGAGAGCTATCTCCCCTACCCCTGTATTCCCTCACTTGTACTGAGAGCTATCTCCCCTACCCCTGTATTCCCTCACTTGTACTGAGAGCTATCTCCCCTACCCCTGTATTCCCTCACTTGTACTGAGAGCTATCTCCCCTACCCCTGTATTCCCTCACTTGTACTGAGAGCTATCTCCCCTACCCCTGTATTCCCTCACTTGTACTGAGAGCTATCTCCCCTACCCCTGTATTCCCTCACTTGTACTGAGAGCTATCCCCCCTACCCCTGTATTCCCTCACTTGTACTGAGAGCTATCTCCCCTACCCCTGTATTCCCTCACTTGTACTGAGAGCTATCTCCCATACCCCTGTATTCCCTCACTTGTACTGAGAGCTATCTCCCATAACCCTGTATTCCCTCACTTGTACTGAGAGCTATCTCCCATACCCCTGTATTCCCTCACTTGTACTGAGAGCTATCTCCCATACCCCTGTATTCCCTCACTTGTACTGAGAGCTATCTCCCATACCCCTGTATTCCCTCACTTGTCCTAAGAGCTATCTCCCATACCCCTGTATTCCCTCACTTGTACTGAGAGCTATCTCCCAAGACCCACTATTTATGTAGGGGCACACATGGATAAAGGTGGCCATACACGTACCAATTATGATCTTCCCTCAATTGGCGTTCAGGGCTGAATCATCAGCAACTGAGGTAGAAACAATAGGGATTCTACCTCCACCTGGCGATTCAGCTCTAAATGCATAATTTATGCTCCAATCAGCATAATATGTTTAACATAACCAGCAATGTGTCAGGGATCTCACGAAGGTAAGGTGTTAATTGCATTAGCATTAGAGCTTTGATGTGTTATTAAACCATCCAGGAAGAGGTGCCAAAACAGCATTGTAAGTTGCAGACAATGATGGAGATGGACTTGGAGATAATAAACTTGGATGTAACAAGCAATGCCAGGCAGCAGCTGCAAGGGAGAAAAAATATTTTTTGACTGTATAAAAGGGTATAGGTTTACAGTAGAGAGTAATTCTTCCCCTAAACAAATCACCGGTAAGGCCCCATCTAGAATATGCCATGCAGTTTTGGTCTTCAGTGCTCACATTGGATATTATTGAGTTATAAAGAGCCCAACAAAGGGCAACTAAGCTGGTAAATTGTGTGCTTATTCTCAGTTATTAAAAACACCTGGCCAAGTAAGGGCTGTTTATCCTGCAGAAGATGTGTCTGAGGGGAGAAATAAAAACTATGTATAAATATATATAGATATCATATAATAAAATCTCTGATCCTTTATTTAAGAGTCGGTCCCAGCAAACATAAGAGCATCCACTGAAGTTAGAAAAAAAGGTGGTTTCATCGTAATATTCAAATTGTGCTTTTCTACAGCGACAGCTGTGAAGTTGTGGAATTTTCTCCCTGAATCAGTCGTACTGCCAGATACATTTGCTAGCTTAAAAAAAAGTGTTGCGGTACTTCAATGGCAGGAAAGCAATTATCCTATCCTGGAAACTAGCCACAGCCCCCACCCTAAAACACTGGAAATTTTTGGTTAACGAAGCTCTCCAACTTTACAAGCTAACCTATATGAGCACGAGGTGCCCAGATAAATATAAAAAAGTCTGGGGCCTGAGGATAGATGAATTTGCAACAGCCACTGACCAAAATAACACCCAATATGAAATAGTGTATAAGTGCTCTGTTATTTACTGACCCTCGCCCCACAGCCTGCCTCCCCCATCCCCCAACTCCTCACTTATATCTTCCTATAAGATGTTAAAATTGTTTGACCAGTTGCTGGTTGTTCCAGTCCTATTCAGCAAACTTGGGTAGTATCAAATTATTGTCTACAAGAGGATGACCAATGTATCTTAGATCTGACAGTTACTGTTTGTTAATGGTGTACTGAAAAAAAAAAAGAATAGGTTGGATGGCTTTTTAGTAAGTAATAAAATGCAGGAATACTTGGGAGTCAGTAAAAAAAAATTTCTCCACTCTGTGGAATATTAGAGATAGGGTTTTCAGCCTTCTGGATCATATAGCAGTTGTGAAGGTTTCATTTAGAGACAGAAAAGTTGAACTCAATAAACTGTTCATCCTAAATTACAATAATACTATTACCTGGGTATATTCTCTGCACTCCTGGCTCTGTTACATGCAAGGGGCAGTTTAAAAAAAAACAAAACAAAAAAAAACAAAACAAAAAAAAACATTCTTGAGTATAAGAACAATTTAAAGATTCATAGAATATAGTATTTTTTTGTTTCTTTAAAAATGTACAAATGATCATTGTTGCGCACACAGCCTGCAGGAAATTAGATGTGACACTGATTAAGTGTCAACTGAAAGGAGAAGATGCTTTCCCTTGAGATTACATTTAAATATGAAAGCGAAGCTTCTATTTGGTATACTGGCAAACATCCCAGCATTTGGCTGACTCAGTATGTAGTTGAAACAATCCCTAGTTAACAGCACACTTTATGAAATATGGTATTTCTTCCAAAGGGGTCCATCCTGTTCTGTGTATAGATCACCTTTCTGGCGACTTCAGCTGCCATAATATTTGAATAACAATAGCCATGCCAGGAGCAATGGTGCAACTTAGATTTAAAAAAAATGATCCAGTAATAACTGTTTTTATTGGAAAAGATCATGGGGGAACAAGCACAACTATGATATTTACAAGAGATATAACAATCTTAATGGGTACTACATGGAACTAAATCTTTGCATTTCACTCTTTGAATTTCCATTCCTGACGACACATAGGGCAGTGCTGCTGCACCTGCTGGGAATTCAGCCATTTTAAGATGCAATGCATGTGGAAGCAGTGAGAGCAGTGACCCCACACCAATGGGCAGTCATCTCCTGGGATTTTACCTGCAAGGGCAAGAGTGAGAGACATTGAAGTATAGTGGCGTATAGGTGTCCTGAGAAGAACAGTGTTGTATAATATGAAGTAGTAAGTTATAAGGGGTGGTTCACCATTAAGTTAACTTTTAGTATGTAATAGAATGGTCTATTCTTAGATTATAGTTTTTGAATGATATGCCTTCTGCTAACTCTTTGCAGCTTTCAAATGGAGGTCACTGACCCCAGCAGTCAAAATCAATTGCTCTGTGAGGCTACAGTTTTATTATTTTTGTTACTTTTTATTGTTTATTTTTATATTCAGGCTCCTCTGTTCATATTGCAATCTCTCTTTCAAACCACTGCAAGGTTGCTAGGTTAAATTGGGACCTAGCAACCATATAGCCACTGAAAGCCCAACCCGAATTGCTGCTGGACAAGCGAAATAATTAAAAAACCCCAAATAATAAAAAATCAAGACCAATTGCAAACTGTCTCAGAATATTACTCTCTACATCATACTAACAGTTAATTCAAAGTTGAACAATCCCTTTAACTACTTGTAGGCATTATAGTACACTCTGCCTTGCTTTGCCATGTTTACCCTGTCTGCCCATTGCCTACCTACTTGCCTTGTTGTTTACCTGTGCTGTAATACAACTTCCATCAGTTGGCAAGCATCCCTCCTATCTAGCTCTGCTTCCTACTTGGATCCAATTGCATTTATATTGATCAGTGGCACCTAAGGCTCTTTTGACTCTCCTGCTCATGACAAGAAAGAAGTCAGCTGCATAAAGCCATAGGAAACAGCATGTTTTTATAGGAGAACTATACCCCCCGGGCGCAAAAAGCACCCATAACTATCACTGCCTAGACCCCTTCAACTCTCCCTAATCACATTGTTTTTAAGTTTAATGCCCACCACCTTCTTACTGACTGAAGACTCTTTGGGTCTCACCGCAGACACCGAACCTGCTTGCACATGTGCAGTTGAAGTGGATTTCCTGTTACCCCCAACTGCGCATGCACAAGCAGGTTCGTATCGGCGGAGAGACCCAAAGTGTCTTCAGTCAGTAAGATGATGTTGGGCAGGTAGGCGGCTGCGCTCCTCTGCATTATTAGCTATTGGTTAGAGATAGGGACAGACATTAAACTTAAAAACTTTGATA
This sequence comes from Xenopus tropicalis, assembly GCF_000004195.4. Classification (NCBI taxonomy): domain Eukaryota; kingdom Metazoa; phylum Chordata; class Amphibia; order Anura; family Pipidae; genus Xenopus; species Xenopus tropicalis. Next base: position 27,905,140 of record NC_030686.2, on the reverse strand, counting down.
AGGGAGAGGTGAGGGGGGGGGGGTCTAGGCAGTGATAGTTATGGGTGCTTTTTGTGCCCAGGGGTATAGTTCTCCTTTAAGGAACCACATATTATTTGATGCCATAATGATTTAAAGGAGAAGGAAAGCCTAAGTCACTTGGGGGTGCCTAAATGTTAGGCACTCCCAAGTGACTTTAATCGCTTACCTTGTACCCTGGGCTGGTGCCCCTGTTAGGAGAAAACAGCACCAGCCCGGGGTAGCTGTAGCGCTTCCTTCTTCTGCGTTTGCCCCCTGCAATTAGAGTGAAAAGATGAACTTTGTTGTTAAAGTTCAGCTTTTCACTCTAATGCGCATGCCCCGGGCCAGGGAATTTGCCGCAGAATAAGGAAGCGCTGCAGCTACCCCGGTGCTGTTCTCTAACAGGGGCACCAGCCCGGGGTACAAGGTAAGAGATTAAAGTCACTTGGGGGTGCCTAACATTTTGGCACCCCCAAGTGACTTTGCCTTTCCTTCTCCTTTAAAGTGGTTCTTTATTTTAAACCTAATGCCAGAATAGCAGGGTGTCATGTTAGGATATCCCTATTAGTCAGAATACCTACAGCCTTGCTTACTTCAGAACAAGCAAGTAAAAACAGTAAAATGAGAAACAAAAATCATTTGTAAAGAAGCGAGGAATCTCCAATGTAACACTCACAGGCTTGTGTGCTAGCGGATTAAATATGTACAACTGTTCTAACATAAGGGATCCTCATTAGAATGTAAAGGGCTCCAGACTATAGAAACCCTGGCACAGGCCATGAAGCCATGTAGTAAGCCCCATTACAGGGCATGTACATAGGCCTATGCTCCTCTGAGCACTCACATTCAGGGCAGCAGCCATTAAATGCCATACGACAGATCCCACAGTTGTCATCATTAGCCACCCATTGCCAAGAGGCAACGCCATTCCAGCACTTCAAGCGAACCTTCATGACGAGCCTGGAAAACAGAAGCATATTGTAATGATGCACACAATCCTCATGAACTAGAATGCACAGGCCCCACTATGTGCAACTGCTAAGGGCCACACACAGCCTGCACTCCCATAATAAAAACACATAAAACCCATATCGCTACTTACACCTCCTGCAAATATGCTTACAGCCTCCTCACAGAGGACGAGCGTTACGACTACACGTAGCGCAGTGACGCACACGGAGCCGCCCAGTGGGCGTGGCCAATCGGTGTAACATAAGAGGGAAGTGCTGCTCGGTTGCGGTACATTCTCTCATCAAAATCTGTTCTTATTCTGCTCGCACCTTCTATTGTTTGAAAACAGAAAAGACGACTTTTGTGTTGTTTATCGCCATGGCTTGTGGCACCTTAGCTCCCAGTCTCCTTACAAATCATTTGTATTGGCTGTACAGAGCTTCTGCTTGTGCCATCAGAGAGACCTCTCCCGAACTGACCCAAATGGGAAGACGTTTTGTGCAAACTAGGGCAAAGTGAAATTGTAATCATTCTAGATTTTTATTTTAGTTTAATCCACGTTTATTGAACGTAATATGAATTGCAATAAAACTCAAACTCACAGATCTGCTTTACCGAGGCGTAATTATCCTAAAACCCTTTATGATTATATAATACCTTAATCTCAGGTAGCAGTTTATCTCGAAGAGTCAGCGACACACAGATTAATACTTAGTTCAACTGAAATGATAGCAGATAGATATTAAGTCCTGTTAAACAAAAGAATTTTGTAAAGGTCCCCATACAAGGCCGATTATAGCTGCTGATATGGGTCCCTTGGACTGATTTGGCAGCTTATCGGCCTGTGTAGGGGCAGAACCGAGGGGCCTGGCCTACCGATATCTGGCCTGAAATTGGGCAGATATCAATCGCCCAGGTTAGAAAATTCAGTCGGATCGGGGACCGCATCGGCTCGTTGATGCGGTCCCCGAACCGACTGCCCCATTGCTGCCCACATAATCCGATCGTTTGGCCCTAAACGCTCCCCGGTATCGCCCGCCCGTAGCGTGTATGGGGACCTTAACTGATCATAACACACATAGGGGCACATTCATTAAAGTAAGACAGGTCCGATTACAAAAAATTTGTACCAATTTTTGATCAGAAATTATGTTTTCTTGAAAGTACTTGACATATTTCTGATTGTCTTCTCTAATGGTGCATCTTTGTGTAAATTTATCCAAGTATTTTTGTACTTAAAATGACACATAATATTCTCATAATAGAAGACAATGGCTGCTAATCTATCAGCATGCCTGGTAAGCAGCAGACCATATCTGTTGACATCATTAAAAAAAACACCAGCTACACAAAAGATGCACAGACACACAGGATAGACCTGTCTTCTCCCGACATCCAAGGAAGAGCCCATAGGTGTGGAACAACAACCTTTTTACCTGCAGTAGAAGTTCTGCTCTAAGCTGCCACCTAATTACCTAACTGGCAGGGAATATTAACCCTATCTGCACTAGGTATCCACTTTATGTAACCTGTATTTCATACAAGTTAAAGGCATGCTTCCCTGTACATTTTCATGCCAGGCAGAATTTATATATAAATATATTAGTAGTTCTGTGGTGCAGAAATAATTTGTTGTGTATTAATTCTAGTGCCAAAATAAAAAAAAATAATTAGGACAAACAAGTTGGGAGGACCCAATTAACTAAATTAAATAATTTTTCTGGGACTGCCGCCAAATAGAAAAAAAGGCTATTGCAGAGTGCTCTAAAGAAACCAAGCAAAATCTTGTGTGTGGAGCAAATCCTTCTTCAAAATGTATGTGGTGCTCCATTTGGAACTACTCATAGAAGAATATCTGCACTTAAAACAAACAAATCCAAATGGCACTCACTTCGCTTAGCAATGTGCAAACAATGTGTAGTTTATTTTTCTACTACCATGTTTTTTTCTTATTTTCAAGCGCTAGCATAATAAAGAAATATAGTTGCAGTCGCATTTTTCACACAAATGAAAATCACACTGTTCAAACTGAAAATTTTGACTATTATAATCTGTGGGGATTTTTTTTCCTGCATTTTATCTTTAATAAATCACAACTTTAAATAAATTCTTGAGTATATTTGTGTTCATGTTTTTTTCTCAAATACCGAAAAACTCTGCCACTGTTCTATTGCATTTCAAAAAATGCACATAAAGATGTGCAAACTATAGAGCACTCAAAACTATTTGTTGTATGTTTAGAGAGCCAGCAAACGTTTATGGGTTGCCCCCTTCTTCAAGTGCTCTCTACAACCATGTAACCAAATGCCAGTATTTAAGGGATAGGCCCCACCCCAACCCACCCCCCAAATATGTGACCATACAGTGAAGAAATACAAATTCCTTACTTCCATAAAGAAATTTTTTTGTCATAAATCAAAGTATAGGGGCACATAGTCAGTTCATATTTAAGTCCAATAGTCAAGTCATATTAGAGACCCAATCAGTGCACTTAAAAGGAAGAAGTACATAATAAACTTAAAGATTAAATCATGCATCAATGAATAGTACCTAGATTACAAAGGAATGTTCAAATCCTGTATACCAAAAGAATTAGACCAAATTTACAGTAGAAGAAGCCTGAATAGGTAATGTTTTCATTGAATCCCTTTGGTGACAGGGTGTCCAATCTGCCTATCCACATGGTCTCCTTCTGTAGTAGCACCCTATTATGGCAATTGATAATCTGACACCACTTCCTCTTCCACCAACAGTGAAGCAGAAGGTGTAGGAACCCAATGTACACCAGAAAGGAATCATAGCCAAATCAGGCGAGGTAACACTGAGAGGAGTGTTTTTTAGGCAGAAATCTAGTGGACAGTTCTGTACCACAGGAGCAACGGTGCAAAGGTGGACAAGTTGGGGAAGGTGCCATTCATCAACCCTCAGCAGGTCCTACCAGAGCCAAAGTCAAAGTTGGCATAATTGATAAGGACACAAAAAAGAGTTTTTAATCATTGAATACCCAATGAAACCTGTACTGTACTTACTTAAATCCCCCAGGACTTGATAGCTGCATGTTTCTATGCACTGCTGATATATAATTGTTGTATACCAGCATGATGAAGGCTTTATGTACACTGTATATTTTTGGATATGAGTCGTGATTGCTAATATTTGAATTACTGCGGTTTATATTAACTTAAAATTATTTCAAATTTGGAAAAGAATTTTATGTACAGACACAGGGAACAAGCATGGGCAGTAATGTGGCTCCTAGCTACGCTAACATATATGTCTTGTTCATTAAACAGCACATCAGGATCATGTAACAACCCCATAAAGATGATTTATTACCCCCCCCCTTATTGCACAATAACCCTCTCACAGCCACACATATGTACATGCAGGCAGACTCACATTCAGCCTCTCTCACACACACACAGCCATATTCCCCCTCTCCTTTTTCACACAGACATCATGTGACCAGGCTGTGAGTCAGACCCAGAAGAAAATATACAATATGCAATAAGATTCAGGCTACAGCTGCCAAAGATACTTGCAAAGTTATCAGAAGTAATCAGAGGCACAGAATCAAGGGTACATGTGGTGCTTGGTCTTACCTTACTTGAGGGGAAAACTCTAGGGGCCTGGCAAGTGCCCACATCCTTTGGCTAATCTTTTAAAGGAGACATATTGGATAAATGGGGAAAAACCCTAATTTTGTAGGCAATTATGAATAATATACGGTGCTGGTTTCACTTTGGGCTAAACATTAATCCTCTCTGTAACAATGGCCCCTTTATTGGAGCTCCCTATAGATCGTACCACTTCTCCATCCAGTGTGAAATGAAGAGTGGGCGTGTCCTAACGGTCCCTGCCAGAAGCACAGTAGGGGGGTGAATGCCAATCACAGCCCTGCAGTCACACAAAGCAAAGACAGGCTTCAGTTCCCTATCAGGTCAGCCTAGCTGCTGATTGGTTCCTATCCTACAGTGCAGTGTACGGAGGGCCGCCGGCTCCCCAGCTCATCCAGAGAATTCAGCCAGCAGGAAGTGGAACAGATGGGGGGGGGGGGCTAGTGGGTTTTTTGTGGAATTTCTCAATAAATCAGTCAGAAACACAACTTTTTAAGCACAATCCTTCTATATCTAGAGGAGTATAATTCACTGGTACATTCTTAATTTTTATAGGATATGTCTCCTTTAAGATTTGTTTCTTAATGTAGTGTAAGGGGAAAATTAAAATAATTACTAATTGGTAAAACTCGAATTCTGGTATCTTGTGGCCTGTAGTTAAGCTAAAGTGAACACACATGTGTATAATTAAACTGTGAGTATGTCCAAAGATGTTGGGGGAATACCGGGGTGAGTTCTCTTCCTGTTGCTTTAAATTATGTTATTTGCCTTCCTAAAAGTTCACTCCTCTCAGTTCTTTTCTTCTGCATCACTTTGGATTGCTGCCATATACTGACTTGGAAGACTAAGCTGCTTGGCTTACATGTTTCCTTTTTCTCTGACACCCCTTCCATCTTTTGTGACTTTAATATCCATATAAGTGTATGTATGAGCATTTTAGCTGTTGCTTGTGAAAGAAAGCGACAATATTGTGTAGAAAGAAGTGACAGGTTTTGACTGACCACTGACTGAAAGTGACTGACCTGTCCCTCTAATGAGTGTTAACATTCCAGTCCATAATATACGCAGCTTCTATACTCATACACATCACCAGCTGCTCTTTCTTTGCCATTTCTTTCACCAGTCCCTACATTGGCTTCTGCTATCATTCAGATTAAAATGTAAAGTACTGACCCTGACGTTTAGAGTAGTTTATAACTCTGACCAACTCTATCTATTATATCACTTATCTCTTATATATAATATTTCCCAAACAGCTCACTGATCTACTCCTAAAAACGTACTCTTTTCCTCTGTCATACAGTATATGTGTGCAAGAGCTTCACCTTTTCTCTGAAATTCCCTTCCACCTCCATCAGGCTTTCTCCCAATCTTTCAGCATTTAAATGATCTGTTAAACACATGTAGGGACCCATAGGTATTAGAGTCCCTATGGCTTTAAATCCCTACTTCCTAGTTCCTAGTGCTGTTGCTGGGCAAAGCACCATGTATCTAGTTTATACTATATTGTGCCTTATTGGTTTACTAAGGATGACCACTCCCCTTGCAGACTGATAAAGTGTCTTGCAAGGAGGAGGGCTTCCTCTTTGGCTGCCTTCTGACTCTCAGGTGACATCTCCATCGAGCCTGGGATCAGACTTGGCCCCAGTAAAAGCCATTTGCCCTAGAGTAGCCCCTTGGTGCTCTAGTGAAAGTCGGGGACAGGGCCCCGTGAATGAGGTGAAGTTAGCAGAGGGATAGATCCTGTAATAGCACACTCTATATAGTGTGAGACAGTCAGGGCTATCTAGCATGAGCAGCACTCGCTCCACCATAGGAGATCTAAAAAGGGTTTAGCAATACCCAGGCTCTGTTTGCCTTACTGAAGGGACCGCAGTCAGACACAGGTATCAGGCAGTTTCTTCCCCTGATCCACCGTTGCTGTAGGGATCCGGCCCAGTACCAGGTGATCATCCTTAGGATTTGTCTATATCTCCTTATCTACCTCCACCGTGGTGTTACTCTGCATTGCATAACTACAACTGTATTATCTGCTTCACCATCTACCTCAGTATTTGTGAGTATCACCCTGCATCATCCTGTGTGTAACAATAAATGTTTATAGTTGATCAGCAAAAGAACCTTCTGGCGTCCTAATTACTAGCACTACACCATACAGCATCAGGGAGGTGTAGTTCAACACCATCCTCATCTCTAAAAACGCTCCTAAAGGTCATCTCCCACTTAGCGGAGGCCCATCCTGGGAAAGGGGGATCGCATGTAACACATGCTCTACCTAATACTAGTCTGGATTGACCCTTTACTGGCCAAACAGGTGTTACACACATTTCTTTAAAAAAGCCTTATGCTCTTATAGCTTAGCATTTTTTCAATAAAAGAAAAAAATATTGCTTTCGACTGTTAATGGAGATTGCTAAAAAGTAGTATGGCTTCTAGTGTTCATGCTCCTGGTCAGCAATGAGCACCAGGGACCAGAGATCAGAAGCGATCAAGTCAGACATGGCAGCTACCAAACCCAGGTCTGCCTTGGCCCCCCTGCAATAAGGCAAGTTGAGAAGCTTGTCTCAGGCAGCACCGCCCTAAAGGTTACCAAGGGTATCAAAAATCTGCTCCTTGTGAGATAAATAGCTCAGGGCTGTCTTCAAGAAATGTTGAGGGTGCACTTGTCCTACGTTTTAAAATTCACTTTATATTACCTTTAAGTGCAATATACAATGCCACGTCTCACCTTGGTGGTTCCTGCATCTTACCCATCCCCACTCCTTGTGCCTCATACCACCTTCTCCTTTTAGATCTATGGCCTGCTTTTCATCCTGTTTTGATTAGTATTCTGACATTTTTCTGTGTAGAAAACTCTATCCTTATAAACGGCACATTCTGAAATCACACTGCACTATTTATAACTTAAAGTAACACTGAAACAACATTTTAATAGAGCAGTGCCACACCAGTACACAGGCGCGGGCCAAGCTGTAGGCAACCCGGTCAGCCACCTCGCCCCTGCACCTTTCCCCACCCCCCCTCGTGTGTGCTTTGGCCTGCATACGCAGGCCAGGGGTAGGCAGGAGAGGCTCCTGCCTGGCGCCCCCAAATCGTTGCACCCTAGGCAGCTGCCTCTTCTGCCTACCCCTAGTTTCGGCCCTGCCTGTACATCAGAAACATGGAAGGGCACGAGGCAAAGGGCCATATTTTCTAGATATATGCGTGAGGGCCCATGAGGGCCAGTGATACCCAACCAGTGGTTTGTGAGCAACATGTTTCTTCCCAAACCCTTTGGATGTTGCTCCCAATGGCCTCAAAGCAGCTGCTTATTTTTGAATTCCTGGATTGGAGGCAATCCAAACAGAGCCTCATTTAGGCTGCCAGTCCACATAGGAGTGTGGCCCACAGGTAAGAAAGGTTGGGGACCCCTGCTGAAAGCGCTGGGGGGGGGGGAGCGGGGACCCCTGAAACTTGTAGATTGTAAATAATAATGTACCCCCTACTAAAATGTAAAAGTATTTTAGAATCTACTGAGGTCTATAAGCTTTATAAATGGCTTTGTTCCTTAGAGAGAATGTTCTCTCTGATTCACTGTTCATTCAAAAATGATCTTTTGTGTCCTTTTAAAAACCAAGGAGGTGGATCAGAATACATATAACATATTTTTCACACAAACGTCTGTGATTTCAAATATACTTATAAACCACACAAGGGACTACATTTTTTATACATGTGCATTAAATAATCAGCGTGTTTGGCGTTCCAACATAATTGTGGAACAACGTGAGAAGTATCGTAATTAAACACTTCCATTTCAAGATACAGGGGAGCGATCGGTATAGAGGCGCTTGGAAAAATCTGAAACTGATGCAGCTCATTATAAATAAACTTTATTTTCAGTTTAGGCTTTAGTCTCCCACCTTGAAACAACTCGTGGCAAGAACTGAAAGAGAGGTTACTTTTGTTTGTTAGTTTAAATGTTAGCCTAACCCGGCGGAAGTGACGCAGGGAGTGCCGGATATGCGGGGCGGGGCTATTTAAGCGCGGCTCACACCGGCTGGATAGTAGTATTGTTCCAGGACAGGCCGCATCCGAGCACGCTACACGGTTAACTTGAGAAACATCGCCGCGATGGGGGACAAAATGGACATGTCTCTAGATGATATCATCAAGCTTAATCGGAGCCAAAGACCGGCCGGAAGGGGCCGGGGTGGAGGACGGGGTGCTCGGGGCGGGTCGGCCCGCGGAGGAGCCGGAGGCCGAATTGGTGGAGGCCGCGGAGGAGGAGGAGGAGGAGCGGCGGGAGGCGGAGGGCCTATGCGGTCAAGGCCTGTCCTGACCCGCGGCGGAAGGAACCGGCCCGCACCGTACAGCAGGGTAGGAGAGGCGGGGGCAGGGAGGGCCTGTGGCCTTACAAAGGCGCCGGTGACCGGAGGAGGCAGCCGCCCGGAGAGGTTTCGGTGTGTGCCCGACCGATCAGCTGCTGGAGTGGTGACATCCATGAGGCCCGGACCGAGGAGCTGGGGCCCGGTCTGAGAAGGTTTGCGCAACGGGGGATTATGGGCCTGGGGCCGCCCCCTGTGTCCGGCGCTCCGTGGGGAGGGGATAGCGTATCCCGGAGCAGCTTCTCCCGGGTGTCGGCCTTCTGGTCCGGGCTGGGCGGGTGGGATTGGGCCCCGGGAGCCCGCGCTTCTCTAGTTCCTCGGTAACAGTAATAGAATAACATAAGATTCCCGCACTTCCAACATGGCTGCTACTGCGGGGGGTTGTGAGTATAAGTTAGGGGGCAGCGCTCCTGGCCGAGGCTTATACAGCTCTAAGCGCTAATCTCTCCGTGAATTTCTGTAAATGAATGTTAGTTCCTTAGATTTTCTTGTTGTTAAACATGGAGATATGAGCTTCACTTTTGTTCTGAGGCTGAGCCAAATGTGGGCCCTAATCATACAGTGTAGATAATCCTAGTGCCATTGCCAGGCCTGGGAGTTACAGCTCAGCTTGGAATATCTTTCCCACCTGACATTTTTTATATCTGATAAATGTTTTTTTCCAAATGGGAAACCCAGTTGTCCTACAGCTCATGGAATTGCTGTGCTGCAACAGTGTTTGAGCAACTGCACTAACAGTTAGTGTTAGCCGGGCTTAGGGTGGGGGGTGTTAAATGTTAGTCCCCTAGTGCTTATAATTGCTTACCCGATACCCCAGGCCAGTACCCCTGTTCCCTAAACACTGCACCAGCCTTAGAGAAGGAAAGGTACAACCACTGGGGGGGGGGGATATTGGACATCCCTGCAGTGATTGTAAACGCTTACCTGAAACCTCTGGGGGTGCTCCTGTAAGGAGAAAACTGCACCAACAAGGGGTTAACTGCATATGGGTGAGTGGAAAACCAGCTTTTTTTTAACTTTTGGCTTTTTGCTCCACTGGGCATGCTCAGACAGGAGGACCCCTTTGTCTGCACCCGACTGGTGCAGTCTCACTGAGGGGGGCTAACATTCTGGAATGTTTGTAACTTTCATTTTAAGTGAACAGGTGCACCGGCCCAGGGTATCTGGTAAGCAGTTATAATCACTTTCCTTCTCTATGTATGGAAGCTGCCAGAGCTTTCAGCTGACTACCAGCCACTCTTGGTAGTCTCTATAGAAATTGTGCCCATGGTTCAGTGTTTTGGTGTGTACAGGCGTAAAGCTGGTAACATTTGTTGGGGTTGTGTTGTAAAAGGATATATTTATATATAAGGGATGCACGCTACACAATGAGGTGTTTTCATGTCATGATGCTACATTATACAAATGTCCAAATACATTTTATTTTTTTCCTTAGAAAATTTGAGTCCTTGCATAGATCAGTTAACCATTAAACGGTCATGCCTTCACTATTTCTTTGCTGAACTATGGCTGCAAGTAATACCATATTACCCTGCAAGTAATAGCAATGCAAATGTTTAATCCCTAGATATTACTAAAAAGGATAAAGGGGAAATATTCCCCTTTATTGCGCAGCACAAGTGAAGCTGAAATACTAGTACTTTTACTAGTAGATTAAAGCTACTTTGTTGTTTTTATTTGGAAGTAGATAACAAATTCATTGATAAGTAGATATGTTTTGCAGAGGGGTATTGCTAGTAATCAACTGCCTACTTTACAAGAACCAAATGCAGCTGGGGAACCACTGGGCAAGCATGTCGCATTGTTATTCATTCCTAGTTAGCGCAGTCCATTAAACTATATGCTATGCAGTTATGGGATCCCTTATCCAGAAACCAGTTATCCAAAAAGTTCCAAATTACGGAAAGTCCATCTCTTGCATTATGAGCAAATAGTTCTAATAAAAAAATAATTTTCCTTTGTAATTAAACTTTACCATGTACTTGATCCTAACTAAAATATAATTAATCCTTATCAGAGGCAAAATAAGCCTGTTGGGTTTGTACAATATTTAAATTATATTTAGTAGACTTAAGGTATGAAGATCCAAATTCCAGAAAGATCCCTTATCTGGAAAGCCCCAGGTCCCAAGCGTTCTGGATAACTGGTCTCATGTACTTGTAAAGGTTAGTTACTAAGTAATGCTGCACTTCTCAGGCAGTGAAATATAAGGTAAATGTTGGCATACAAATTTCTGTTTTTGCAGTAAGGACCATTTACCAAACCCTACTTTAGCTTATGTTTAAGAATGCTTACCCAATGGTAGCGTCATGCTTTTTGCAACTTGCAATTTCCAGGAGGTCAGGCACCATATTCCACTACTGTGCATGTTCCAGCTTCTCCTAGCAACTTATTAGCATAGCATTACTGGTATTGACTGGCAATTGACATTATATTGTAACATACCCCCCTGATGTCATTGTAGATGCACGGAAGATTCCCAGCATGCGTTTGTGCTAGATTAAAGGTGGCCATACACAGGCTGATTGTAGCTGCCGTTATCGGTCCCTTAGACTGGTTCGGTAGCTTATCGGCCCATGTATGGGCACTAACGATGGGCCTGCCTGACCAATATCTGGCCTGAAATTGGGCAGATATCCATCAGGCAGGTCTGATCAGGGACCGCATCGACTCGTTGATGCTGTCCCCAAACTGACTGCGCCTATTACCGGTGTTCTAATTCGATCGTTTGGCCCCAGGGCCAAATGGCGGATTAGCCTAAATTCCCCCGATATCGCCCACCCGTAGGTCGCCAAGTGAGTGGATCTTAATGTGTACGGCCACCTTAAGATCTCAAAATCTTGTATGAGTGATATGGCAGCAGATCACTGGTGCCTGCTGTGCCCGGTGTCATTGTCCTAAGGCTTTGTAGCATACCTGCATGCAGAGTAATGTTACCTTAGTCCTCTTAGCTGGAGCTGATATCTATCCTAGATGTCTGACTGCACCACCTCTTTTTTTCTCAAGTGTTAACCTCATTACTCTCGTTGTATGGCAGTTGGTAGAGTTTACCTTTTTGAGATCTCTTGGCTTCAGTGTGGGCATTGCGCTACAGGCAGTGTTTTGTGGCTTTTGGATTAATGACGTTTTTGTTTTTTGTTTTACAGCCGAAACAACTCCCTGACAAGTGGCAGCATGATCTGTTCGATAGTGGTTTTGGTACAGGCGCTGGTATGGAGACTGGAGGAAAACTTCTTGTGTCAAATCTTGACTTTGGCGTTTCTGATGCAGATATTCAGGTGAGGAGTCACTGGCTTAATATGCGTGTTTTTTGGGGGAGGGATAGATGGCATTGTCACCCACATAATTGTGCTTCCATAATAAATTTTTCATTGGAATTGCTGCAGATAGAACATTTGAATCTCCTCTTAGCGATAAAATGTAAACAAGGGCCTTCTTGCACAGTGCAAATATTTTAGCTAAAACACGCTCACACCTGAACTTTGTGGTATTTTATATCCTCCACAGAGCACATCTGACCTTTATTACTCAGCTGAGTGTTCACCAATAGCAGGGCATTCCAGGAAGTTTCACTTCTGCTTGAAAACCTGCCTGAAACACAACTTTTTTTTTTTTTTAAGCTCAATCCTATATCCAGAGGAGAGTAACTCACTGGTACATATTTTATAATTTTTATAGGATATGTCTTCAACCATGCAAATGCAAGGAAACTGTATAAAGTTGCAAATAAGTTGGTCACAATCACTGCAGTAATTCAAAAGCTTTTACTGATATGGTTAGGCTGTACTTTCGCTACTCTGCAAATCAGTACATGTGGTGGTTTCTCAACAGGAGCTCTTTGCAGAGTTTGGTACTTTAAAGAAGGCAGCAGTACATTATGACCGATCTGGGCGAAGCTTGGGCACTGCAGATGTGCACTTTGAAAGAAAAGCCGATGCTCTGAAAGCAATGAAGCAGTATAATGGGGTACCACTGGATGGTGAGTTGCTTAACATGGCCAACTATATAAATAAAATACATAATTATCTTGTCTAAAATCAGCCCTCTCCTATTGTTGTAGGTCGGCCCATGAACATTCAGTTGGTCACATCACAGATAGAAGCACAGAGAAGACCTATACAGAGGTAAGGAAAAAAGGTTTATTTAGCTTGGATAATGTATGTTCTTGATATTGTAATTTATACTAGGGCTTGCAGCACACTATATGTTTCCTTTACCTGCAGTGGCTGAACCACTGCTCTTGGCAGACTGCATGAACACAGGATGTATTATGGTGCAGAAATTAATATTTTGGGCTGCTTTGCTGCCAGGCCAGGACAAAAGCACCTGCTGCATACTAATAAATTATAAGGACCATTTAAGCAGATTGTGGTGGAAAGGCTAACTACACAAGGATCAAAGTTAATTTCAGAAACATTTCTAGTTGCATGTGCCTTTAGTTTTGAAAGTAATTTCAATTTTTTTTTTTTTTTAAATAAAACCTTTGCTTGCAATGCAGGGGTTCTGGCTTGTGTCAAGGGCTCTACATCATTCCTTTAAAAAGTCTGCTTTATATTAATAGCTAATATATGCTATTTTAAATTTCACGTTAAGATATACTGCACTATGAGTGAACTTTTCAACCCCAGCACCATTAATGTAGTAGTGTTTTTTTTATATTTTGCAGCCAAAGTAGGGGTGGTGGTATCACTCGGCCACGAGGAGGAGCTATAGGTTTTTCTGGTGCAAACAGGCGTGGCGGCAGAGGTGGAAATCGGGGTCGTGGAAGGGGGGCTGGAAGAAATCCAAAACAGCAGTTGTCAGCAGAAGAGTTGGATGCACAGCTTGATGCTTACAATGCTCGGGTAAGAAACTACAGGATTTACTACCAGTACAAGTTGATATGGGGACTGGTCCGATTGCCATCTTGGAGTCGAAAGAATTTTTTTTTTTTTTTCCCCATTGCAGCAAATTAGAGAGGCTTCAGATGGGTTTTTTTTTTTGCCTTCCTCTGACTGTTACTAATTTTCCAGTAACTACTAAGGGATATTCACAAATGTTAAAGGAGACATATTGGATAAGTGGGGAAAAACCCTAATTTTGTAGGCAATTATGAATAATAAAGTGCTGGTTTCCCTTTGGGCTAAACATTAATCCTATCTGTAAAAATGGCCACTTCCACAATTGCTCTATATAGGGAACTTGAAAATGAAAGCGAGTTCGTGGTAATTTTGCACAGATGTTCATAGTAATTTTGGGCAGATTGTGCAAGAAAATGCAAACCATAGATATTTTTCAAATAGGCAAAAGTGCACAATGAAAGCCCTATTCATTGCACTTATGTTGAGTAATGAATACTTTTTAGGGCATATATAGAATGGTGTGCAAGCCAACATCACCAGAGATGTTGCCCATAGCAGCCAATTAGATCTCTGCTTGTGTTTTCTAACTTGTAGGTGACAAATCTGAATTGCTGACTGGTTGCTATAGGCTACATCTTGGGGGTATATTTGTGTCTAAGCAAATATAACCAAAATTTATAACTAGTGCTTAGTTTGACAACTATTTACAAATGATAAATTCTAAGCATGGTCTTTTTCTCTTCCCCAGATGGACACCAGCTAATCCCTTCTGTCTTGTTCCTGTGATGTTGCTTGCTCTGAAGAAAAATGTCAACAGATGGATTTTTGTTTTGCTTTTATTTCCCATAGGTTTTAAGCTCATGTAAAGTCTTTTTCATTTTTTTTCTTAATTTCTATGTCCGATGCAGACCTGTTTTGTACGGAGTTATTTTGGGACATTTTATTGGTTGAATGTTGATGGTAGGGTGCTCTTCACCTTCCTCTAATAAAAAAAGAAAAAAAATCAATCTGTTATTCAGTTGCTGTTTTTGTGTATGGGATGATTTTTAAACTTTCTCCAGGTGTCCACCATATTTGTGTTCTCTGACCGTGTTTACATGCCTTCTTAAATAGTATTTGCTTTTAAAAATTAGGCTAAATTGTAAAAAAAATGCAAGTCAGATTTAATGGTCACATTTTGCTGCATGGACTTACCAAAATGAGACTTAGTGGGTGATTGGATGTTTAGTTATTAGATGAATTTGGGAAGTGTACATATATTGGGTAATTTGCTATGAGGGTGGTTAAAAGAATATCATCATAGTAGTTCCTATGGAATTTGTAAGTTGAGATCACTGAAGGTGAGAGAACTGGGTACAATCTTTTCTAATTATACTTCTTGCAAACTGCTTTCTCTGGCAATAAAAACATGTGTTCATAACTGGCTGATGTGCATGACTTCCATAAAATCTATTTAACTGTAGATCAGTGTGTTTTTTTTTTTTTTTTTTTTTTTTTTTTAACAAAGGATGTTTGTAGAAAGGTTTCTCCCCTCTTATTCAGGGTCTATTTAAAGATAATGGGACTATTTAAAGTCTTAGGCTACTGCCATACAGGAAACAGGCAGAGAATCTACCCCTACACTCTGAAGCATTGTCTCAATCCTAGTAATAGAAGATGGTATCAGGCCATGCTTCTGGATGCAGGCAAGCTAACAGTCTGGTATCCGCATAGGGACTCGTACTCTGCCTGTTTTACAGAAGGCTAGGAATCAGCCCACAGACAAAGAATCTGCCTTTACACTTGAATCAGCAGGTTATGCTGCGTCTGCATGCCTTGAGACCAAAGCAATGCTCCTGGGTACAGGCACAACTTGTAGGTTTCTAAAGTGGAGGGGCAGATTCTTGGCCTTCATCCCCAGGCTGAGAATCTGCCCATGTGGCACTGGCCTAACAGGTCCTTCATTCATCTGCAGCCATGCTCTGGCTTACAGGAAGAGTAGTTAAAACATTTAGATTGAGCAAAGTGTGATTTAATCACCGCTAGAGGGTCATCTCCTTTTGTTACTAGTTAACAACTGAAGAGAGCAGTGCTAGTTCTGGGATTCTCAACTACAGGTATGGGATCCCTTATCTGCAAACCTGTTATCCAGAAAGGCCATTGCCCATAGACTTCATTATAAGAAAATAATTAATTTTTAAAAATGATTTTTTTTTCTCTGTAATAAAACAGTACCTTGTATTTGATCCCAACTAAGATATAATTAATCCTTATTGGAAGCAAAACAAGCCAATTGGGTTTATAAAATATTTAATTATATTTAGTTAATGGAGATCCAAATAACAGAAATATCCCTTATCTGTAAAACCTGGTCCTGAGCATTCTGGATAACAGGTCATATACCTGTACTTACATGGATGATCTTCCTCCTTTTCTCTTGGCTGGCTGTCCATGTAAACATAGGGGTGGGCTTTACTGAAAAACACCCAATCTGGTCTCCTGCAACAGCACCTAAAGCACCTAGTGTTTGCAACCTCCCTTCATTAGCAGACTTCCCTTGGAGTTTACCATTGATTAATATGAGGCTTTACAAGTGCCTGTTAGGACTCCCTTTCAGGAAAAGGGGTAGCAGCAGATGCTTTATTAATGCTCCAATGCTTTTGTTGGTTTTATTGCACTGCTGTGAAAAATGAACAAAAGATGGCCATACACTTTACTGGTAGCACTGTCTATTGCACATTGTTTCTTCACAGAGGTATATGAGTGACACCTATAGGTCAAATGTGCTAATTGAGCTTCATTATACTCAGTTATTTTAAATCAACTTTATTAGGGTATGTATTGCTTGTTTGATGTCATTTCAGGGCCATTTTCACATTGTTTTTAGTTATTTTAACCCTTTAAGTGCCAGCCGTTTTTTAAGCATTTTGTACTCATTCACTTTAACAATGTTTTTTGGTAGGAAAACCTCCACGAAACTAGGGAAATTACATATCGTTTTTTTCGTCACTAATTGGGCTTCGACATACATACCAAATTTTATAACTTTTCTGGAGATATGATGTGTATTTTGGGTGAAATATGTAAAAAAAAAATAAAATTATGAAAAATTTCAGTATATTTTGAGGTTTTTTTCCATAGAAAAGTTAATTTTACTCACTTTTTTTTATTGTTTGTAAAAGCCCTGATACTCCCAATTCCAACGATACCAAATATGTGGTGGTACCCCACAGTTCCTGTCCAGAAGTAACCCCCAAACTAAAGCAATACTTAGTACAATATCACACCAGAACAAAGCGGAAAAGCGCTTGTAACAGTTAATGCAGCATAACTTATATGTAAATCTAAAATATCCCCTCATGTTTGGTATCTTTAGAAACTACAGACCTTCAGGTTTCTAGGTGCAATGTAGTTTTCACTCAAAAGCCAAATACCTTTTGTCAGTGCATTGTGAAATTTGGAACTTTTTATGACATTTTTTTTTTTTTCTAAAACGTAAACTTGGACGCATGATCAAATGTGGATTTGACAAAAAAAAATCTCATAAAAATTTTCTAACAAAGGCATATTTGAAAGACAAACTCCTCCTGAATAAAATGATGCCCCATATGTATGGGTGCACATAAAGACATGGGCACCAAACACTCCAAAGCAGGGGCAATGCACAAGGGCAATTACAGCTAAAAATGTGGGGGCTGCGCTCTATGTGCACTTCCTGCAGTTTTTCAGTGTTAACCCCCCCTACCTGTGAAATAACCCCCACAAACTATATATTTCTGAAAAGTGCACACCTTCAGCTATTCAGAGACACCATTCTTCTCTTTCTACATGGAAAATTGTGGCCGCAGTCCCTTGCAGAAGTCAGCGCTTTGGTCAGAAATCAAGGAAAAACCAGATAAAAAACCTAGATTTCTCCCCAAAATCTCCATGGCAACTACCAAAAACTTACTAAACATCGATCTGCAAGTTCCCCTGAATAAAACGATACCCCATATGTATGGGTGCACATAAAGACGTGGCCACCAAATGCCCCAAAACAGGGGCAATGCATAAGGGCAATTTCAGTTGAAATTTTGGGGGCTGCGCTCTATGTGCACTACCTGCAGTTTTTCATTGATAACCCCCCCTACCTGTGAGATAACCCCCACAATCTATATATTTCCGAAAAGTGCACACCTTCAGCTATTCAGAGACACCACTCTTCTCTTTCTACATGGAAAATTGTGGCCGCAGTCCCTTGCAGAAGTTAGCGCTTTGGTCAGAAATCAAGGAAAAACTAGATACAAACCTAGATTTCTCCCCAAAATCTCCATGGCAACTACCAAAAACTTACTAACCATCAATCTGCAAGTTCCCCTGAATAAAACGATACCCCATATGTATGGGTGCACATAAAGACGTGGCCACCAAATGCCCCAAAACAGGGGCAATGCATAAGGGCAATTTCAGTTGAAATTTTGGAGGCTGCGCTCTATGTGCACTACCTGCAGTTTTTCAGTGATAACCCCCCCTACCTGTGAGATAACCCCCACAATCTATATATTTACGAAAAGTGCACACCTTCAGCTATTCAGAGACACCATTCTTCTCTTTCTACATGGAAAATTGTGGCCAAAGTCCCTTGCAGAAGTCAGCGCTTTGGTCAGAAATCAAGGAAAAACCAGATACAACCCTAGATTTTGGTCAGAAATCAAGGAAAAACCAGATAAAAACCTAGGATTTCTCCCCAAAATCTCCATGGCAACTACCAAAAACTTACTAAACCTCAATCTGCAAGTTCCCCTGAATAAAACGATACCCCATATGTATGGGTGCACATAAAGACGTGGCCACCAAATGCCCCAAAACATGGGCAATGCATAAGGGCAATTTCAGTTGAAATTTTGGGGGCTGCGCTCTATGTGCACTACCTGCAGTTTTTCATTGATAACCCCCCCTACCTGTGAGATAACCCCCACAATCTATATATTTCTGAAAAGTGCACACCTTCAGCTATTCAGAGACACCACTCTTCTCTTTCTACATGGACAATTGTGGCCGCAGTCCCTTGCAGAAGTCAGCGCTTTGGTTAGAAATCAAGGAAAAACCAGATAAAAACCTAGATTTCTCCCCAAAATCTCCATGGCAACTACCAAAAACTTACTAAACATCAATCTGCAAGTTCCCCTGAATAAAACGATACCCCATATGTATGGGTGCACATAAAGACGTGGCCACCAAATGCCCCCAAACAGGGGCAATGCATAAGGGCAATTTCAGTTGAAATTTTGGGGGCTGCGCTCTATGTGCACTACCTGCAGTTTTTCAGTGTTAACCCCCCCTACCTGTGAGATAACCCCCACAATCTATATATTTACGAAAAGTGCACACCTTCAGCTATTCAGAGACACCACTCTTCTCTTTCTACATGGAAAATTGTGGCCGCAGTCCCTTGCAGAAGTTAGCGCTTTGGTCAGAAATCAAGGAAAAACTAGATACAAACCTAGATTTCTCCCCAAAATCTCCATGGCAACTACCAAAAACTTACTAACCATCAATCTGCAAGTTCCCCTGAATAAAACGATACCCCATATGTATGGGTGCACATAAAGACGTGGCCACCAAATGCCCCAAAACAGGGGCAATGCATAAGGGCAATTTCAGTTGAAATTTTGGGGGCTGCGCTCTATGTGCACTACCTGCAGTTTTTCATTGATAACCCCCCCTACCTGTGAGATAACCCCCACAATCTATATATTTCTGAAAAGTGCACACCTTCAGCTATTCAGAGACGCCACTGTCCTCTTTCTACATGGAAAATTGTGGCCGCAGTGCCTTGCAGAAGTCAGCGCTTTGGTCAGAAATCAAGGAAAAACCAGATACAAACCTAGATTTCTCCCCAAAATCTCCATGGCAACTACCAAAAACTTACTAAACCTCAATCTGCAAGTTCCCCTGAATAAAACGATACCCCATATGTATGGGTACACATAAAGACGTGGCCACCAAATGCCCCCAAACAGGGGCAATGCATAAGGGGGGGCTGTGGTCTATGTGCTCTACCTGCAGTTATTTAGTCTAAACACCCCCATACCTGTGAAATAACCCCCGCAAACTATATATTTCTGAAAAGTGCACACCTTCAGCTATTCAGAGACGCCACTCTCCTCTTTCTACATGAAAAATTGTGGCCGCAGTCCCTTGCAGAAGTCAGCGCTTTGGTCAGAAATCAAGGAAAAAACAGATAAAAAAACCTAGATTTCTCCCCAAAATCTCCATGGCAACTACCAAAAACTTACTAAACCTCAATTTGCAAGTTCCCCTGAATAAAACGATACCCCATATGTATGGGTGCACGTAAAGACGTGGCCACCAAATGCCCCAAAACAGGGGCAATGCATAAGGGCAATTTCAGTTGAAATTTTGGGGGCTGCGCTCTATGTGCACTACCTGCAGTTTTTCAGTGTTAACCACCCCTACCTGTGAGATAACCCCCACAATCTATATATTTACGAAAAGTGCACACCTTCAGCTATTCAGAGACACCACTCTTCTCTTTCTACATGGAAAATTGTGGCCGCAGTCCCTTGCAGAAGTCAGCGCTTTGGTCAGAAATCAAGGAAAAACCAGATACAACCCTAGATTTTGGTCAGAAATCAAGGAAAAACCAGATAAAAACCTAGATTTCTCCCCAAAATCTCCATGGCAACTACCAAAAACTTACTAAACCTCAATCTGCAAGTTCCCCTGAATAAAACGATACCCCATATGTATGGGTGCACATAAAGACGTGGCCACCAAATGCCCCCAAACAGGGGCAATGCATAAGGGGGGGCTGTGCTCTATCTGCAGTTATTTAGTCTAAACACCCCCATACCTGTGAAATAACCCCCGCAAACTATATATTTCTGAAAAGTGCACACCTTCAGCTATTCAGAGACGCCACTCTCCTCTTTCTACATGAAAAATTGTGGCCCCAGTCCCTTGCAGAAGTCAGCGCTTTGGTCAGAAATCAAGGAAAAACCAGATAAAAAACCTAGATTTCTCCCCAAAATCTCCATGGCAACTACCAAAAACTTACTAAACCTCAATTTGCAAGTTCCCCTGAATAAAACGATACCCCATATGTATGGGTGCACATAAAGACGTGGCCACCAAATGCCCCAAAACAGGGGCAATGCATAAGGGCAATTTCAGTTGAAATTTTGGGGGCTGCGCTCTATGTGCACTACCTGCAGTTTTTCATTGATAACCCCCCCTACCTGTGAGATAACCCCCACAATCTATATATTTCTGAAAAGTGCACACCTTCAGCTATTCAGAGACACCACTCTTCTCTTTCTACATGGAAAATTGTGGCCGCAGTCCCTTGCAGAAGTCAGCGCTTTGGTCAGAAATCAAGGAAAAAACAGATACAACCCTAGATTTTGGTCAGAAATCAAGGAAAAACCAGATAAAAAAACCTAGATTTCTCCCCAAAATCTCCATGGCAACTACCAAAAACTTACTAACCATCAATCTGCAAGTTCCCCTGAATAAAACGATACCTATGTCTGGTTGCGCATAAGTACATGGCCACCAAACCTGAAAATGCATAGTATTGGGGCTGCACTCTATGCACCCCTTTTTTTTTGCCTGCACCCGAATGAATGGGATACGCTCGGGTGCAGGCACATGTAGCCGATATACGCATGAAAACGCGTGAGAATGCAAAGTCTTGCGTTTTCATGCGTATATCGGCTACATGTGCCTGCACCCGAGCGTATCCCATTCATTCGGGTGCAGGCACAAGTAGCAGGCGTAGGGCTGAATTTTCGGCAAGCGTTTTTCCACTTGCTGAAAAAATCAGCCCTACGCCTCGTGTGGCATCAGCCTAACCCTTGGCAATAGAAACTACCAGAACAATCTTAGCACCTCTGGACCTTTCTAGAACAACTGAAATCAAATGAAGTTAAAATGGAATAAAACCACTAAAAGCAATCAAAGAACAATAGTTGCAATGAAATCGGTAAGAGCCCTGGATCCACCAATGTCACTGCAAAAGCAACCTTTTGGGGCACTAAACACACAAAGAACAATGCAAAGATAAAACACCATAAAATCAGTAAAATCCAATAAAACCACCTAAACCAACAGAAGAACAATAAT
The DNA here is from genome assembly GCF_000004195.4 of Xenopus tropicalis. Lineage (NCBI taxonomy): Eukaryota > Metazoa > Chordata > Amphibia > Anura > Pipidae > Xenopus > Xenopus tropicalis. The sequence goes on along the minus strand of NC_030686.2, from coordinate 27,883,258 downwards.
TGCAATGAAATCGGTGGTCAGAGCCCTGGATCCACCAACGTCACTGCAAATTCAGCACCCAATAGCAATAAAAAAGTTACAGTGCAATAGAATAATTCAAAACAGAAATCAATTATGAAAATGCCAAAAAAACACTAAAATGCAACCAAATAAATCAGATAATTATAGAGCAAGATCAGAAATAAAGTTTTAGTAAAAAAAAAAGACTGCCAAAGAAAGCAAAGAAAGAAAGAAAAGAAAAGAAAGAAAGAAAAAAAAAAAAAAAAAGTGTAAGTGTAAGTGTGTGTGTAAGTGTCTGTGTGTGCTTGGGAAAGTTGTAAATAAGTGTGTATGTGTACAAAAGTGTAATAATGACAAAGATAGAAGAAAAAATTGAAAAAAAAAAAAGAAAATTTTTAGACAGTTGAGATAGAAATAAGCAAAATAAACAGTGGTAGAGAGTTGTAGTTCAGCTTACCCAAGGCAGGCAGGCGATCAGAGGCGATCAGGGGCGATCAATCCAGCAGGAAGGCAGCAGGGGAGCTCCATCTTGTCCAACGTGCGCAGCAGGAGTGAGGGAGCCGACAGTAGGCGGCGCTATTTAAAGGGACAGCAGTGGACACGTCATCAACGCGTGCCCACTGCTGTCATTGGCTGGAGGACCCGATCGCCGGCGCTGGGGGACCGGATCGGTAAGTATATGTTCCTCTGCTCGTTGCCTAGGGGGATCTGAGGGGTTTACAAGCGCTGCGCTGCTTTAAAAGCGAGCGCAGCGCTTGTAAACCCGACAGTGCCATGGGACGTAGATTCTACGTCCCATGGCACTTTGGTCCCTTGGTACCTAGGACGTAGAATCTACGTCCCTTGGCACTTAAAGGGTTAAAGTACATTTTGTTTTTAATTTTTTTTTTTATTTCTAAATTATGCTGTTTATATAGCAATTCACTACCATTTCAGGTTTTACTCTTGAACCAACAATGTATTTCTTTTTAGTTGTAATATTGGTGTGTAGGTGCCATCTCAGTGCATTGTGCCTGAGTCTGAGCTTTCAGAAGGAGCCAGCGCTACACATTAGAACTGCTTTCAGGTAACCTATAGTTTCTCCTACTCCCATGTAACTGGAGGAGTCCCAAGCAGGACTTGATTTTCTTACTATCGTGCTATTCTGATACCTACTGGGAGCTGCTATCTTGCTCCCTTCCCATTGTTTCTGCTGATCAGCGGCGGAGGGGAGGGTGATATCACTCCAACTTGCAGGTCAACAGTAAAGTGTGAAGTTTATCAGAGCACAAGTCACATGGCTGTGGCACCCTGGGAAATGAAGAATATGGCTAGCCCCATGTGAAATTTCAAACTTAAATACAAACTGGATTCCAAAAAAGTAGGGACACTAAACAAATTGTGAATAAAAACTGAACGCAATGATGTGGAGGTGCCAACTTCTAATATTTTATTCAGAATAGAACATAAATCACGGAACAAAAGTTTAAACTGAGAAAATGTACCATTTTAAGGGAAAAATGTTGATTCAGAATTTCATGGTGTCAACAAATCCCAAAAAAGTTGGGACAAGTAGCAATAAGAGGCTGGAAAAAGTAAATTTGAGCATAACGAAGAGCTGGAAGACCAAATAACACTAATTAGGTCAATTGGCAACATGATTGGGTATAAAAAGAGCTTCTCAGAGTGGCAGTGTCTCTCAGAAGCCAAGATGGGTAGAGGATCACCAATTCCCACAATGTTGCGCAGAAAGATAGTGGAGCAATATCAGAAAGGTGTTACCCAGTGAAAAATTGCAAAGATTTTGCATCAATCATCATCAACTGTGCATGACATCATCCGAAGATTCAGAAAATCTGGAACAATCTCTGTGCGTAAGGGTCAAGGCCGTAAAAAACCATACTGGATGTCCGTGATCTCTGGGCCCTTAAACGGCACTGCACCACAAACAGGAATGCTACTGTAAAGGAAATCACAGAATGGGCTCAGGAATACTTCCAGAAACCATTGTCAGTGAACACAATCCACCGTGCCATCCGCCGTTGCCAGCTGAAACTCTACAGTGCAAAGAAGAAGCCATTTCTAAGCAAGATCCACAAGCTCAGGCGTTTTCACTGGGCCAGGGATCATTTAAAATGGAGTGTGGCAAAATGGAAGACTGTTCTGTGGTCAGACGAGTCACGATTCAAAGTTCTTTTTGGAAATCTGGGACGCCATGTCATCCGGACCAAAGAGGACAAGGACAACCCAAGTTGTTATCAACGCTCAGTTCAGAAGCCTGCATCTCTGATGGTATGGGGTTGCATGAGTGCGTGTGGCATGGGCAGCTTGCATGTCTGTAAAGGCAGCATCAATGCAGAAAAATATATTCAGGTTCTAGAACAACATATGCTCCCATCCAGACGTCATCTCTTTCAGGGAAGACCCTGCATTATTCAACAAGATAATGCCAGACCACATTCTGCATCAATCACAACATCATGGCTGCGTAGGAGAAGGATCCGGGTACTGAAATGGCCAGTCTGCAGTCCAGATCTTTCACCTATAGAGAACATTTGGCACATCATAAAGAGGAAGGTGCGACAAAGAAGGCCCAAGACGATTGAACAGTTAGAGGCCTGTATTAGACAAGAATGGGAGAGCATTCCTATTCCTAAACTTGAGAAACTGGTCTCCTCGGTCCCCAGACGTCTGTTGAGTGTTGTAAGAAGAAGGGGAGATGCCACACAGTGGTGAAAATGGCCTTGTCCCAACTTTTTTGGGATTTGTTGACACCATGAAATTCTGAATCAACATATTTTTCCCTTAAAATGGTACATTTTCTCAGTTTAAACTTTTGTTCCGTGATTTATGTTCTATTCTGAATAAAATATTAGAAGTTGGCACCTCCACAGCATTGCGTTCAGTTTTTATTCACAATTTGTTTAGTGTCCCAACTTTTTTGAAATCCGGGTTGTATAAAAAAAATCTGTGTTTTTGAAAAACATTTCAATGCAGGATTCTGCTGAGAAGCTTCTATTAACTGATGCATTTTGAAAAAAACATATTTTCCCATGACAGTATTCCTTTATGAAAAATAGTGTTTAAGAGAAACAAACATTAAAGGAAAAGGAAAAGATTATGAATAGTGTAGTAAAAATAATAAAATGGAAAAGATATGGAAAACTGTATTGAACAAAAGAATGCGCTAGGGATTTCCACATATTATGTACAACTCAGCCCCACTGGACTTAATTCTAGATACTCACCAAGCCACTCATGTACTGACCTGATATGACATATATCATAGGAGCTGTGGTCAAATTAAAAAAAACCCGTCCATCAAGTTCAATCTTTTTTCTTAGTACAACCTACTTAAATGCGAGCTAATTGTGTAGCGCACACCAGGGGTGTGCAACTTTTCAATTGGTCCTCATGTTTTATAGTTCTTGTTTCAATCGTTTTTATTGGAGGTTTTTCATTTTATAGACAAATACAGAAGGGAAAGGTTAGTTGTACATTTCCATTTATACAGAATTAAGGATTTCGTAATGTTACATTTGCCCATTATATACATTCTGCATGTGTTTCATGGAATCTTTCCCATGCATTTGTTAACTTATGTTTTTGAATTATTTGCTTTCCAATTCCACCTCTTTCCAGATTTCATAGGGGGGTCACTGACCCCTGCAGGCAAACAATTATTGCTCTTTAAAGGGGAGCTGTCACCCCAAGACATAACTCCAAATTATTTTCTATATTGTTAGTTAAGCAAAATAAAAGTTATTTACGCTATATAAATAATAAAAATCTTGTTTCCTTCCAAGATTTATATTACTGTATATACTCGAGTATAAGCCTAGTTTTTCAGCACCCAAAATGTGCTGAAAAAGTCACCCTCGGCTTATACTCGAGTCGGGTGCCATGGTTCCCTCCAAACTAGCACCCTCTGTCCTTTGTGTGAAAATTAGGCCACCTGCAACCAGACCCTCCAGTGCCCTGGCCTGCTCCCAAATTTATCTTCATCTACCGTCCTCACCTGTCCCATTCTGCACTAGACATTGCACTTTATATTCTATATAAACTATTGAAGAATTTTAACTGTTTGTGTTTTAGCTTGGTTGCTGATTGAGCTAGTTTACTGTATTTCTTTTAAATAAATATTTAAAAACATATACCCCACTGATGCCTCATTTAATGTAATTTTATTGGTATTTATTTTGACTATTGAAACTTAGCAGTAGCTGCTGCATTTCCCACCCTAGGCTTATACTCGAGTCAATACGTTTTTCCAGTTTTCTTAGGTAAAATTAGGTACCTCGGCTTATATTCGGATCGGCTTATACTCGAGTATATACGGTATTTATCAAAGCAAGCAGGCAGCTGCCATTTTGTGGAAACTGTTATGAAGGCAAACTTTGTATCATGCCAAAATCTTGTGTATGTGCCAGAATGGGGGACCAGATGCCCAGGCCCATACACTGGCTACATAATTAGATGCTGAGGAGGGAGGGGGAAAGTGAGATGTGCAGTGACATCTAGGAAGTGCTGAATGGAAAGCTAAAGTTACTGTCTGCCTAAGGCATAGAGGCGGGGCAGGCAATATATGATTGACAGCTGGGATTTTTAAATGCCTTTATAATGGGTATGGATGTGTTAATATAAAAATGACTTTGGGTTACATGTTTAATTTGAAAAGGACTTTTATTATACCGCTTTTTATGTCTGGGTGACAGGCCCACTTTAAGGCTACAGTTGTTGTTACCTCTTTAATATGTGTTATATTGCCTCAGTGTGAGGTATTCAATATCCTTTCTCAGATGGTGTGCGCTACAGAGTGAATACTCATGTTAAAAGTCTGCTATAAAAAAAAAAAAAAAAGCACCAACAAGCATTGTTTGTTAGGACCTTGGGCTGTTTCCTTGTAGATAAATCGGGCTATCCCCCTGTATGTTCTGTAAACATCCAACATCTTGCAATATTTTGTTGCAGTTATATAACTGCCAGGCAATTTCTGAATATCTTGTTCTCTTTGACTATACAGATATTTCCAAGGGAGGAGTTTTTCCAAGACAATCTAAGCTTAAAAAATATGCTGGAGGTTTTTGTTTTGTAACAAGTTATAGGCTGCCTATAAATGCCTATATAAGTACAAAAATATAACTGATTTGGAAATGTCTGCCAAAAGCTCTCCTAAATCATTTCCCATTTGTATAGGACAAAAACTCCAAAGTACAGGTACTACACTAACACATTTCCAAAGCACCACTCTGCACACCTTAAATAGCAAGGCCAACAATTCCACTAATGAAAGAGTAATGAAAAATGTACCCCGAGAAAAAATATAGTTTTATAAAGAACACATTTTAGTAGTTTTGATGATATTTCAGAAAATTAACTCAAAGTTTACAAATTGCAGCTTTTTATCTCCCAATGTGCATAGGTGGCATGTAGGGGCCCAAAATGAAAATACTTCAATAATTCAACTGCTGCAAAATTAATTAACATTTAATGCTTTTTATGTGGTGTTAAGCCATAAAAAACTGGTTAACCCCAGAAAACCATATTTTTTTTTATAGTACAGGTATGGGACCTGTTATCCAGAATGCTCAGGACCTGGGGTTTTCCGGATAAGGTGTCTTTCCGTAATTCAGATCTCCTACCTTAAGTCTTCTGAAAAAAACTATTTAAACAGTAATTAAACCCAATAGGATAGTTTTGGCTCCAATAAGGATAAATTTTATTTTAGTAGGGATCACGTACTAGGTACTGTTTTATTTTTACAGAGAAAAGGAAATAATTTTTAAAAATGTGAATTATTTGATTAAAATGGAGTCTATGGAAGATGACATTTCTGTAATTCAGAACTTTCTGGATAAGGGGTCCGATACCTGTACATATTCTCTGATATCCCAAATGGTTCTTGTACCCAAAACAGCAAATCTTTCCCTGTTACCCAGAATGCTCGGGACCAGGGTTTTTTTCTGGAATCTGGATCTCCATAACGTTAAGTCTTCTAAAAAAAATTCAAATATTGAATAAACCCAATAAGGATTAAATATCTCATAGTTGGGATCAAGTACAGGTACTGTTCTATTATTACAGAGAAAAAGGAAATTATTTTTAAAAATTAGAATTATTTGCTTATAATGGAGTCTATGGGAAATGGCCTTTCTGTAATTCGGAACTTTCTGGATAACGGGTTTCCGGATAAGGGATTCCATACCTGTATTCGAATATGCATCATCTTATCCCTCACATATCTTTGGGTACCAACATAAAACACCATAAATATGAATGCCAATGCCTACTGAACAGTTTAATGCCTAGCTTTAAGCAAAGTATATGGTGCGTGTATAAGTACAGGCTCCAAAATGAAAACGCATACAGATTGTTTAGAAATTAAATATATATTTAAGTGCCCCCTTTAACACAGAACAAGAAGAAAAATACATAAATTCAAAGGGACTGCGTAACTACAGAGAGGGGGTACTAACCGGCTTCTGTATAAAATGTTTAAAGAACAAATGTTCTTGGCAGACAATTTAGTTTACAGTTCAGCTATAACTAAGTATGGCCATAATAGCATTAACCTATACTATTTAAATAGCCGAGATCACAAGTTGGTGGAACCTAGATTTCCGCACTTGATCCAGTCATACTGTTACACTAAGGCACTGTTAGGAGTTATACCTTGCTTTAATCTCACTATTCGCATAAACCTACTGATTCGGATAAGAATTCTACATATTAATATGGAAAACTCCACTTAACATTTGATTCCTCATTAGAATACTTCAGGAATCGCGTTTTTGGACTCTGTATGATTTTAAAGGAGACCAGCAAGTGCTATGTCGCCACTCTCTAAAATTCCACTCATATATTATTTGGGGACAAGTTGTTTCCCCGCCTGTGACGGGAATGTGTGGGAGCAGTACGTCACACGCCGGCCGGAAACGCGGTGTGCTCTGTGGGACTGGTCCGGCCTGTCTCCGCCATACCTGAGGGGAATACGCGGGGAATCGTACTGGCACCGGTGAGATACTTGCTTCCAATTTCCTTTAGCCTACGCCCATGTTAAACATGCAGACTCGCCCAGTATATCAGTCTTGGCACCAACACGGGTATAACTAGTTCCCCATCAGCGACGGACTATTCTTTGCCATTTAATGACGGGAGGGTGGTTATGGGAGTTGTAGTAGGAGGCTTAGAGGTTTCTGGACATTTATCGGGATCCTAAGCAAGGCAGCTGTGTGCCCCTTATATATAAGTATTTATTCATTCCCCCCATAAGCTTGTAGCTTTGCATGCACCCTCTGCTATTATCTCCATGCCAATTATGTTGTTATGGGGGATCCCTGTGGAAGAACTAAGGCAGGATATAAAACATATAGTAGTTTAATAGTGTGCCATTGATTGCTGTATGTAGCAGTATTCCTTTATGTGCAAAATGTTATAAAATCAGTTGCCCTTTTTAGCTGGAGAATAATGGCTCTGTTCAATAACTGCATGCTGACGCTGTTCCTGAGGCTGCTCCCCCTATACTTCTCTTATTGGTACCTCCCTAGCATTCAGCAGGAATGATCCAATGCACTCAAAGGAGCAGCTCCAGGGGAGAAGCCGAATTGAAACAATAAAGCTGTGGGATGAGATTTGGGATGAATACCTTTTTATGTTGTTATCTTTTATCAGAACTAAGAATAGTTAATTGTGATGTTAGCGTTTATCAGAACGATGACTGAACACCTGTTGCAGCAATATTTGTAAACATTGTTATAAGCTAAGGGCTGCCAGATCTCATTTTGGACCTCAAAGAGGAGCATGAACAAAAAGGTTGGGATACAAATACTGGAGAGTAGTGTTGGTTAACTTCTGTGGTACCGAGGGCTGGAATTTTTCTGGCCTACATGGTGGAGGGGCGATAATGGAAACAAGTTTTGGCCACTCCCCTTTTTAAAACCTCACACATAGGCAGGGCAGGCAGAGTATGGCACACACAGGAAGCATAGGGCAGGCAGAGTATGGCACACACAGGCAGCATAGGGGAGGCAGAATATGGCACACACAGGAAGCATAGGGCAGGCAGAGTATGGCACACACAGGCAGCATAGGGGAGGCAGAATATGGCACACACAGGAAGCATAGGGCAGGCAGAGTATGGCACACGCAGGCAGAGTATGGCACACACAGGCAGCATAGGGGAGGCAGAATATGGCACACACAGGAAGCATAGGGCAGGCAGAGTATGGCACACACAGGCAGCATAGGGGAGGCAGAATATGGCACACACAGGAAGCATAGGGCAGGCTGATTATGGCACACACAGGCAGCATAGGGCAGGCAGAGTATGGCACACATGAAGCAAAGAATAGGCAGGGTAGGGCAAGCATAGCATGGCACACATAGGCAGCATAGGGCAGGCAGAGTATGGCACATACAGGCAGCATAGAGCAGGCAGAGCACAGACATATAATAACTATTTCCAAATGCTAACAAACTCCCAGAACAAACCCCTTCCAGGTTCATCTTCCACAGGCAGCATAGTGCCGGCAGAGGTTGGCACACACAGGCATCATAGGGGAGGTAGAGTATTGAACACACATACAGCATAGATCAGGTAAAGTAGAACACACAGGTAGCATAGCGGAGGTAGAGTATGGCGCACACACAGGTAGCATAGGGGAGGTAGAGTACGGCACACAGGCAGCATAGGGCAGGCAGAGTATGGTGCACACATGGAGCATAGGGCAGGCTGAGTATTGGCACACACACGCAGCATAGGGCAGGCAGAGTATGGCACATACACGCAGCATAGGGCAGGCAGAGTATGGCACATACACGCAGCATAGGGCAGGCAGAGTATGGCACACACATGCAGCATAGGGGAGGTAGAGTATGGGACACACAGGCAGCATAGGGGAGGTAGAGTATGATACACGCAGACAGTATGGCACACACAGGCAGCATAGGGCAGGCAGAGTATGGCACACACATGCAGCATAGGGGAGGTAGAATATGGCACACACAGGAAGCATAGGGCAGGCAGAGTATGGCACACACAGGCAGCATAGGGGAGGCAGAGTATGGAACACACATGAAGCAAAGGATAGGCAGGGTAGGGCAAGCATAGGCAGCATAGGGCAGGCAGAGTATGGCACACACAGGCAGCATAGTACAGGCAGAGTATGTCACACAAAGGCAGCATAGGGCAGGCAGAGTATGGCACACACATGCAGCATAGGGGAGGTAGAGTATGGGACACAGGCAGCATAGGGGAGGTAGAGTATGATACACGCAGACAGAGTATGGCACACACAGGCAGCATAGGACAGGCAGAGTATGTCACACAAAGGCAGCATAGGGCAGGCAGAGTATGGCACACACATGCAGCATAGGGGAGGTAGAGTATGGGACACACAGGCAGCATAGGGGAGGTAGAGTATGATACACGCAGACAGTATGGCACACACAGGCAGCATAGGGCAGGCAGAGTATGGCACACACATGCAGCATAGGGGAGGTAGAATATGGCACACACAGGAAGCATAGGGCAGGCAGAGTATGGCACACACAGGCAGCATAGGGGAGGCAGAATATGGAACACACATGAAGCAAAGGATAGGCAGGGTAGGGCAAGCATAGGCAGCATAGGGCAGGCAGAGTATGGCACACACAGGCAGCATAGTACAGGCAGAGTATGTCACACAAAGGCAGCATAGGGCAGGCAGAGTATGGCACACACATGCAGCATAGGGGAGGTAGAGTATGGGACACAGGCAGCATAGGGGAGGTAGAGTATGATACACGCAGACAGAGTATGGCACACACAGGCAGCATAGGACAGGCAGAGTATGTCACACAAAGGCAGCATAGGGCAGGCAGAGTATGGCACACACATGCAGCATAGGGGAGGTAGAGTATGGGACACAGGCAGCATAGGGGAGGTAGAGTATGATACACGCAGACAGAGTATGGCACACACAGGCAGCATAGGGCAGGCAGAGTATGGCACACACATGCAGCATAGGGGAGGTAGAATATGGCACACACAGGAAGCATAGGGCAGGCAGAGTATGGCACACACAGGCAGCATAGGGGAGGCAGAATATGGCACACACAGGAAGCATAGGGCAGGCAGAGTATGGAACATACATGAAGCAAAGGATAGGCAGGGTAGGGCAAGCATAGGCAGCATAGGGCAGGCAGAGTATGGCACACACAGGCAGCATAGGGCAGGCAGAGCACAGGCATATAATAACTATTTCCAAATGCTAACGAACTCCCAGAACAAACCCCTGCCAGGTTCATCTTCCACAGGCAGCATAGTGCCGGCAGAGGTTAGCACACACATGCAGCATAGGGGAGATAGAGTATGGCACACACAAGTAGCATAGGGGAGGTAGAGTATGACACGCACAGGCAGCATAGGGCAGGCAGAGTATGGCACACATATGCAGCATAGGGGAGGTAGAGTATGGCACACACAGGCAGCATAGAGAAGGCAACACATACAGTGACACAATGCTGGCACTGTTCCTACAGTCCGTCTGAGGTGTGAACAATGTGGCTTTTATAAATAAATAGCCACTGGGGCTACTGTTCAAGATACAGTTGGGCTAAACCATACGGTAATGGCAACTACCCATCTCTGTAAATATGGGGCAAATTTCAGTTAGAAAGTGCACATTTTAGTGTTCCTGGCTAAAACTGACTCCATGTACACAGGGACATTAAAGTTAGTGGCATGCAGTAAGGTCAGTACTGGGCAGTCAAGGGCAATTTTTTTAATTGGTGGGAAATTACCTATGAAGGATCCACTTAGAGTGATATTCATAAAAAAATATTCTCAAAAATATCACTTGATTAATTACCAGAGGAAAGTCTTTACAAATGTGGAATTTTAAATAGGCTCATTCATACACCTTGACTGCAGAAAGAGACAAATCAGGGACTCTTAAATCAGAGCAGCTTTTGGGTGCTTGTGAATCAGATTTGGTGAGCGTTTCCTCCCAAAATGCATTGAAAGCAAATAAAAAGAAGAGAACATAAAAACGGATTGCGAGTAGGCACTTGAGTTCTGCTTCCTGCGTGCCTGTGTATGAGGTCTCGCTTTCTAAAGACGTGCACTCTTGCCTGTTTTAGGGTGGCCATATAAAAAGATGGCAGAGCACGAGCCAACCTCAGAACAACTGCACCAAATTGCTGCTGAGAATCAAGATGAGGAGCATTCTGTTGACTACAAACCGCCAGCCCAGAAAAGTATTAAAGAAATTCAGGAGCTCGACGAAGATGATGAAAGTTTGCGGAAGTACAAAGAGGCCTTACTAGGACCTGTGCCTGCAAGCACTGGTAAGTTTAATAATAGGGTTGCATTTATCAGGCTCCCCTGCCACCCCCCAATATGTAATGGGTTGCTTGTTTGTCTAGGTATATTTTTTGATTTGACGTTTAGAAGTCAGGAAGAAATGTCCCCTCCGCTCAAGAATTTACAAGAGCTACAAGTGGGTGTTCACAGCTTTTGCCGTTATTCAACTACCCTTATGTTCATGTGTGCAGAAATGCTAATCACAGACAACATTTTAGTCATAGAGGCTACAGCTGGTGGCCATTGTCAGGACTATACAAATGTAACTCTTCATGGGTTTCAGGCTATACGCTCAATTATTTGCCTGTTGTTTTCCTTTTCCAGTTCAAGAGTTTTGTATTGGGTTTAAAGGCCCATGTTACTATAACCACCCCCAACACAAAGCTAGCAGTTCTAGCCATAAAGTTAAGATGCATGTATTTCAGCTGAGTTAGAAGATTGCTGCAAATATCATTTTCTTTCTTTAAGATCCTGGTGCTCCTAATGTGGTGGTAACCAAACTGACACTGTTGTGTGATTGTGCCCCTCTTCCTCTGGAACTGGACCTGACAGGTAATGTTCAGCTCATATTTTGTGCATATTCTTCTACATACCTAATTGTATTTTATATCAGCTAAGCAGGTGTTTGTGTCTTGTTAAGTGATTTGCAAATATACAATTTCCCTGCTCTGATTTATTGGATTCAGTACTTTGAATCGTATGATCCCAGCAGGCGGCCCTTAATTCCTAAAATGGCACTTTTCTGTTTAGGATTACCCAGTTGCACATACTGCTAAAAAAGTATATTTTTGTGAAAATGGTTTATTTAGATGAAGCAGGGTTTTACATACGAGCTTGTTTATGCAATAGATTTTTATAGAGACCTACATTGTTTGGGGCAATAGTTTTCCTTTATATTGACAAACAGCTGACCTTTTTGAAAAAAGAAAGTTGTGTAGTCAAACTTAATATAAATAGAGTGCTTGAACTACAACTTCTATCTTTTTTTTCAGGTGACTTGGAGAAATTTAAAAAACAATCATTCACCCTAAAGGAAGGTGTTGAGTACAGAATTAAAATCAGCTTCAAGGTGAGGTTTTTTTGTGGCGTGCTTGATAATACATGAGTTGCGTGTCTGTGGCTGTTAAAATACTGAATATGATGAAAAGCAGAATACCAATTGTGTTCTGTTTTCCCCTAAAAGGTAAACAAGGAGATCGTATCAGGACTAAAATACCAGCAGCAGACATACAGGAAAGGTGTAAGATGTAAGTCAGATCTGTGGAATTCTGCTTTGTTTGCTTTTACCTTAAGCTTTCTGTTAAACACTGGATTAATATGAATATGTGGAACGCAAATAGTTTTAATATAAATATGTGTGAGACAAATAGTTTGAAAGGTGTAAACATTGTCTTTGTGCTTATGTTCAACCAACTTACTAATTAACCACTATAAGAAATAGGCTGGCAGTGGTGCAGACTGAATAGGTAAAAGACTGAAAGCAGTTACTCACTTTTTTTGTGTTATTTTATTTTTACATATTTAAACAATCACACTAGTACCCTTAGTCTACTAGCGTGATTGCCTAAAGATGTAAAAATAAAATGAAGTTTTTTTTTAAAGTTAATAACTGCTTCCAGTCTTGTATCTATTTGGCCTGGACCAGTGCCAGTCTGTCTTTTATACTGGTCGAGTACTGCTTAACTTGCTGAAAATCTGGGGCATGTACACCTGAAGCTATCATGAACTTATGGTAAGCTTATACCCACTCCATATTGTACTAGATTATTATATTTGTAATAGACCATTTATGGAAGAAAGAGCAAAAAACTATAAAAACTTGCTGCTTCTTTCAAAACAAAGTAGCCAGCATACTGCTTCAGCATTTATGCATAAAAAGCAGGAAGAGCTTTGGTAACTGTTCTTTTTGTCCTCAGTATAAATTTGCAAAAACCACTCCCTTGGATCTGTGTCTGCTGATCAGAAACCTGTGCTACACAACTGAACTCTATAAAGAGTGAAAGTGGCCTTTGCTGGTAGCTGATCAGCACCTGAGTTGTTTTGAAAAAAAAAAAACTGAGTGTGAGGATTTTCAACAGACAGAAGCATAGAGCCAAAAGTTTTTGTCTTAACCTTCCTTTCTTTTGCAATGCAGTGGACCAGACATCTTACATGGTTGGTAGCTATGGGCCCCGTGTGGATGAATATGAGTTTCTCACTCCAATAGAAGAGGCTCCTAAGGGCATGTTGGCCAGAGGGTGTTACAGCATAAAGTGTCTCTTCACCGATGATGATAAATCCAAGCACCTTTCCTGGGAGTGGAATCTGCATATTAAAAATGAGTGGAATAGCTAAATAAGCCATGAAGTGGCCTCCTGTTGGTTATAATGCATCCACTCCTCTAGCTCTCTGAGAAGTGCTGCCAGAATATGTTCCAACTATGTATAATGTGGTGTATTCCCCACATTTTCCCTGCCTCCAAAAAACAACATTTTTGCCTTCCATGGGTGCTTCTATCTGCCTCACCCTGCTCTGCCTTCCTGTATTATTTGCACTGCAGGATGTTTTTCAGTAGATGGGATAGACATGCCTACCCGTTTTGTGCAGTAGTCCCCTTACTCTGAAAATAGGAGTTCAACTGCTCTGCACCAGGAACATATGATTTAGAGCAGGGAGTTCCTTGCTGAGCTTGTTTGATCCAAGTCATGTTTTCCTGGTCTGCTGCTCATCTTAAAGGGGAACTGTCAGTATTTAAAAAATCTTTAGTCGACATTAATAGAAAAAAACTTTAACAAATAGTCTTTATCACTTTTTCATACAGTCTTTATGTTTAACTATTTATTTGGACATTCCTTAAACCCAACTCAACCCCCCCCACTACAAAAAACACAATAATGCTTTGAGGTGGTTTCACCAGGTCTAAAGGTGGCCGATACACTGGCTGACATCATATAGTACAGGGCCACCTTTTTTTGTTCAGTTTATTCGGCCAATACCACAGCCCCGGACTTTGGTTAAAAGCCAGGAACTTTATTAAAAGTCACAGCTTTAAATGTCTGACGTGTTTCGGGTGCTTTTGCCCCTAATTATAGGTCAACAGCCTGATGAACATAACAGCAATTGAAGAGATGGTGATAGTGCTTATTTGCTGATATACTATGCACTGGATAACAAACCTGTCCGATTAATGCCAATATCTATGCAGCGATTTGCAGTGTAGAATTGCCAAACAGAATATTGGCACATTAGGAAACAATCTATTTCTATTTCTTAAAACTCTAAACCATAATAGCTTGAAAGAAATAATCCATCCACTACAGTTTGGGTCCTTGTTTATATGAATTACAGTTCCTCTTGAACACATATCATCCCAACCCCCCCTTCATTTTAATGTTATTCTTTCTGGTTACCATATTGCCTTAGTGAGTGTGCATTAGTTACTGAGGGGGTCATTTTCATTTTTTTTTTCATTTGAAAAAGTTTTCATTTTTAACTGTTTCCAAAAAAGAAGAGTGTTTCTCTCTCACCAACTCTTGCTGAAGATGACAGGGTTTACACTATGGCAATTAAAGGGCAGTTTAACAACTTTTTTCAACATTAGTTGAAAATCAGGCTTTTGCCGAACAAACCTTTTGCCTATTATTTTAATGTATTTTTTTTTAATAATTGCCATAAACTACAAAATCTGAATTTGAAATTAAAGTCACAATCTACTTCAGGTTCTTATGAGCAGAAGAAATCAGCAGCGCACTTAGAAGCCCTCTAGTTGCTCTTTATCTCAGAGTCTAAAGCTGGCCATACACGCACCGTTAGTAGATATTCGCTGTGTGTATGGCAGAACGGCGAGACAAGCATTATCGCAAAAGCTTCGGATACCGTTCGTGTTGTCGATCAGGCAGGTCAAAAGATTTTCAATGGCGTACGAGCAAACCGTGCGTTTAGAGCTAAATTGTCAGGTGGAGGTAGAATCCCTATTGTTTCTACCTCTATATCTAGATTCAGCCCTGAACATTAATTAGGGAATGAACGATCCAATGATCGCAGGACAGATCGTTATTGGTACGTGTATGGCCACCTTAAGGGCTTTTACTCATGATCGTCATTCCTGGGCTGCTCTAACACAGGTGCATGTAAGAGCCACACAGAGGTGGAATGCAATATGCCTTAACAAAGCTCAGTGGGCTGCTGATTTGTTTAGTGTGCTCAAATGAACCCACGGAATGTGACTTTACTTTCAATTTCATATTTTGCATCAGTAGGCAAAAAGCATTTTCACCACAAGCTCTATTTGTTGAATTGATGTTGAAAAGGGGGTATACTTCCCCTTTAGTGTGTTTAAAACTGGAAACTGATCATTAGTACTCTTGAGCAGAATTTATAGGACCAAATAGCAGCCTGTGCATGTTGTCACAAGGTTAATTAGAGAAAAACGCACATGTATAGATAATGTTATGTCATATGTATCTCAGAAAAGACTGCCTTATATCTGGGGAAGAGCACTTGCCCTTGGATTATCAGTATTTATTACTTTGTTAATTGGTGCTTTTTTGTTCATGAATTCACTATTCCATCTGGGGACATATAGGCATAGACCAAAGCTGGCCATACATACAAGATCTGGACATGTTTGCCCAGTCAGAGGGCCATATAGACACATAATCCTGCAAACCTTGTGGATCGCAAAATTATCAGTACTAACAGAAATTGTCTGTCTGCTGCCCAGAATAAACTGAAGCTGCAACTCTGCAGCTAAATCTTCACTTTTTGCTTTTCCAATTGTTTGGGGAATCAGCCCAAACAAACAGAACATACAAAAGAGGCAATGCCACTGTTTGTATGGTATCTGTACTTTTTGACTGTGGGCTGGTCACACGTTACAGCTTGGCCTGTGTTATAGCCAATTTAAAAGTTTCCGGGGGTCTGGTATAACTCCCTGCTTCTCCTGAAAGGAAAGAGTGTTTTAATTTTTTGTTTGGTTTGTCTGTAAAATGATCCCAGGTCAGATTAGCATGAATTAATTCATCATTGCCTTTATTTTTTATGACAAATAAAGTATTCCAACTGGCTATATGATTGATTTATTTTGTTTACACATAATTAAGCATGGAGCAGTTCCTTCTGAGATTCTTAAAAAAATGTATTACCTTTTAGTGTGTTGTAGATGGATCTATTCTAAGTAATATTATAGTTGGTTTTCATTATTTATTTTGTAAAGTTTTTATTTGGAACCTGCAACTGTTATTTTGGGTTCACTGACCATTGGCGCTTTATATATAAATGTTAATAATAACAATAATAGCTGAAACTGGAAATTTAGCTCTGATGATAGGGCAAAGAGCATAATGCAACTACGGTAGTAATTCCGCCCCCTGGGACCCCCTCCGGTGCAGGGAAAGTAAGCGCTGAAATTTATTTCTACAATAGAAAGCTGTAATTAAAAGGGGATGCAAAATTTGTGAGTCAAACAGCTGCTTTCCCAGGTTATTTTCAGTACCTTAAGAAAAACAGGGAAAACCACTAATGCAAGATTTCTATATAGACAGAACTTATAACAGCATAAACTATTTATTAATAGAACTAGTTGATATTTTATCAAGGACAAAGTACAAGTGAAAATGCAAACATCTAACTGCCCTCCTTTAGAAATGGTGCCAAAAGTGATGTCATCCTCGCCACCATCAAGATAAGCAGTTAATTACAGATATGAACATAAAAGTGAAATTCACATTCTCACCACTAAGTGTCACTGCTGAGTAAGTGAAGTGAATGTCCATTAGTGAAAAAAGTCCATTAGTGAAAAAAGTCCATTCAAAAGAGCTTGCAAGTCCATACAAATAATATACTCAGTTTCCAGAAGTGACAACTACACCATATACAATAGAACAACATTCATCAGTACAAAATTTCCTTTTCTTTATAGTAAGGTGACCAGATTTAAGAATGAAATCCGGGAACAGCTGACGGGCTGCAGCACGCCTGCGCGTAGGTGGAGGGAAAATTTTATTGTTTGGGGAGGCTAAAGATGGGCCATACATAGACTGACTTAAAGCTAATGTGAGACTTGGATTCGCTGCTGGTGTAGAAAATTAACCTCCCAACTACATCTTGTGGTTTCCACTGACTCCCAGGGATACTGCGCAAAAATGCTTAGGATGTAAAAGTATCCATACGTGCATTTCTGTGAGGGGTTCTCCATCCATTTGTGTTTGGGATCAGTTAGCTTAAAGGGGTAGTTCACCTTTGAATTAACTTTTAATATGATGTAGACATTGATATTATGAGACAATTTGCAATTGGTCCTCTTA
The DNA here is from genome assembly GCF_000004195.4 of Xenopus tropicalis. NCBI lineage: Eukaryota > Metazoa > Chordata > Amphibia > Anura > Pipidae > Xenopus > Xenopus tropicalis. The sequence continues at coordinate 27,865,651 of NC_030686.2, read as the reverse complement.
TTTTTAATGGTTTTTCAGTTATTTAACTTTTTGTTCAGCAGCTCTCCATTTGGTATTTAGGCAGCTATCTGGTTGCTAGGGTCTTATTTACCCTAGCAACCAGGTAGTGGTTTAAATAAGAGATGGGAATATGAATAGTTAAGGGGCCTGCATGGAAAAATAAGTAATAAAAAATGACAATAATAATAAAACTGTAGCCTCGCAGAGCAATACTTTTTGGCTGCCGGGGTCAGTGACCCCCATTTGAAAGCTGGAAAGAGGCAGAAGAGAACGGCAAATTATTCCAGAACTATAAAAAAAATTAATTAGGAAGACCAATAGCAACGTTACTAGGAATAGGCCATTCTATAACATACTAAAAGTTAACTTAAAAGTGAGCCACCCCTTTAGATGTGTTCAAGTTAGTTTTATAGAGAGAGAGGAAGTTGGTACTGACATCCCAGGCACATTATATACAGTGAGACACAGTCTGTATTTACAAAACCAGCACATTATATGCAGTGAGATGCAGTGGGTACTAATGGCAGATATTCAGGCCCTAGCACTATAACACTGGCACTGATACACAACATTGTAACACCACTGTAACTAACTAGAAATGAACAAAACAATGACAAAAGTAAAAAAAAAAAAATAGTGCAAAAACCAACAACAAGTATATAAAAGCACAAGGAGCTTTTTCAGGGGGAAGGAGTTAACTTACCATCCATCTGTTAGGATAGGTGTATAGTGCCTGTGTATAGTACCTTCGTATAGTACCCTGGGTATAGTGCCTGCGTATAGTGCCAGTGTATAGTACCTGTGTATAGTGCCAGTGTATAGAGTACCTGTGTATAGTGCCTGCGTATAGTACCTGCGTATAGTACCTGTGTATAGAGTACCTGTGTATAGTGCCTGTGTATAGTGCCAGTGTATAGTACCTGCGTATAGTGCCTGCGTATAGTACCTGTGTGTATAGTACCTGTGTATAGTGCCAGAGTATAGTACCTGTGTATAGAGTACCTGTGTATAGTGCCTGTGTATAGTGCCAGAGTATAGTACTTGTGTATAGTACCTGTGTATAGAGTACCTGTGTATAGTGCCAGAGTATAGTGCCTGTGTATAGTGCCTGTGTATAGTGCCTGTGTATAGTGCCAGAGTATAGTACCTGTGTATAGTGCCAGTGTATAGTACCTACGTATAGTACCTGCGTATAGTACCTTTGTATAGTACCTGCATATAATGCCTGCGTATAGTACCTTTGTATAGTACCTGCGTATAGTGCCTGCGTATAGTACCTGCGTATAGTGCCTGTGTATAGAGTACCTGTGCATAGTGCCTGTGTATAGTGCCAGTGTATAGTGCCAGTGTATAGTACCTGAGTATAGTGCCTGAGTATAGTACCTGCGTATAGTGCCTGCGTATAGTACCTGTGGGAGTGGGAGGAAATCTGCAGCAAAAGTTCAGCGTAAGTGAGGTTCTTAGGTAAATTCTGCAGATTTTTTTTTTCAGTGTTCATTTCTGCACTGCCTTCAGTTTGTAATATCTCCCGAGCCCTGTCTGCATCTGTGCCTCGATTGGTCAGTTTTACTGTCTGTCAAAGAAAGCTGTGCTTTGATTGGAGAATCCACAAGAAGAAAGATCCAATCAGAGCTCAGCTTATTACAGCAGAACCGGAGCTTGCAGGAACAGGAGAAGATTTGCAGCACAGTGCAGAAACGGAGCAATTTGTTTTTTGTTTTTTTTATGGTGCCGAGCAGGTTTGGGCAGGCTTAGCCTTACTGAAAATCCGCCTATGAGTGGTGAAACTTTCTTTTGTGGCTTTTTGGTCAGTAATGTGGGCCAGGGAGGTCCTGGGTCACCAGTCATTACAATTTTTAACCAATTCCTTTTTTATTTTACTGACCCTTTAAGTTTGGGGTGCCACAGGATGTTTCTTACATCTCTAATCTTACGTTGTATTTAGTATTTCACACAGCTTTGCAGCATTCCATGGTAATGCATCCAATCCAGCTTCTATAGGAAAAGAAAATGGGGCAACAAAAAATGTACAGCTGTCAATGAGATCTATGTTTCATGCAAAATTTCAGACAAAATTCTTTCAGGTTCGAGACCTGGAATAAAAAATGGGCCCAAGACTATGAAACAGCATCCGGCTACAACTGCAAACTCCTACACTGCCATTATGAGTGCAAAATTCCAACATGTGACATTGGCCTCATCCGATTTCCAAGGGTCTTTCAGTGTTCTATGTATTTTCTTCTGTAAATTGTTATACAGCTATGGGACCTGTTATCCAGAATGCTCAGGACCTGGGGTTTTCTGGATAAGGGATCATTCTGTAATTTGGTTCTATATAACTTAAGTCTGCTAAAAATCATTTAAATATTGAATAAACCTAATATGATTGTTTGGCCTTTAATAATGATTAATGATATCTTAGTTGGGATCAAGTACAAGGTATTATTACATAGAAAAAGAAAATCACTTTTAAAAATTATTTACTTATAAATATTCAGAACTTTCTGGATAATGGATTTCCAGATAAGGGATCCTATACCTGTACCTTGAAATACAGAAAGAAATCACCAGAACCTGGTCCACAGTGTAGCTTTTATCAGCTGCTAGAAGCCCCCATGTGACAGCATATGGTCAGTTTACAACAGAGCAGCACTGAAACCTAAATGTATCAGAAGTGTGATCAATATTCTACCAACATCTTAATTAAGGTGCACAGGCACTTTTCATTGGATTTTTCTACGCTGTGCGTTGCTGTCAACTACCTGGCTAGGTACATCTCCCAGAGGCAACTGAAAGCGACCATCCTAAAGCCACTGGGGGCTACCTGCTTGTATTTGGCAACAAAGATCATGGCTAGAAAACGTCCATCAGCAGAGGATTTTCTGGAGCTTTTTGGAGATGGTAATTACACACCTGCTTATATTGCATATGTGGAGAAGAACCTTATGTGCCAACTGGACTACCGGCTGCAAGGACCCACCATTGATTTTTTTCTTGAACACTTCTCCCTAATAAGAGCATCTAGCGAGAAGTGTTCAAGCATCAACATCACCAGAGCAGCCAATGCCCTAACAGCTGCCAGAGGCATCGCAGCACTGGCCATGACAAAATATGATTTCCATCTGTATGCACCATCTCTACTGGCTCAGTGCTGTCTTAAAGCTGCTGGCCAAATATTCGGCTATAACACCGCAAATGAAGAGGGACCCCCGTGACTATCCTGCCCACCTCATGCAGGAATGCTTGGAAAAGACATTACTCCTGGTCTTTGCAAACAAGAACTTTTTGCATCAACTTATGCCAGGAGTCTTTCCAGAGACGCTTCAGGAGCATTCTACATCTCCCACCATTCACAGCGGAAGCACTGAAGTTACAGAGTCAGCCGTGCAGCACACAGGGACATCATCGAGAAGCCCTAAGAAGGAGACAGGAGCAGGCTCTCCCTGGAAGAAACCTAAAGGTGGCAGAAAATCTGCAGCTGCATCCAGAAACAGGTAAAGGAGACTGAAGTAGAGATGGTAAGTATTTTTCTGACAAACCCTTACTGACATATCTGTACACACCTACACACACACACCTACACACACCTACACACACACACCTACACACACACCTACACACACACACACCTATACACACACCTACACACACATACACACACACACACCTACACACACACAATGGACATACATTGGACTTACAGACGCACCAGGACAGTCTTCTTTGCACACACATGTCAGCATAGTCACACAATCACACATTTAGTTACTCAAGACTATGGACGTATACAACATAGACACACACATCAGAGTCACAGCTGACAGAAGGGGCAAGCAGTACCATACTGGGGAGCAGATCAGCAGGGGAGACAGCTGAATATCCCTGCAGTGGTGACAGAACAGGGAAGTGGCCGATACCAACCTCAGGACACAGAGCAGCGCACTGAGAACAGGAGTGGAGCACATCATGGCCACATAGGAACATGGAAGTTGTCATCAACTTTATTTGTGTAGAAGTGTGTTTCCCTCCTACGTTTCTACCTCATTTTCCATCTGTTCAGTTCAGTGTGTTGGTCTATATTTCAGTTCTGTACATTTGCACATTCGTCTGTCACTCATCACTAAGACAGAAATATGGTTTAATACACACAAGCAAAAATTTAAGACAATCTGTGTACCCTGCATTCCTTTTTACTCAACCTGGGTGACTGCAGAAGCTGGGGTCTGCAGGCTACCAATGTAATGGAGAGGAATGCAGCAATCACCTAGTAGCAGCTTAAATGTGATTGTGTGTATGCTGCCCAATCCCTTCTGTTTTCCTTTTTTCCACCGCAATTCCACCAGCGGTGCCTCCCCTTTATCTAAGGCAGTGCTGTCCAACTGGCGGCCCGCGGGCCGCATGCGGCCCGCGACCCCCCTCTGTGTGGCCCCCCACCTGTCTGGCTGCTTTGATGGCTTACTCTTGTGTAAGCTTTAAATGGTATCAGTACTGTGATTAACTGCCCCCCCTGCATGGTTCTCACCTCAGATTCAGGCTGTAATCCCCCTGTATTGTTTAAAAATGTAATCCCCTGTGTTGTTCACACCTTTTAGTTTCTGCACTGTTCACCCCCTGCAGTGTTCACACCTCAGGCTCAGGCTGTAATCACCCCCATTGTTCCCCTGTTCACACCTCAGGAGCAGTAGAAACCCACAAATAATCCCTGCACACTACAAAAAGAACATATACTGAGGTGGTACTGCAATTATAAAGTTTTTTAATATATAGTTATTGTGCAGACTGTAGGAGCAGTGCCAGCATTGTGTCACTGTAGGCTGCCTGTGTGTGCCATACACACAGGCATCATAGGGCAAGCAGAGTATGGCACACAGAGGCAGGGTAGGGAAGGCAGAGTATGGCACACACAGGCAGAGTATGGCACACACAGGCCAAGTATGGCACAAACCAGCCAAGAATGGCAAACACAGTGAAAGTATGGCACACGCAGGCAGGGTAGGGAAGGCAGAGTATGGAACACACAGGCAGGGTAGGGCAGGCAGAGTATGGCACACACAGGCCAAGTATGGCGCAAACCAGCCAAGTATGGCACACAGGCAGGCAGAGTATTGCAGGTTTTTGCTGTACTACAACCATTAATATGGGCATGGTCATGTGATAACATGGGTGTGGTTTCAAGTGGGTGCGGTTTCAAAAAGGGGAGTGGTAAAAACTGGCTTCCATTATCGGCCCTCCACCATGCAGGTCAGAAAAATTCCGGCCCTCGGTACAACAGAAGTTGGACAGCACTGATCTAAGGCATGGTCCATATACAGGAGCACTCTTAATTCACTCGTGTAGACCTTGCATTCTTTTTTACTCCATCCCTCAGACTGCAGAAGCCGGGGTCTGCAGGCTGCCTGGGGTCCAATGGAATGAAGAGGAATACAACCTTCACCATGCGGCTTAACTGCGCTTATGTGTATGCTGCCATATTTCTGTCTTCTTCCTCATCCTGCTTGCCTTGATGAAATATGGCGCATTGATTCTGGGAGCAAATCCGATTGCCGTTAAGGAATCAGGAAGGAATTTTTCCCTCTAGTGAAGCAGATTGGCCCTAAGCTTCTCATAGGGTTTTTGCCTTCCTCAGAATCAAAAAGCCAAATTTTTATTATCAATAAAGCTGTGATTTAACAGATTAACCACAAAGTCGCTGTATGTGTCTTTATTCTGGGTAATGGGGGACTTGGATTAAAGGTTTCATTTGGCAGGGGAAGCATGGAAGAGGGTGTGTGAGAATGCATCCAATAAGCAATGAGTTGTATTTGTCAGTGTTGTGAGCTTGTGGTGACACCTGTCTGCACAGTTAACTTAAAAGGTGAACCACCCCTTTAAGAAATTACATATCAGGAAGAAGTAAAATCTGGAGGCAGCGGGCAGTACTTGGCAAACAATGCTAGGAATGAGCTGAGCATTAGTGCATTTTTTCAGTTTTATTTTGAAACTTTTATAAAATAATCAGGGTAAAAGCATAAACTGATTTACAATAGCCTGGGGGGAACAGTCTGTGCTGTATATAGCCTGGGGGGGACAGTCTGCGCTGTATATAGCCTGGGGGGAACAGACTGTGCTGTATATAGCCTGGGGGGAACAGACTGCGCTGTATATAGCCTGGGGGGAACAGACTGCGCTGTATATAGCCTGGGGGGAACAGACTGCACTGTATATAGCCTGGGGGGAACAGACTGCGCTGTATATAGCCTGGGGCGAACAGACTGCGCTGTATATAGCCTGGGGGGAACAGACTGTGCTGTATATAGCCTGGGGGGAACAGACTGTGCTGTATATAGCCTGGGGGGAACAGGCTGTGCTGTATATAGCCTGGGGGGAACAGATTGTGCTGTATATAGCCTGGGGGGAACAGACTGTGCTGTATATAGCCTGGGGGGAACAGACTGTGCTGTATATAGCCTGGGGGGAACAGACTGTGCTGTATATAGCCTGGGGGGAACAGACTGTGCTGTATATAGCCTGGGGGGAACAGACTGTGCTGTATATAGCCTGGGGGGAACAGTCTGTGCTGTATATAGCCTGGGGGGAACAGACTGTGCTGTATATAGCTGGGGGGAACAGACTGCGCTGTATATAGCCTGGGGGGAACAGACTGCGCTGTATATAGCCTGGGGGGAACAGACTGCACTGTATATAGCTGGGGGGAACAGACTGCGCTGTATATAGCCTGGGGGGAACAGTCTGTGCTGTATATAGCCTGGGGGGAACAGTCTGTGCTGTATATAGCCTGGGGGGAACAGACTGTGCTGTATATAGCCTGGGGGGAACAGACTGTGCTGTATATAGCTGGGGGGAACAGACCGCTGTATATAGCCTGGGGGGAACAGACTGTGCTGTGTATAGCCTGGGGGGAACAGACTGTGCTGTATATAGCCTGGGGGGAACAGACTGTGCTGTATATAGCCTGGGGGGAACAGACTGTGCTGTATATAGCTGGGGGGAACAGACCGCTGTATATAGCCTGGGGGGAACAGACTGTGCTGTATATAGCCTGGGGGGAACAGACTGTGCTGTATATAGCCTGGGGGGAACAGACTGTGCTGTATATAGCCTGGGGGGAACAGACTGTGCTGTATATAGCCTGGGGAGAACAGACTGTGCTGTATATAGCCTGGGGGGAACAGACTGCGCTGTATATAGCCTGGGGGGAACAGACTGCGCTGTATATAGCCTGGGGGGAACAGACTGCGCTGTATATAGCCTGGGGGGAACAGTCTGCGCTGTATATAGCCTGGGGGGAACAGTCTGCGCTGTATATAGCCTGGGGGGAACAGACTGCGCTGTATATAGCCTGGGGGGAACAGTCTGTGCTGTATATAGCCTGGGGGGAACAGTCTGCGCTGTATATAGCCTGGGGGGAACAGTCTGCGCTGTATATAGCCTGGGGGGAACAGTCTGCGCTGTATATAGCCTGGGGGGAACAGACTGTGCTGTATATAGCCTGGGGGGAACAGACTGTGCTGTATATAGCCTGGGGGGAACAGACTGTGCTGTATATAGCCTGGGGGGAACAGTCTGCGCTGTATATAGCCTGGGGGGAACAGACTGCGCTGTATATAGCCTGGGGGGAACAGACTGTGCAAATATGGGGTGATATATAACAGGATAATTAGGGTTGTAAGGTTAACAGTGAAGGATGGAATTTACATTTAAAGGGGAAGATGGAGCGGTATGTTCAAATAAGAAGAGGGGTTGGTAAGGTAGCAAAACAAGGGTAGGATCTAGAGGTTGTTTAACAGGAAAGATGGGTGATAGTTTAACAGAAGAATATGGAGAATTTGGTTAACAGGAAAAGTGAGTGGTGAGTTAAGTAACAGGGAAAGATGGGGAGGTAGGTAACAGGTCGATTGGGGGAATATTGAGAGGTTGGTTAACAGAAAAGATTGGAGTGGTAGGTAACATGATAATGGGTAGAAATTTAACAGAAAGAAGAAGAAGAAGAAGAAGAAGAAAAAGTGGAAGAATAAGCTGAAGTGGAAGAACAGTTTGGGGGTTTCCAACCCAACATAATACACAGTATTTGCTCACTTTGGTTGTTGTCGGAATGTTACACACATTACCCAGTATCACAGGGTGGCACAATGGAGGTCCTTATGGAATGAGAATCTGAAAAAGATACATATTCCTGTTCACTAACCCCATGAACTAAGTAGTCTAAATTTTAATTTTATTGTTTTTATTCTCATATTTTCTACCTTATCCTTCTATAAGTTCTAGCAATCAGATAATAGTTTAAATTCAAAGCCTAAAAGCTGGAAACCAAAGAAAATGAAGTCAAAAGCTACAAAAACAAAGACAAAATGCAGAGTTGTCTTTAAATACTATTGTAAACACCATACTAAAAATTCAATTTTAAGTTGAATAACCCTTTATGTTAGTAAGTGTGGAATGAGAATATTGTATAATCTCCACTTAAACCAGTGGTCTCCAACCTTTTTAGCAAAAGGACCGGTGTCAAGCGCGAACATTGTTCCACGGACCGGGGGGGGGGGGGGCGCGGGCGTTCATTTGCGCATTCATCTACTCCTTTCTATGTGCGTTGCTTTCCTCTGAGCCTCTATATGCACGTTGAGTTGATCGGCACAACGCTTTTATATACGCCTTTCTTTGGGAAGCGATTCATGTATGCCGCATTTTTACCGCGGCCGGGAACTGAGGCAGCCCCCTAGAAAGCACCCCGCAGCCCGGCACTGGTCCACGGACTGGCGGTTGGGGACCCCTGTATTAAACAACGAAAAAAAGAAAAACAGGTACATTTGTGCATTGGCAAATGGTAGGTATTGGTACTTATATGGTTATAGTCCATGGGTACCTGTGTTACTGGGTACATGAGAGTAAGCGTGGGCCCTTTCAGATGCAGCATTGGCCAGGTATGTGTCCATTTTTTGCTAAGGGGCTACTGCCGGTGATGGTGGGTCTCCTGGGGGAAACAGGACCGGGGTACCAAGACAGTCTGTCCAGTGGTGCTAGATTTGTATAAAGGTTAACATTTTGTCTTTCTTATCCAGAATGGTTCTCTCTAGTGTAACTGTATCGCCCATAGTTTTTTCCTTTCTTGGGCTTTGGGAGGTGTCTGGTCTTTCCAGCTGGAGTTGGCGGATTGGGTAGTAAGAGCTGTGGTCATTCTGTGGTACGTTAGCCACTGTGTACGTGGGAGCTGCCTTTCGTTGCATAGTTGTTGTAGGGGTACAACATATTGACCCATACATCCCCGATCATAGTGAGGTTCAGGGTATACCATATTTGTTGTGTGGCACAAGTCTGGGAAATTCTAGGTTTTGCCAAAGTGGGGTTTGTGGGTAGTGCGTAAATTTAATAAGTTTGTGCCCGGCTCGTATTACTTTGCCTTGTAGTAGTAGTAGCAGCGGTGACATTGGTGGAGAGTGAATTTTGTGTTTGGGGAGGCTAAAGATGGGCCATACACAGACTGACCTAAAGTTATTGTGAGACTTACACACTGCTGGTATAAAAAAATAACCTCCCAACTACCTCTTGTGGTTCCCACTGACTCCCAGGAATACTGCGCAAAAGTGCGGGTGGGCTTTTTTACCCTAAAATGCTTAGGATGTAAGAGTATCCATACGTGCACTTCTGTGAGGGGTTCTCCATCCATCTGTGTTTGGATGTAGACATTGATATTATGAGACAATTTGCAATTGGTCTTCTTTTATTTTTAATGGTTTTTCAGTTACTTAGCTTTTTGTTCAGCAGCTCTCCATTTGGTATTTCGGCAGCTATCTGGTTGCTAGGGTCTTATTTACGCCAACAACCAGGTAGTGGTTTAAACAAGAGATGGGAATATGAATAGTTAAGCAGCCTGCATGGAAAAGTAAGTAATACAAAATTACAATAATAATGAAATTGTAGCCTCGCAGAGCAATACCTTTTGGCTGTCGGGTCAGTGACCCCCATTTGAAAGCTGGAAAGAATTAGAAGAGAAAAGCAAATAATTCAAGAACTATAAAAAAATTAATTGGGAAGACCAAGAGCAATACTAAAAGTTAACTTAAAAGGGAATCATCCCTTTAGATGTGTTTAAGTTAGTTTTATAGAGAGAGAGGCAGCGGGTACTGATGACCTCTTAAGCGCCTCTTCTCCAGTGTAAACAAACCCAACTTGGCCAGTCTTTCTTCATAACTGAGACTTACCATACCCTTTATGGCGAAGATACATGGGGTGACTTTCCTGCCATAGACTACTGTATCAGTCACTGCCACTAATCATTTGCAGTTTTTCGCTGTGCAGATTAGTTGCACACCTTTCTACAAAGTCCCTACAAAGTGACTAATCGCTGCATGTGTCTTCACCCTTACCAGCTTAATTGCCCTTCTCTGAACCCTCTCTAATTCAATAATATCCTGTCTGAGCACTGGAGACCAAAACTTCACGGCATATACTAGATGGGGCCTTACCAGCGCTCTGTAAAATGGAAGAATAACCCCCTTCTCCCGTGAATATATGCCCATTTTAATACAGCTCGTTCTTTGCCCTTGCAGCTGCTGCCTGGCATTGCTTGCTACAGCCAAGTTTATTATCTACAAGGACTCCAAGGTCCTTCTCCATTATGGCCTAGTGCAGTCCCATTAAGGGTATAAGTGGCTGCATATTTTTACATCCCAGGTGCATGACCTTACATTTATCCACATTAAATCTCATCTGCCACTTAGCTGCCCAGATTGCCAGTTGGCCAAGATCCTGCTGCAGGGATGCCACATCCTGGATAGAATTGACTGGTCTGCAGAGTTTTTTGTCATCTGCAAACACTGATACATTACTCATAATACCCTCCCCTAAGTCATTTATGAACAAGTTAAACAAAAGTGGACCCAGTACAGAACCCTGAGGGACCCCACTGAGAACTTTACTCCAAGTAGAGAATGTACCATTAACAACCACCCTCTGTACCCGATCCTGTAGCCAGTTTCCTATCCATGTGCAAACGACTTCACTAAGCCCAGTGGTGGGCAAACCGCGGCTCTTTAGCCCCTTGAATTTGGCTCTTCCAGGTGTGGGCTCACACGTACAGTGCGATCGCATTTTTGTTGCCTGTAGCAAAAATCAGCAGGAAGGGGGTGATCTTTGGGCTATGGGAGACGCGACGCAGGCGGGGGGTGGGATACGCAGGGCAGGGGAGGCTCGCTCGTTTCATGCACGAGTGAGCCAGTGACAAAATTTGGCTCTCAAAAGAAATCGCAGTTTTGTTGATATTTGGCTCAGTTGACTAATAAGGTTGCCCACCACTGACTAAGCCCAACAGACCTTAGTTTAGAAAGCAGTTGTTTGTGGGGAACGGTATTGAATACTTTGGCAAAATCCAAATAGATCACATCTACTGCATCCCCACTGTCCGGCTTCTTACTAACCCCATCATAAAAAGCCATCAAATTGGTCTGACATGACCTGCCCTTCATAAAGCCATGCTGATTACTGCTCATAATGCCATTCTGCACAACATAATTTTGTATGACTAAGCTTATTCTTATATTATACTGATCCTTCAGCTCATTATTCCTGGCAGTGACATTGAAACACAGTAACGGTAAATGAAATCCTGCAATATTTTGTAATGCCCCTGCCATTAAGATAATCAAGAAGGAGCCAGAGAACATGGCTGCCATCCAGAAAGAGGCAAGTGGCTGCAGACCATCAGTTCTTGTTCCATGCTCATGCAGCATTCCAGAGCCAGGTATAAGATCAGTCATGTCAAACTATTAATTAAGCTTCAGATATAAGATCCATTATCTGGAAACCTGTTATCTAGAAAGCTCTGAAAATTGGGAATGTCATTTTCCACAATCCATTTTAATAAGAATAATTTTATGACTTTTTTTTTTTTTTTTTTTTAAATAACATAGTAACATAGTTACATAACATCCTTTATATCTGTAATAATGAAAGTGCCTTGTACATTATGTTAACTAAGCTGCAGAAATCCAATAGGTGGCAAAGCAAAGCAATATTTTTTTGTGTGTGTTTAATATGTTTTGTGGATGTGCATGCAGTCGTGGGGGGTCATTGTCCCCACCATGCAATGACAAGCAACGGGGGCAATGACAAGGGAGGGTGGACAAGGGGTAGTCAGGAGAGTGGCCTGGTGTCTGCCATCATTGCATCCTAGGCAGCTGCCTCTTCTGCTTACCATTAGTTCTGGCCCTGATCCAAACACAGAGATTACTTATCCAAAAAAAACAAGGTCCCAAGCATTTTGCATAATAGATCGCTTACTTGTACTGGCCTGTCATTTATAGCATGTCAGTCAAAGATGGGCTGTTTCACTTTTAACTGAAGAGCAGCCCCCCTAGTCATTATTAGCTTTTTAGTAAAATGTTTGTATCAAGCTATAGCCACATCATTTTATGTAAACAACCAGAAGCCAACAAGTATCCAGTGTCACAAATCATGTAAGTATATACAGCAGGTTGGCCATTAAATTCCCTGTTATATGGTTTTGTATATCTTTGTGCATCTCTCTCTATTTGTATAACAATTAAATTACCTGTTTTCTGCTGTTCAGTGTTGTGCTACACATACTTCTGTCTTAGTCTCTTCCCCTTTGTCTCTATAACTAGCTATATGACTTCTTCATAATGGAATATGCCAGAGGTGGATAGACACCACCTGGAGAGAGAAGTGATGTAAGTGACAAAACATTGATTCAAATATAATTTATACTGGGTTAAATGCAGTATAAAAATGTCATAGGGTTATCAACTGGCACCCAATGAAAAACCCAACATAACTTTACCCTGGAGAGCACAAGATATTATTTAATGTTTTATATAAGAAGAATTTCATCTGGCCAGTGCAATTGTACAATACAGTAATGGTACATTAAGGGTCATGTGATTTGGTAAAATAATCTTGTACTAGGAATAGAATTGGTTGTAAGTCCTCAGGGCACATGTGTCACACTGAGGGGAGTCCGACAGGACAATGATGTTCCCATCATTGTAGGGGTTAAATTGGCTCCACACATGTAGTCATTTTATGTAATTTGGTACTTATATAAGGCTGATGTCAGACGAGGCATAGGGCAGATATTTTCGGCAAGCAGAAAAACGATTGGTGAAAATTCCGCCTGAAAATTCCACCCTACACCTCCTACATGTGCCTGCACCCGAATGAATGAGATATGCTGGGGTGCAGGCACATGTAGCAGAAATACACATAAAAACGCATAAGAGTCTTGCGTTTTTATGCGTATTTTGGCTACATGTGCCTGCACCCCAGCATATCTCATTCATTCGGGTGCAGGTACATGTAGGAGGCGTAGGGCGGTATTTTCAGCAAACGCTCTTCTGCTTGCCAAAAATATCCGCCCTGCGCCTCGTCTGGCGTTAGCCTAACTTTCTGTTTCACATCACTGTATGTGTCTCAATAGAAGTGCTGGTTCAGGTATGAAAAACTCTTACTGCAGAGTGTGTTGGTATTCTCTGTGCTGACATTCATTCTCTCTATATTTGTATTTATGTATTCAATGTAAAGATTAATAAAATATCCCATTTTAAAAAGCTTCTGTCTGGCACCTGTCTCACTCACTAACAAACACCTAGAACTTTATTTCTTTGTTATTTATAAGAAAAATATAAAAGAAGCCACATATCACTTGCTTTTTGAGCAGCAGCAATCAGGTTATTTAGCTAAGGTCCAGCAATTTGAAACACACATGCCAAGTTATCTGGCAGGTGATGTGGGAGTTGTAGTTAAACAATAACTTTAGGGCCATCCACTTGCACATTTCTATAAAACTACAATTTGCTTTTTCTACATTTTTCTACAATTATAAATAAATATTGTAGAAACAGTAACTTGTGCTATAACTTTGCAGCCACTCTTTATATGTATGCAAGCTAATCGATAACAGAATATATAGGCGTTTCTTAAGAATACATTGATTGGCTATAGTAAATGCTACAGACTGACCAGGCGGGCCTGATTAGACTCAGCTGGCTAATCAAAAAGCCTGAAGGCCTGGCTAGTTAGTCTACAGAAGAGCTTTGGCTGAGAAACAGAGAGGTGTCTGTGAAAACAACATACAGGAATCTATGTGGCTGTACACACACAGTTGCCTGTGCAGAGGTCTGTAATATTGCTGCAATTGATGTGTCACTGTAATGGAGGAATTCTCTTTTATACACTTTTTGTTATACCCTTATCTGGCTATTGAAGTAAGATTTGTATCTGCGTGTGTAAATTGCAGGAGGGTGACTGGCAGTGGATCTAAGCCTGCTGGTGAGCAGCACAAACCCAAATGCAAAAAAGCCTGAAGGGCTGTGTATATGTGGATATAAAGGATATAAACAATAAGCTGCTTTACTTTCCCTTTGCACATGTTTGCTGTTGAGGGGTGTGGCCTCATGATATGCCGCAGCAAATCAGCTTTCACTCTGCTCTGTCACTCACACATTTCTGCTTAACTGATGCAGACCAGTGCAAAATTTTTTTGTCTAGACTTTTATATTTTCAATCTTATAAAAACATTTTTCATGACGTTCCCCTTTAATATATCAGATGAAAGTGAGTGTAGTACTAGCCAGACCAGGATGACTTTGACATAGTTGGCCAACTTGAAGAATATAGAAAATAAATGTAATATCATTGGTTGCTATGGGTAACTGCACTGGTGCAGTTTAGAACCTGATTGTGAACCAGGCCCATACTGTAAGAGATACATATGGTTACTTCCATTAAAATATATTTAAATGTAAAAAATGTTAATATGAAGACATTTGGTTTGTTGTTAAACTAGGTCATTAAACACAGAAACTTCAAACGTTACCCTTACAACAATAAAAAAATTGCACCTGTTAATTTTGTCTGACTTAAGCCTGATTGAACTTTTGCTAAAACCACAGATGTACAATACTTTTGCCAAAGCAGTATTAAATTTGAAAATTTCAACAAAAATTTATGGTTAAAAAAAAAAAAAGTGAGTTAGTTCACTAATATAAGTTTAGCTAAAGTGAATCAGATTTGTGGGAGAAATACCTTAATCAGAGCAAATGTAATCCCACATGTACAGGCCAACATAAAATACTAGTTGAAAACTGACTTGTTAATGCCAGGTTTGGATGACTGCAGTTGAATCACCAGCACAGAAGAATGAGGGATAAAATCTGTTGCACAACTAAAGGTGATTCAAACTCGTGTAGCAACCCTGAAAGTTCAGTGTTTGCCAATCGGGCAGTTTTACTTAGGTTTGAACACCTAAAGGTGGCACTAAGTTCCCTGTGTGTAACCAGTTCCCTTTCCAGGTTACAAGCTCTTGAAATGCCCAGTAGGTAGAGGTGTACTCCAATATAAAAGGGATGGCACCCATGTTCTCAGGGTCTTTTCCTGAGACCTCACCTCTTGGGAAGTGCTTACAGGTCTGGGCTTTAGTTAGATTAAGTTAGAAACAAGCTTGTTTGTTAGAGGCAGGCACAGGATAGATCATATAAGTAGCTCCAAGCTTCAACGAGGAGAATAGTGAGTTAGAATCTTGCAGTGCCTTGCAGGGCTTGTCCAGGATATTATTGAAATGCTAACTAACACTGTGACAGGCGCTGCTGTTCCCGATCCATAGGAAAAAAGGGCCGCCAGAGCGAGTATTTGTGTAAGGCAGATCCAGGTGTTGTGTCACAGTCTGGCCCTGAGTTCCGTACCGGCTAGATTTCTAGGCTGCCCAATTTCTAAAATCCAGCTAGGGCAAATTTGTCACCAGAATCTGGGAATGAAAGGTGCATGAAACCTTTGCGCAAGACTTTACGATGGCCATCTTAGGCACTCAGTGTGCAATTAGCGACTGAACAGAGCAGATGTCCACGTGTTCCATTCCAAGCTAACATCCTGGTTACAGCAATCATGTTAGATCAGGACAGCATCAATGGCGCTTCTTTACCATAGGAACCTGCGCAGACAAACACCACTCATGACAGCCCTGCCTGACAGGTTTCCCTGGGGCATGATTGCGGATACTGGCTGCTGGTTCATGTGGTTTGGGATTTTTGCTGAAGAGGAAATCTGTGGCAAAGAGCACGTGATGGTGCCATTGTGCGGCTGGTGTGGGAACTGCCAGCAGGACTGCTGAATGGGCCTGTTTGCAGCTGAGCAGCATCTGAACCACTTAAGGCCAAGGAAGCACCCCTGTATGTGAGAGGGAAATCACCTGCAACAGGTGATGCTGGGGAAAAGAGAGATCACTGTTCATTCAGCTGCCCCCCTTCTGCTGCAGCTCTATGGGAACAGAGGCGTGGGAGGAGGTTGCCTGTTGGCCCACCTTGGCGTGTGTGAGATCAGGGCAGGAATAAATCTTTGCCCCAGTGTCAAATGTGCAGTCCCTTAAAGGCGGTCAGACCCACCATCTAGAGAGGCCCATTCCTACTGATGGGGGAAGCTCCACAGGGGAGCCTATTCCTGGCTGGGAGAAGTATGCTGAAGCAGAGGAGGACACTGGGGCCAGTCATTGGACCATGTTTAAGTTGCCTGTCAGTTTCTGGGCCCCACCTAAGATCAGCCAAGAGGGGGACTTAATTTCTGTGTCCCGTATCCACAGAGTGTTCAATTTCTGAGTACACCAGCTTTTTGCCTCCAATATTCTAACCCACCCTAAATGTCCCAGGTGGATGTGGGCCTGGAAGTATGTTTGCATGCTGGAGAAAGAGTGGTGGGCGCACCCTTGTCGCTTTGTTCATCTATTCAACCGGTCAGTTGACAGGCATCTCAGGTGACCTATATTTTAATAACTCTCTGGCTATTTTCACCCTTGTGAGTAACAGCCAGAGGCAAAATTTATTGTACGACTGCTGGGAGTCCCTGGGTTGTTGTCCCAACCGGCCAGTGCCCTATGGCAGATCCATTAAATGAACAGTGCCTATTTAACTAATTTATATAGTGTAAGTAAAGTTTATTTTGCTCAACTAATATGAGAAAAAAGAAATTGAAATTATTTCTTAGAGTGAAAGGTCCCCTTTAAAACTTCCAATGGAAATATTGCACAACTGTGCTCCTTCTAAAGCATATATGCCCTGCTCCAACACCCTGTAAAACCACCTTCCACAAAGCAAACATAATAAAGAAGTCCCTGTCAAATGTCAGAAAATCGTTTTCCTACATGACACTTCAGTACAGTACAGTATATCCTTTGATGAACGTTTCATGACAATCATGATTCTATAAAATCTAGAATTGTAGACTTTTCTGTTCCTGTTAATGGTTGTTATCCCTACTGTGTGCACTAAAAGCTTACAGATGTGGTGTATTTGGATTCCCAACATAAAGAACAGTTAGGTTAACATTTGGAGAGAATGCCTTTATGGCCATATATTGATATCAAATGGGAGCTTCAAGCAAAACGCAAGCTAAATTTATGCAGCAGCTTCTGTGGTGTCCCCTGGGTCTGTACAATGCAATCCCAGCAAGTCCTAGCATTTCTGCATTGTTTATTTCTTATGGAGGGGGAGATAATACTCAACAGCCTGTGAAGTTTTAGGGAAACACAGCAGGGTTTGCAGCACAAATGCAGGCCACTCAAAACATCCAGAAAACACAGTGGGGTTTGCAGCACAAATGCAGGCCACTCAAAACATCCAGAAAACACAGTGGGGTTTGCAGCACAAATGCAGGCCACTCAAAACATCCAGAAAACACAGTGGGGTTTGCAGCACAAATGCAGGCCACTCAAAACATCCAGAAAACAGTCAGTTTATTTTTTAACTCGAGAGGCTTTTCAGCAGCAGAAGCAAAAGGATAACAGAAAACAGTTTGTATTCAGCAACCAAAAGTCCAACAGAACAGAGTTGGCTTAATTTAGCCACAAAGTGTTCCACATGCAGTCCAAACAAATGCATTTGGCTTACTTTAACTGATAAATGCAGTCCCAACAAACACTGGTTTGTCTCAGGAAAATCAGCAGGTGAATCCCAAACAGCTCACATGTGCAGCATCTACTTCCCCACTCAGCTCATCCCAACCTGCCTTTCCCTTCCTTAAACACCCCCTTGGCTGTCCAGCTCACACTCTACTGCTAGTTAACCCTGTGTTGGTTCTCTTAAAGGATCAGAACCTAAGAAATGGGGATATATCCCTCCAGGATATATCCCCTCTATCTTGTTCAGGTCCTTACCCTGGCATTTTTGGTGTCTCGTGCACATTTTAGTTGTAGGTTTGAGCACACCTATGTGCAATACATAATTTAATTGTATACTGCCGGCTTGCAGCCAGGGTTTGCCATCTTTCCCAATATTTAAAAAGTATGTACCAGCTGCTTGGACTGAGACGGATCAAAGTCCCAAATGTGTGGAAATGAAGGTGGGGGCAGAATGACATGGAAATAAAGGTAAACCAGGAAGTACATTTTTGGTAAGTTTATAAAACTAGCTCAGCATTAACTGGCGATTTACTGGGTAAACAAGCTTTAAAGGAACAGTTTAGTGTTAAAATTAAACTGGGTAAAACACTGCGCAAAATAAAAAATATTTCTAATATAGTTAATTAGGCAAAAATGTAATCTATAAAGGCTGGAGTGAGTGGGTGTCTAACATAATAGCCAGAACACTACTTCCTGCTTTCAGCTCTCTAGCCTCTTAGTTAGTCTGTGACTTTAGGGAGGGCACAAGGGACATAACTGGGCAGTCAGGTCAGATTCAAAAGCAAACTAACTGAACAGTTACCGTATATACTCGAGTATAAGCCGAGTTTTTCAGCACAAAAAATGTGCCAAAAAGTAACCCTCGGCTTATACTCGAGTATACCTCCCTCCTACCTAACTCCCTCCGCTTGTGTCCGTCCTGACGACTCTTGCCGAATTGAGCGCGCTTGCACCTAGCCTAGACAGGCGTGCGTGCGTCCAGACGTCAATGCGCGTATGCGTGCACGGACGCACGCCGCGCCTTGCAGGAGGGACCCATCACCGCACCTTGCTGCAAGGACCCATCGTCAAATCCTGTATCGGCGTGCACGGAAACACCTGGTCGCACAACGCGCCTTGCATCCTCTGATCCTGCTCCCAAGGCAAGCCTCAATATCACACGTGCCCCCCAGTCCTCTTCAGCTTGCTAGTTCTCCTTGGGCCCGAATCGATTCTTTCTAACACCTGATGCACTGACAGTATAGGACGTACTAGTGCGACTGCTTTTTGCTGCTGATTTGTGTGCGCTGTTCATAAAACACAAATCATCAGCAAGAAGGAGTCACGCTGGTGCGACCTATATTCCTACTGCATCTGGTATTAGAAGTGATCAACAAAAATAAATAAAAATCTGTGGTTGGAGGGTAGACAAGAAGAGACAATGCTGTTGCGCCCCTATGTACAGTGCCCTAGGCAGTTCTGCCTATCCCTAGTTCCTCTGCAAGCCATATAATGCTGATAAATCTGACAGGTGACAAGAGAAGGTCCAGACATAACATTATTAGCAATGAATTTTAGCTGATAAGGGAAAATTAATCATAGTTCACAAACTGCCCATCTTCAGGAAAAAAGAAAGATAACTTATTTACAAAAATTAAATTTGTATTAAGTCCAGCATCAAGAATTATTTTGCCCTTGTAACTACTATTGTAGTACTGTGGTGGGACTTGTACACTGGGGTCCAAGTACTTGATAATTAGTATGGCAGCTTCCTTAGCTTTTGTCTGTAGCATTTTTCTTTCCCTAAAGTTATCTATTTATTTATCTGTTATTTATTTGAATATTGAAACTTGGCAGTAGTGGTTGCATTTCCCACCCTTGGCTTATACTCGAGTCAATAAGTTTTCCCAGTTTTCCTAGGTAAAATTAGGTACCTCGGCTTATATTCGGATCGGCTTATACTCGAGTATATACGGTATGTCCCATATGGCTCCCCCTCAAGTCACTGATTGGTAACTGACTGCTAACAGTTTAGAGAGGGGGAAGTAGTGTTCTGGCTTTTATGGTAGATATCCATTCATTCCGGCCTTTATAGATTCCTTTTTTAGCTAACTAATTATATTGAACCTTTTTTTATTTTGTGCAGTCTGTCTGTTTTGCCCAGTTTCATTTTTACACTGAACTGTTCCTTTAATATATGCATTTTTGCAGATATGCATTTCACAGTGTTTTTATAAATTTAACATACTGTATTTTAATGGAGTTTATGTGTGTTACAAATACATTTAAATAGGAAAATTCATGTTCAACTCAAAATAACACATTTCCTTGTTGCAAAAAATACATATAAATGCAATATGTGCATTCTGATGTGTTCACATGCCTGTGTGCAAGGGTCCTTATATTTTGTACAAACAGGTTAAGCCTTTGCTTTTATGTGTGCTTGCATGGCAGCTTGGAGTCCTAAGGTCAGTATGATTGTGTTATCTATCTATGACGATACAGAAGAGTGAATTGGTAGTGGCAGAATTCAGCTAATGTTCCCAGATCCCAGCTGTATTTGTATAAGGAGAAATTGCAGGTCAGTGTGATCAGTAGTAAAGACCACACAGCTTAAATGTACATAAAGGACAGAACAAGGCTGTGAACACTTGTCATAAGGTTATGTGGATGGCGAGCCAAATCATGTCCACATTGCTGAAATGAACATGTTTGTTGTTTGGCAGAGCACAACTTTACTACTATCCAAATCAGATTTGATGCTGTGTGCAGCTGTGTTTCACGCTTTCTATATGGATTTGCACTCGCAAACTAATGGTGCTGAGTAGTTAAGCAGGTTTCCTAATACTAATTAAATAGTGTAAATCCCAGAGGATAGGAAGACATTACTGTTCTATAATACAAACTCAGTTGTGTAGCCACTGATGTGTTACTGTGTATTTAGCAAGCTAAGCTAACATTAAATGTCTTGGCATCCAGGGCAAAACCAACTCACTGCTCATGGCAGATGCACCCCCTCACTCCTATCTGTATGTTTCAGGCAAGTTAGTAGTTATTATCAAAGTTATGAATATCTACTCAAAACTTCCACGTTACTGAACCTGCTTTTCCACATGTCTTTAGTTACTAAAGTGAAAAAATATTCTGTGTATAAATGCCAGGGGGTTCTAAAGAATTTGGTGCTCCATATGCATGGGATTGCCAAACTACTGTATGTACCATGTAGAAACCCCAGAATTAAAAAGTGCATGTAAATTGTCATCTATCACATCAGCAACTGCCTGATTTTTATGTGGGATAAATGCCATAAAATATCAGTTGCCCCCCAGAATCATATAATATTATTATTAACAACATGTATTTATAAAGCGCCAACATATTATACAATATTTACAAGGATTGGGAGAAGGTCAGACAGAACATGGGAGAGAATTGCAAAATCTTGAATGTGAGTATGTAAGGAGGTAATGAGAGAGAAGTAGGAGAAGCATAACAAGCGATTTGGTGAGTATCTAGAGATGAGTTCAGAGATGTAGGGTGGGGCAGAGATATGAACACTTTGAATGCTTTGAATGTTAGAGTCATTAGTTTAAATTTTATCCTGGATGGTAGGGAGACCAGTGCAGGGATTGGCAGAGCGGCACGGCAGAGGAGGAGTGGTTGCTGTGGTGTATGAGCCTGGCTGCAGTATTCATTATGGATTGGAGAGGTGACAGTCTCTGGAGGGGAAGGCCAATTAACAGAGAGGTACAGTAGTCTAGAAGTGATATGATGAGAGTGAATAAAAATTTTGGCAGCATCTTTGGTGATAAAGTGATTGTATTTTGGAAATATTTCTTAGGTGAAAGTGATATGATTTGATATGTGACTGAATATGAGGAGTGAAGTACAGGGCAGAACTGAGGATACCCCCAAGGAATAGTGGAATTGTTAACTGTGATTGAAGTTTTATATTTTTAGAAAGTTCATATGTTGACCAAAGTTGGCATTTTTATTCCAAACTAAAACTGGTTGTATAAGAATCTAACCCACCAAACTGTTAGCCAGGTGGTTATGAGGGGTCTCTTACTATACTGCAGACATGGTATGGAAGGGCCAAATTAGCAGCATTTATAAGTCCATGTTTGGCCATTTTACAAACTGCTATTTTTGCTAAACCTATGGAAATGCACAAACAGCCTCCAATTTCCTTTTCCCCACACTAGGCTTTCTTACTGTTCATCCTGACGAAGGGATGGAGTGCCCCCCCGAATCATTGATTTTTTTTTGTGGTACATAAAAAATGGGGTAAGCTCCCCAGCTGAAATTTTGCTTGAGTGCAGTCACTATTTCTACTTTGTTTCTTACTGTTAACCAACTGACTTACATGATCCTGCAGCAGTTCTCCTCCCCAAGTACTATCTGACCCAGCTAGGTCTTGCTCAGTGAGCATGAAACCCCTCTCATGATATTCAGTTGACCTTGGTGTTGCAATTTCATTGCCAGGTCTGTAAAGTGACAATTTGCTCAAATTTGCAACTGAGGTAAGCACACTGGGATTCCTGTTCTAAATCTGACTCAAACCTTCAATCTTTAAAGAAGTTATTATTCTAGTTAAAGCACAGAAAAACTGGAAAGACAACTAGAATATGTATAAGCAGACCTCTTAAGTTTCAAATTACTTTTGTTACAACTCCTGTTTTAAATGCCAGTGATGTAAAACTAAATGCAAAGTATTGAAGCTTCTAGCAAACTTGCTCCCACCCCTAAGCCCCTTCTACACTTTGCTGTTTAGCACCTATGAAAGGAAAACCCTGGACATAATTAACCACATCAAATTAAATAAACAACCCACGTGCTAAAATAATAGATAATAGCAAATGTTCATCCATTGTTTTATCCTTTTTTTGTGTCTTTATTCATTCCACCAGCCTGTTAGTATGCAGGGTCACTAGAGTCCCCAGTTGCTGGAGTTGATACATTTCTTACAATGCCCACCTCTTAGGGCTCTGGCACAAGAGGAGATTTGTCACCTGCGTTTTTTTCCCCCTGGCGCTTTGGCGACAAGTCGCCACGACAATACCCACGAAGAGATTTCATGTGAGTTGAGCTCCAGGCGATCTGCTACCCATGGTACACTCAACAGTTAACCCCCCTCATGTTTACTCAAGTCGCTCAGAAAAGGGTCTTTGTGCAATTTGAAACAGCAGGCGATTTGAAGTAGCCTCGTATGTTTTGACACTGGCGATTTCCATTGATTTAGCATTGGCATCTTGTCGCTCGTCTTGTCGCCAAATCGCTCTTTTAAAAATCGCCGGCGACAAATCTCCTCGTGTGCCAGAGCCCTTAATAAACTGTATCA
Organism: Xenopus tropicalis; assembly: GCF_000004195.4. Lineage (NCBI taxonomy): Eukaryota > Metazoa > Chordata > Amphibia > Anura > Pipidae > Xenopus > Xenopus tropicalis. The sequence continues at coordinate 27,842,435 of NC_030686.2, read as the reverse complement.
CTGTTTGCCGATGACACACAACTATGCAGGACAACTAATTTCATCAAGGATGTGGCATCGTTGCAGGGGGATCTGGACAAGCTAGCAATCTGGGTGGCTAAAGCTGGCCATACACGTGTGGGTTTTAAAAGATCTTTTCGTTATTGTACAACCAAGCTTATTATAAAAAGGATTGTTTAAAAGTATGATTTGTCCACCATCAAAAATGACCATTTCAAGTGTTATCGTCTAGTTAAAGCCAGGACAGTATTTTTTTTTTTTGTGGTCTGTCTATTTTTGGACTACTGGAAAACTCAGCCTTTAAATAAACCTGTCCTCTATAAGTGTTTTATTGATGATAACTAAATCATCTGAAAGGGCCATAGTAGTTCCCTTAAGTGTTTCCCTTCTTTACAAAAATAGTTTTGTCAATGGCATCTTTTTTACTTCTGTTATCCGTAACATTAAATGATCTGTCTTGACCTGAAATTGGAAGGTTGGAATGACAGGATTTGTGAGTTGTACTCATCTTAAGGAAGTATCCGTGAATGGCTAAATAGGGACTGGTAACCGTCATCACAAATAGCTTATAATCTTTTCTTATAGCCAATTTTGAAGTTAAGGAGAAACTGCTCTTAAATTGTAGATTATAAGCAGATATTTTGCATAAGAGATATATTTAAAAAGGCTTGAAACCTTGGCTTATAAAGAAAACTAGGAAGGGAGCCCTGAATGGGGATAAGAATTTGTTCATTGGATTAAAGATAAAGATAGTAATATACATAAAGCTAGTGGTAGGTTTATAAAATTAAAAAAAATAACATAACAATAGGTATAATAATGGAGATAATCCCATTTTTGCAATACATTTATACTGGGGTATAAGGACGCCACTCAGTGAAAGACATTACAGACCCAAACACAACTTAATCTTTTTGAACAGTTAACGTAATTTTAAGCAACTTTGCAATATACATTAATTAAAAATATGCAGCCTTCTCATAATTCCCTGCACAAGTGATGTCAATGAAGAAAGGAACATCACATTGCAATCCATTGTGGGTTATGTAGTTACCGCATGCTGCATTTCATATGATGCAGAAAGAGAAATGTTTTGCAGCATATACAAATTGTATTAATACATACTTTTTAAAGGAGACGGAAGTCATTCTGGCATTTTACTGCCAATAGATTTGCCACATTAATGCCACCTAGAACAATATATTTATTCTGCAGAAACCATTACCATACCTGAGTAAACAGCTTTAGAAGCTTTCTCCATTTGCTGAAAATAGCAGCTGCCATTTTTAAGTAGCTTCCTTCCTGCAGTCTCTAGCAGTTATAGCTCAGATCACACATTCCTAAGGGAGGGGGGAGGGAGTTCTTGGCATTCTAGTGGGTGGGGGAGCAAGAGAGGGGAGAGAGAAGAGAACTGAGCAGACTCTAGCCACAGGAATTAAGGATGTTTCTAAGAGTGAAGACACATGGAGCTACTTAGTCACGGCTACTTAAAGCTAGGAAATCCCCTGCCATAGACAGTACTGAGAATTGCCTCTGCTAAAACACACAGAGACGGTTATCAGCAAATGATCAGCATTGGCTTTTTTAGTAGCCATGACGAGTAGCTGCTACTAGTAACTCTGTGTGTCTTCACCCTAATGGTTAAACTGAGCTCAGGAGAGGAGGTTAGAAGAAAACACATGTTTCTTCAGCAGTTTGCACAGCTAGAGCAGAGTTTCTGTGGCAACCCGTAGTGCCATTTCTTCATTGGCTGCTAGACTGGAGGGCAGTGTTGGACTGGGGTGTCCTGGGTCCACCTGAACTGCCAGCTTATGGGTCCCCCACCCCAATTGTGACCTCCTCTACAGTGAGCCCTATGCCACTGCCACCACCCCCTGCACGGATATGCCACCTAGATTTCTCCATGCGGCCACACCAGTCAGGTGGGGGAATGCTTGCAGTTCCCATCAGGGATTGGATCTGGGTCGGCCCAGTCTGACCTTGAATTTAAAGCTAACAATTTAACGGTCTTATGGGGCAAATCAATATTAAGAGCCTGCTTTTGAAGGATTAATATATAACCGGGAAAACTGGCCAAATATGTTTAGTTAACTGTAAAAATTGGGGTGGGGTTGGGTTGTTAAGGGTTTAAAATTATTAACTATAATGTACATCAGTGCTGTCCAACTGGCGGCCCGCGACCCCCCTCTGTGTGGCCCCCCACCTGTCTGGCTGCTTTGATGGTTTACCTTTGAGTAAGCATTAAATGGTATCAGTACTGAGATTAACTGGCCCCCTGCATGGTTCTCACCTCAGATTCAGGCTGTAATCAGGCTGTATTGTTTAAATATGTAATTCCCTGTGTTTTTCACACCTTTTAATGTCTGCATTGTTCACCCCCTGCTGTGTTCACACCTCAGGCTCAGACTGTAATCACCCCCATTGTTCACTTCTTCACACCTCAGACATAGGTACTGTAGGCAGAGTATGGCACATACAGACAGCATAGGGCAGGTAAAGTATGGCACACACAGGCAGCATAGGTCAGGGAGGGTATGGCACACACAGGCAGGGTAGGGCAGGCAGAGTATGGCACACACAGGCAAGGTAGGGCAGGCAAAGTATGGCACACAGAGGCAGCATAGGGAAGACAGAGTATGGCACACACAGGCAGGGTAGGACAGGCAGAGTATGGCACACACAGGCAGGGTAGGGAAGACAGTGTATGGCACACACAGGCAGGGTAGGACAGGCAGAGTATGGCACACACAGACAGCATAGGACAGGCAGTGTGCTGCCTGTGTGTGCCATACTCTGCTTGCCCTATGCTGCTTGTGGGAGGTGAACCTGGCAGGGGTTTGTTAGCAATTGGAAATAGCCATTAAATGGTCCCAAAGGTGTGTAATTATGTACTGGGGGTTGCTCTGCTATCCACAGGGGAGGAGGAGGCATATGGAATTTAAGGGTATATCTTAATATGACATAATTCTTTCACATATGAATGATGGTTGATATCCCCACAGTAAGGACCAAGCATTTGGGATTTTGCTGTGCTACCACCATTGTGATAAAATAGGTGTGGTTTGAAGTGGGTGTGGTTTCAAAAAGGGGAGTGGTCAAAACTGGCTTCCATTAGCGACCCTCCACCATGTATGCTAGAGAAATTCCGGCCCTCGGCACCGTAGTGTCACGGTCGGCACCCAATACCAGATCAAGTGCCAAGCACCCTGGTCTCGGCTCGTGCTTCACCAGTAGCGTGACCGCCTTTGGCTTTGGGAGGAGCCCTCAGCTACTCGGATGCCACCTGGACTTATACGAGAGGTGCAGAGCAGGAGTTCTGGCTAGCAATGGGGCACGACTGTAAAAAGTCTTAAGGTCAATGGTCACGGTACAGATAGGAGTGGGCAAATACGTGGTCAGACAGGCTGGGTCGAGGCGGGCAGATAACTAGGATCGTCAGGCAGGCAAAGGGTCAAACCGGGTAATCAATCAGAAGGATGAGGCGGAAACAGTAGTCAAAGACAGGCACGGATCAGGATACAGATAATCAGAATCGTCAAAGCCAGGCAGGGTCAAAAACAGGAACAAACAAAAGCTTTAAGCACAAATACAGGCACCAGGAATAAACCTATCACGGGCAATGAGTAGCAAAAGAAAGGCCCTTTAAATAATTCAAATTTGGCGCCATTGCGCGCTGACGTCATGCGCCATGACGTCATCCGTCAGCGCGCCTGCGCCTTTAAATAGGATGAAGACGCGCGGCGCGCGCACTAGCAGCAGGCCGGCAAGACGAGCAGCGCGGCGGGCGTCCCCGCCGATGGCAGCGCGGCGGGCGTCCCCGCCGCACCGGTAAATTTATTACATTACCCCCCTCTCTAGGGGGGGCCACAGGACCCCCAGGTTTCTCAGGAAACTTGGCATGAAATTGCCTCTGAAGGCGATCAGCCTTGATGTCATCTACTGAGACCCAAGAGTTCTCTTCAGAGTCATAACCCTTCCACCTGACTAGATACTGGAGCCGACCACGCACCACACGAGAGTCCAGAAGCTCCTGGACCTCAAACTCGGACTGCCCGTCAACCAATACTGGGGGAGAAACCGGTAATGCACGGACCTGAGGAGCTGGCTTTAAAAGAGAAACATGGAAAGAATCAGAAATCTTAAAGGTTTGCGGAAGCTTAAGACGAACAGAAGAGGGGTTTATAACCTCAGTAATAGCATAAGGACCAATAAATCTAGGCCCCAACTTAAGAGAAGGGATTCTCAACTTAATATTCTTTGTGGATAGCCAGACAGAATCACCAACTTGATAGTGGGGAGCCTCCCTGCGAGATCTGTCAGCAGATTTCTTTTGGATCGCAGTGGCTTTAGAAAGAGAATCATGAACATCAGACCAAATCTTAGCAAACAAACTAATCGAGGAATTAACAGAGGGCACAGACGACAATAAACCGGAAAACGAAAATGCTTTTGGGTGAAGACCATTAACAATGAAAAAAGGAGACTGACCAGTAGAGGAGTGAGTGGCGTTATTATACGCAAATTCTGCCCAGGGTAATAGCTCCGCCCAAGAGGACTGGTTGTTAGCCACATAACACCTCAGGAATTGTTCAAGTGACTGGTTAACTCTTTCAGTTTGGCCATTAGTCTGAGGGTGATATGCGGTGGAAAATGATAATTCAATCCCCACCAGAGAACAGAATGCTCACCAAAACTTAGAAACAAATTGCACTCCTCTATCAGAGACCATGTTAATCGGAAATCCATGCAACTTGAAAATATTAGACACAAATAAATCAGCCAAGGATTAAGCGGAAGGGAGGTGTGGGAGGGGAATGAAGTGGCTCATCTTACTAAACCTATCCACTACCACCCAAATTACAGTTTTCCCTTGGGACGGAGGAAGATCTACAATAAAATCCATCGAAAGATGGGACCAGGGTCTGTCAGGGATTGGCAGTGACCTTAACAATCCCTGTGAAAGGTTTCTAGAAGACTTAGATCTATGACAGACAGAACATGAATTAACAAAGGCTTTGACATCTCGAGTGAGAGAGGGCCACCAAACACTACGAGACAGGAGAGACACGGTCTTGGCAATGCCAGGGTGCCCCGCCATTTTGGAATCGTGAGCTTCTTTTAACACCTGTTCTCTGAGATTTTCAGGAACAAATAGCCTCCCGGAGGGAGTCCCAACTGGGGCAGAAGACTGAACTGTGGATAAAAGGTTGGTGAGATCAACCCCCAGAGCTGCCACAATCAATTCACCCGGGATAATGGGTATGCACTCCTTAGGGTCAGGAGGATTAGCTTCAAAACTCCTAGAGAGTGCATCAGCTTTAGTGTTTTTGGAGCCAGGCCTATAAGTGATAGAAAAATTAAACCTGGAAAAGAATAGAGCCCACCTAGCCTGTCTAGGGTTCAACGGTTTGGCCGACTCAATATATAATAAATTTTTATGATCTGTAAACACAGACACAGCATGTTTAGCCCCCTCCAGTAAGTGCCGCCATTCTTCAAAGGCCCACTTAATTGCTAACAGTTCTCTATTACCAATATTGTAGTTGGCTTCAGAAGGGGAAAATTTTCTAGAGAAAAATGCACAAGGATGCAGTTTGTTAGTCAAAGGGTGCCTTTGAGAGAGAACCGCCCCTGCCCCAACCTCAGAGGCATCAACCTCAACAATGAAGGGGAGGGCAGTATCTGGATGACGGAGAATGGGGGCAGACACAAATTCTTTCTTAAGAAAATTAAATGCTTGCACAGCTTCTGAGGACCACAAGCTAGGATCTGCTCCCTTCTTAGTAAGGTCAGTGATAGGGGCCACAATCAGGGAGAAATTCTTAATGAACTGACGATAATAGTTGGCGAAACCTAAAAACCGTTGGGTAGCACGTAGGGAAAGAGGTTGCGTCCAGTCAAGAACAGCTCTTACTTTCTCTGGATCCATTTCTAGACCCTTACTGGAAATATGGAACCCCAAAAACTGAACGGAATTAACCTCAAAGGTGCATTTTTCGAGTTTCGCGTACAAATTATTCTCCCTTAATCTTCGTAACACCTCTTTAATATGACTACGATGGTCACTTAGGTTAGAGGAGAAAATTAGAATGTTGTCCAGGAAGACTACTACAAACACCCCTAGCAGGTCCCGGAAAATATCATTGACAAATTCCTGGAACACTGCAGGAGCGTTGCAAAGAACAAAAGGCATAACTAAATATTCGTAGTGGCCATCCCTTGTGTTAAAAGCGGTTTTCCACTCATCCCCTTCCCTGATACGAATGAGATTGTAAGCACCTCTAAGATCAAGTTTAGTATAGATGCTAGCACCCTTAACGCGATCAAAGAGCTCAGAGATTAGTGGAAGGGGATAGCGGTTCTTAATAGTAATCTTGTTAAGCCCCCTATAGTCAATACATGGGCGAAGACCTCCGTCCTTCTTGCCCACAAAAAAGAATCCAGCACCGGCAGGGGAATTTGAGGGCCTAATGAACCCTCTTTCTAGATTCTCAGAAATATACTCTCTCATTGCCTGGGCCTCGGGCAATGAAAGGGGATAAGTTCTCCCTCTGGGGGGAGTAGAGCCGGGAATGAGGTCAATTGGGCAGTCATAATGCCTATGAGGTGGTAGTGTCTCGGCAGCTTTCTTTGAGAATACATCAATATAGTCATTATAAGCTGCAGGTAACCCCTCCAGGGACGTGACTGCCATTATAGGGGAAATACACGAACCCCTACAGTTAGGTCCCCACTGAATAATTTTCCCAGATGCCCAGTCAATTGTGGGGTTATGAGCCTGGAGCCACGGCAATCCTAAAATGAGCGGAGAGGTGGCACCTTTTATGATGAATAGTGCTAGCTTTTCGCAATGAGAATTTATACTCAGAGAAAGAGACATAGTTTTCTCAGAAACCAATCCTGATCCTAAAGGTCTTTGATCTACTGCCATGATTTTCATGGGGGCACTTAAAGGAAGTAAAGGTACACCAAATTTGGCTGCAAAAGCAGCATCCAAAAAATTCCCCTCTGCCCCCGAGTCCACAAAAGCAGATACCTTGACCGAGCCCGTGGGCCATGTTAATTTGACCGGAATCAAAATCCTAGAGGCAGATAGGGGAGAGAAAACACCTGCACCCAAATGGAGCTCCCCTTCTCCATTTAGGCTTGGGAGTTTCCCGGCCTCTTAAGACATTGATTTAGGAAATGACCTTTTTCCCCACAGTATATACACAACCCTTGAGTACGCCTGCGAGCCTTTTCCTCAGGAGATAAGCGAGAAATGCCCAATTGCATGGGTTCCTCCTGAGGCAAAGGTACGGAGGGCCCAGCACATTCAAAATTAGACACAGCTTTGGAAGAGCTGAAAAAATTAGAACGAAGAGAGGAATTCCTCTCACCCCTTCTTTCCCTCTGTCTCCTATCTACCTGGATGGCTAAAGACATGAGGTCATCCAGGTTAGAAGATAGGGGGTAGTTGACCAGACTATCTTTGATAGACTCAGACAGGCCTATACGAAACTGTCTGCGTAAGGCCATGTCATTCCAGCCAGTTTCTACTGCCCACCGACGGAATTCAGTACAATACACCTCTACATCCCGTTTCCCCTGACGAAGCCTACGAATCGCGGCATCGGCACTGGATGCACGATCCGGGTCATCGTAGAGAATCGCCATGGAGTCAAAGAAACTATCTAAGGAGGAACGGGCTGGGTCTGAGGTGGACAATCTGAGGGCCCAAATCTGAGGGTCACCTTGAAGGAGGGTCATTACAAATCTTACTCTCTCCTCATCAGTAGAGAATGAATGAGGAAAGAAACTGAGATATAGTTTACAAGCCTCTTTAAATGTAAAAAATTTAGATCGATCCCCACAGAATTTTTCAGGGAAGGCAATCTTAGGTTCTTGGGGCCTAATGGTGTTACCCCACAAGTTAGCAGAACCTCCCGGAGGAGAAGAACCAGGACTGGACCGCTGCTGTGGAGTTTCCAGTTTACGGGTCAGATTATGAAAACCCTGCAGAAGATAGTTTTGTTTCTGCTCCTGTTCCTCTAGGCGTTGAAGCAAGGTGGTCAACAGCGCTTCAGTGGTGGAGGAGGCAGATGGAGCAGCAGCAGCAGCTTCGTGACCATAGTCTTCCATGGCCCGTGATAATGTCACGGTCGGCACCCAATACCAGAACAAGTGCCAAGCACCCTGGTCTCTGCTCGTGCTTCACCAGTAGCGTGACCGCCTTTGGCTTTGGGAGGAGCCCTCAGCTACTCGGATGCCACCTGGACTTATACGAGAGGTTCAGAGCAGGAGTTCTGGCTAGCAATGGGGCACGACTGTAAAAGTCTTAAGGCCAATGGTCACGGTACAGATAGGAGTGGGCAAATACGTGGTCAGACAGGCTGGGTCGAGGCGGGCAGATAACTAGGATCGTCAGGCAGGCAAAGGGTCAAACCGGGTAATCAATCAGAAGGATGAGGCGGAAACAGTAGTCAGGATACAGATAATCAGAATCAGAATCAGAATCGTCAAAGCCAGGCAGGGTCAAAAACAGGAACAAACAAAAGCTTTAAGCACAAATACAGGCACCAGGAATAAACCTATCACGGGCAATGAGTAGCAAAAGAAAGGCCCTTTAAATAATTCAAATTTGGCGCCATTGCGCGCTGACGTCATGCGCCATGACGTCATCCGTCAGTGCGCCTGCGCCTTTAAATAGGATGAAGACGCATGGCATCGCGGCGGGCGTCCCCGCCGCACCGGTAAATTTATTACACGTAGAAGTTGGACAGCACTGATGTACATTATGTCAGACCTGTTTCTAAATGCCATTATCCAGGATTAAATGTCCAGATCGAGACATTGAGCATCCATGGCTACTACAGCAATTTATTCTTAAAGCAATAGAGCATAGGTCTTTGTGTTGGGTCAGTCTACAGTGCAGAAATACATTTATGTAAAGCTGCATATAGATATAGCCAAATTAACTGAAGTAATCAAAGCATCCACAGTTAAATTTGAGAATGATGGCTGGTCAGCTAGAGAAGTAAGGAGGGCTAGGCTTCAGCTGCCTGTCTTCCTTGTACAAACCCAACCTGATCTCTATGAAGCAATAAAAGCAGAGTTATATTTAGCCTAGAAGCTAGAAAGACAGCTAACAATTTTATGTCTTCAGTTCAATACAGATATAAGCCTATAGGTTTAAAAAAATTGGACACTTTAGAAAATTTCTCATTAGCTAGTATGTCATTGAACGTTTTGATCATATGGAGAGAAAGAATATAAGATTTATAATAGCAGACAACCCGTCTGACCCAGGGGTTTTAGAAAGTTTGAGTCTGAATAGCTAGTTGAACTTTTTCTGTTATGGAGTCAAGAAAAGATTTTTGTTGACAATGACAAGTAAGCTTTAAAAATTAAGATAGGTTTTAACTGAAGGATTAGTAGGAGCTGTATAGAGTTTGCCATTGGTAGAAATGATTTTACTTTTGTTTTTGGTGCCCAGAAGATAATCTGATATCATTTACAGAAACATGGTCAATCCAGTTGTTTAAGTGTTCTGCTAATAACTTAGTTTCTTGGTTTAAAATAAATATATAGTTTCTGTTGGGTTCATTCAAGAGATTTTACTGCTCTAGAGGTTAGAACCAGATCTAAGTTTTAATCTTCTATAGCTGTGTCCTCATATCTAGGGTTGGGTTATTCATTTGTGTATTTGATTAAAGGTCTGAATTAATTTTTTAGTCTTTATATCGCTATGTTTTTTCCTTTGCTTTCCAATTTGGATCAGCTTTATGGGCCTCCCAGGTCTGTTAGTATTATGGAAGTAATCCTTCAAGGCGATTTCTAAGCGAGTACTAATTTTTTGGATTGTTAACAAAGATTCATTTATACTCCAACAAAAAACAGAATTACAGTTATGGATACAGTTGTGGATACTTAGGAAGAACAGGAGTACTGGATCATGTCAATGTTTGTACAATGTATTTACAATACCTTATCCAGGCAGGGTCGGTCTGGAGGCTGCAGGCCCCACTGGGGCTACCACCGCAGGGGCCCCGCACCCCTCTCAAGGGACCCCCGATGTGGTCCCCACACCTCCCCCCGGCCCGCTGCTCACCCAACGCCCTCCCCTGAGCGCACATACTTAGGGGGAGGGAGAGGGAGACATACTGGCTATGGAGTGCCCAGCAGGGGTTGGTTCTGGGCCGGTGTTTTTTTCGCGGTGTCCTGCCAGCCCAGTCCGACCCTGTATCCAGGCAAAAAAATATTATGATGAAAACATTCACATTTTTCATAAGGGAACTAGAATCACCAATACCCCTAGTTGCCCTATTCTTCAAAAGACAAATCAAGATAGGCTTTTCTGTTGGAGACTATGGGGCAGATTTATCAAATCACGAGTTCGAATCCCGAATGGGAAAAATTCGGATTGGATACGAAAATTTCTAAAGATCGCAAATATCACGAAAATGCTTACGAAAAAATCGTATTAGTCACGATAATATCATATTGGTGATCCGAAAGTCACAAAATTTTCATACCGAACGATTGTAAACAGCGGGAAAACCTTTCTGATTTTTTTGCATAAGCGCATGAAAAAGTTGCGCAAGTGTACGAAAAAGTTGCGCAAGCGTCGAAAAAGACGGCGAAAAAATACGCGCGGAGCGTTCATTCCAACGCTCCGAGCGTTCGTGCATTAGTAAATCTGCCCCTATGACTTGAAAAGACACAGATTCCCTGCTTGCTCACGCTCTTCTTTTCCATTTTAGACATCAGGAGAAAGTAGAGCTCTGCAAAAAAACAAATATTAAAACACAGAAAATTTAATATATAAACGCTCAGCCTTACTGCTCACACGGCACGATGCATCAATCACACAGATGAACTGCTTCAGCCTTTATTCAAACCATAAATAAACCATGAATAAATGGTGAAGCAGTTCATCTGCGTGAAGGTGCTCTCCTCTTTATCTGTGAAATATTAAAACACCTTCAAAAAGGTCTGTCAACTTATTTAAAAAATCCAGATTGATCATGAGAGGAAGAAAACACCTAGAGATCTCGACATACATTCTCTATGGAAAGAAGAAACATTAATAAACTTTTTCTATACGAAAGATGTATTTTAGAAAAGATATAAGGGCACATTCACAATGCCCCAGGCAGTGTGCAAAGTCCAAGTCTTCAGATACCCCTTTTTTTAAAGACGTTGCCGCCTAACTCTACTAAACACTTTAGGCACACCCTACATGACCTAATGGAAGAAGGCTTTTCTGGTAACATATTACACTCTCAGGTAGCTGATTATGTAAATGGTAGATTATCCAGTTATTGCTAAATATCACTTTCAGGCAAATATCTAACATCAGGATAGAACACTACAGAGCTGGGGAACACTATAGGAACAGCCTGAAATGCCAATACAGGGGCAAACATAATAGTACTGGGTGGAGGGGGCTAACACACAATTAGATACTTAGGTAACACTGCCAGACAGGTAGAAAGGCAGGCAGACAGTGCTGAAGGCAGAATGAACCCCAGGCAGAAACTTGACTTAGAGGTCAATCTATGTTTAGATTGTGGACAAAAAGCCAGGGCAGTGCCATTATTATTGGTGTTGAGAAGTGATCTTCAACCAGTGGCTCGTGGGCAACATGTTGCTCCCCAATCCCTTGGATGTTGCTCTCAGCAGGGCCAGAACTAGGGGTAGGCAGAAGAGGCAGCTGCCTAGGGCGCAACGATTGAGGGGCGCCAGGCAGGAGCCTCTCCTGCCTACCCCTAGTGCTACTTTGTCATTGCCACCGCCGCTTGTCATTAGCGGCGGAGGCAATGACCGATCTAATTACCTCCTGTGCTTTGGCACGCATGCGCCATTCGGGGGGGCGTGGAGGTGGGCGGAGTTGGCCGACCGGGTTGTCTAGGGTTGGCTTGTCCCGCCCCTGGTCGGCTTGTCCTGCCCCTGGCTCTCAGTGCCCTCAAAGCAGGTGCTTATTTTTCAATTCCTGGTTTGGAGGCAAGTTTTGGTTTCATAAAAATCCGGTGTTCTGCCCAACAGTACCTCCTGGAGGCTACCAGCCCACATAGGGGCTACCAAATAGCCAATCATTGCTCTTATTTGGCACCTTTGGAACTTTTTTTCATGCTTGTGTTGCTCCCCAATACTTTTTCCATTTCCATGTTGCTCACAGATATAATAGGTTGGGGACCCCTGGTGTTGAGGGATTGTGAATGATAAGGTAAGAGTCCTTCACAATGTGAAGCCCCACCATCTATAAAGATGCTCCAGAATAAAAAAAACAGAGACTGATATCACTATACTAGGGCTATTGTTAGTAAAAATATATAATAAATCTTAATGACAGAAACTTTTTAAAAAAGAATTTATACAGAACCTCTACAAGACAATTTAATTTTTCTTAGTGGCCAATGCACACAAAGTTAATTTTGTCACCTGGTTGGTAAAAATGTTGTTTTATGCCTGATGTTATTAACATGGAAAAAACACAAAAATATAGGAAGGCACTTTTTTTTTCCAAAAAAGGTGGCAAACCAACTCACAGCGTTTTGATATACGTAGCTATGCACCTTGGCAGTCAAAATGCCACTCAATGCATCCGGCCAGTTATCTCATTCAGTGGAAGCACCCATTTGTGAATCCTTTCATTCACAAATGGGTGCTTACTTTGTACTTTGACACATGTACGTCTGCCACCATTTCTGTCATATGAGTAAATAAAAGTCATGAGCATTAGAATGTAAATGTGATTTTATGCTTTTCAGTTACTATATTATAGATAATGTGAATAAGGGAAACTTTGAAAACAAGTACTTTCTCAGGGATAAAAAAAAAAGCCCAAACCATCGTTGAAAATATTTTTAATATTAAAATAATTTTATTAGGCTTTTCACCATAGGGCGGTAATGCTCAGGGAGTATAATTATTTCTGGTTGAGCAAGAGAAAAAAAATGTTTTACATCTCGGAAGTCCAAGTTGGATGGACAGGCGTTACAGCCAATAAGATCCTACCCAGCCTATCGAGCGCTCCAGTACACTGAGGGGCGGTGCAGGAAGCTGAGCGCCATCCACTCACAATCCACCACGAGCAGTTGCCTCGGTGATAAAAAGCGCATGCGCAAAGCGCTGCCTTCAGAACGCCACGTCCTGTACACCCGGCTCATCATGATGCGCGCAGTTCTTCTATTCGGCTGTTCCCTATTAATCGTCGCCAGGGCCAATATTCCCGAGGAGCGGGATGTACTGGTGCTAAAGAAAGACAACTTTGATGAGGCGTTAAAGCAGTACCCGTTTATTCTAGTGGAATTCTGTGAGTAGAATACGTCGGTGAGATATAAGGCCTGATGACATCAGGACATAGAGCGTAGGAAGCAGAAGGGAGGGGGCTGCGCTGCCTGGCTCGGAAGCTCACTAAGTTGTATAGATGCTTGGAGGCCTTAGAATGAAAACGTTCCCCTTCTCGCTAAGCGGGAGCCTTCGGGCGGGACACGGCAGCACTATGTTCTTAGCTGGCGGCCCATAGGTCAGAAAAAGCGAAGCCTGGACTTGTCAACCAATCAAGTTCATTGGGAGGAGTTTAACTTAGCGGGTGTGTCTGGAGGTTAGGTTGACGTGTACTTGTGCATTAGGCTGCTTGTGTGCCCTGCTGGGGTGTATTGCTATGGGCATGGGCTCTCTAGCATATTCACTGAATGGGGGGCCCTCTAGCATATTCACTGAATGGGGGGCCCTCTAGCATATTCACTGAATGGGGGGCCCTCTAGCATATTCACTGAATGGGGGGCCCTCTAGCATATTTACTGAATGGGGGGCCCTCTTAAAGTTAGCGATTTCGAAGTAGTTCTTGTTTAACTTGTCACCTTTCTACCAATTAGCCCTGTTTAACCTTCAGCCCCTAGACTTTATACTGTAACTCCCAGCATGGCTTAATAGATGATTATATGTTGAATTCTGTGAGTTGTAGACCTGCAGCATATACAGATCCAAAGTTAAGAATTTGTAATGCAACCCTTACAGCAGTCTTCCCAAATCTAGGAATAAGGTGCTTTGTAAGTGCAAGATGGACACCACTACTTTAGGGAGTGCTGGAATGTCTAAGCCGCCTGGTTGTATGTTGCTTTAGGAACATTTACACTGCATTTTCAACATTAGGTGTTTGAATTTATATTAAAATGGCATGAAATTCCTATAGGATTGTAGAAGGGCATAAACAAAACTGTTGCCTCAGAGCCCCAGATATCTTTGCCTAATCACCGCTATAACCAAAGGCTACTGTGGTCAGGATATTACTTGCAGTTGTCTGTGGTAAATGGACGTCTAGTTACAAGGTTTTGTTCTTTGTTGAACTGTAACTTCTAAGTGTTAGCATGTGGGTGTGGATTAAAGTTACAAAACTTCCTTTTATAGACCTTTACTAGTGGCATGGCCCATCTGATTTAACTGGTTTCTGTACAAATACAGAGTAAATGTACTACTTTATGTCCTTAAAAGGAACAGTAACACTAAAATAATGTTTAACTAAAATGTACTGTTACACTGCACTGGTAAAAGTTGTGTGTTTGCTACAGAAACACCACTATAGTTTGTTTAAATAATCTGCTGTGTAGCCATGGGGACAGGCATTAAAACTGGGGAAAAGAGAAAAGGCACAGGTTATAACAGATAAGCCATATAGAATATAATGGTGGTTTATAACCTGTGACTTTTCTCCTTTGGCTGCCCCCATGACTATACAGCAACTTTGTTTATTTAAACTATAATAGTCTTTTTGAAGCAAATACACCAGTTGTACCGGTGCAGGACAACACTTTATATTGTAATTACTCTTATACACTTTCATATATTGGCGTTTTTGTTCCTAAGCACCTAAAGTTGGGTGACATGCCAAATGGTTGAGAAGGGTTCAGTCTTTGGTTTGAGCTGTTGCCCTTCTGCTCCCTTTAGACTTTCAATTGATAGAAAAGGTGGGTGATGCAATGGCTAAGGGGTGCTATGTTGTAAGTTATGTTTCTGCGGGCTAAATTTTTGTATGTGTGACACTTTTTAGAGTAATGGTACATGGGTTGTTTTCAGTGCTACAATTTCCCAGCTTGGCAGCTGAAGGCAACCCGAATCTGCACAGTATTGCCCGAAGTGCTGGAATGCGTAATATGGGTATTAGCTTAAAACACTGCTTATACTTAGCAGGACTTGAAAATTAAACAATGATTTTAACATAAATTGCATTGTATTGTAATACAGGTATGGGATCCCTTATCTGGAAACCTGTTATCCAGAAAGTTCCGAATTACGGAAAGGCCATCTCCCATAGACTCCATTATAAGCAAATAGTTCTAATTTATAAAAATGATTTCCTTTATTCTCTGTAATAATAAAACCGTACCTTGTACTTGATCCCAACTAAGAGAAAATTAATCCTTATTGGAGGCAAAACAAGCCCCTTTTTGATTTTTAGTAGACTTAAGGTATGGGGATCCAAATTATGAAAAGATCCCTTATCTGGAAAACCCCAGGTCCCAAGCATTCTGGATAACAGGTCCCATACCTGTATATTGAAACTTGCGGGTCCTGAACTTTGCCCTCCAATGTGTAATTTTTTTTTTCTGAAACTTTATTTGTGTTCTGCAGATGCTCCCTGGTGTGGTCACTGCAAGGCACTGGCTCCAGAATATGAAAAGGCGGCTGGCGTATTAAAAAGTGAAGGTTTGCCGATCCGCCTGGGCAAGGTAGATGCTACAGAGGAGTCTGATCTGGCTCAGGAGTTTGGCGTTAGAGGGTACCCAACAATTAAATTCTTCAAAAATGGTGACAAGGCTTCTCCTAAAGAATATTCAGGTAACTATTGGTTATTGATGTGGGCTATTCTAAGCAGTTTCTTAAGTGCACCTCGCTAGTCTTTTAATCACTGCTGCTGTGTCTCCAGGAGTTAAATGAGACTTGTTAGTATGCACAGTGTGGCAATATTCTGCAACTCTGGCTTGACACCAGACATGGCAGACAGTTGCATTTCTTTCTTTGCTGCTTTCGTGGAAATCAACAATTTTCAAGAACTCAGAAGATAATTTTCTGTGACATCTGTATTTTATATTGCAGTGTAATAAATCATTAACTGTCACTAGTTTAGACATGTTTAGCTTGCCAAATCTGAGTGGTGCAGAACTTGCAAGTGTGCACAAGGCTTTAGTTTAATCGTGCCAGCATAAAATGTTGCCTTACAGCTGCATTGTCACCTGTGTTACAAATGCTTCTGTCCCTATGGCATAGTTATATTAAGTTACATTGTTGAAGCAGAATAGTTCATCCTTGTTTTTGTGCCCAGTAACTATGCCTTAAAAATGAAACTGGGTAAAATAGACTGTGCAAAATAAAAAATATTTTAATATAGTTAGGCAGAAATGTAATCTATAAAGGCTGGACTGAGTGGCTAGAACGCTACTTCCTGCTTTCAGCTCTCATGGGACTGAAAGGTTACTGACTGCTAACAGTTTAGAGAGCTGTAAAGGAGTAAGTAGTGTTCTGGCTATTATGTTAGACATCCGTTCACTCCAGCCTTTATAGATGACATTTTTGGCTAATCAACTATACTGAAAACATTTTTTTATTCTGTGCAGTCTAGTTTACCCAGTTTCGTTTTTACACTAAACTATTCCTTTAACTAATCTATTATTAACAATATCTGAGGGTTTTTGTTCATCCAGGCCATGATATATTGGATATTGTAAGTGATGTGACTAATAACTGTGCTTCTCATGCAGCTGGCAGGGAGGCAGCAGACATTGTCAACTGGCTGAAGAAGCGTACTGGCCCAGCTGCCAGCACTTTAGGTGATGAGGCAGGTGTTGCAGCTTTGGTGGATTCCAGCGAAGTCGCAGTTATTGGTTTCTTTAAGGTGCGCCATTGTATGTATGCCATTGTGTTTGTTGCCATGATGCAAATTACTGTTTTTTTGTTTTTTTTTAACTAGAATCTCATAAATAATTATGAAATATGCCAAATCGGTGAACCCTTCAATCTTTGGTACATGTACTTCAGCTTAGATCAAAGATTCAGATTTCTGACAACCCCCCCCCCCCCCCCAAGTCGGGTCTTTTCAATCAAACTGTTTATGGAAAGTCAAAGAAGCGGTGTTTGTTCTTTCTGTTGGTTTATTCTTATGGATATTAGCTGGGTAACCATACATGTTTACTATGGACTGTTTACCCAGCAATATATGTAGAACAAAAATACTTGAACCCTTATGTTTACAGTAGCTCTCTAAGGCTTATGGTATAAAAGGCTGGGATCTGCTTTTCCTGGCTCATAAAATGCAGTGACAGGTATGCTGTCGACCTGTGTGTGGACACACAGGGTATTTCTAAGCAAAAATGCACATTAAAAACCTATTCCTTTTTTTTTTTTTTTTTTTTTTTTTTTTTTTTTTTGGCCAGTAGGTTTTCAGATATTTTAGTTATGGGCTGTTGCTTATGTATTTCCTTTTTACAGGATCCAGCGTCAGAGCCAGCTAAAGTGTTCCTACAAGCAGCAGAGGCAGTGGATGATATTCCATTTGGTATCACATCCAGCGAGGCAGCCTTTTCAAAATATGAACTTGGCAAGGATGGCATTGTTCTGTTTAAGAAGGTGAGGATTTATTTAATGAAATTATGTTTACCCTGTTTTTTTCCCCCTATTTTCTTAAGAGAAATAAAGCCTAATTAAAGAATATTGTACATTGTTTTGGGCTTCTGTACCCAAAGGCAACCACAGCCCTTTTTAGCAATGAGGATCTATGCCCCCAGTAGCTCCCAACCTTCTCTTCTGGGGATTCACTGACCATGCTCTGTGCTGCTGTCAGTTACTGACCTTAGGGACAGATGCACAATATACTGTATATAGAGAATGTTGCAATATAAGGCTGATTAGTAAATAATACAGATTACTACATGGCAGTTCTAAAACCAGTGCAATTAACAGAATTTAATAATCTGCCCTGTTGCATCAGCTTATGACTGGCCAACCTCACTTTCTGCTTGATGATTTGCGTTGACCCCTAAGCTTAGATTCTCAACAGCTTCCCAGAGCCAACTGAGCATGGAAATATTGCAGATGGGGTGCCCCTGTAACAAGTTTGAAGTTCATGGCTGCTATTGAAATGCTGAAATTTTAGGCTGGTGCAGTAAGTTCTGTATATAAAATGGCATTTTTAGCCATATTTATTTAGGGGTTAGTTATCCATTAAATTCAAACTAGCCTATTGATTTGCAATGCACAGTGAGCTAAAGTCAGACAATATACATAGGCGGTTTACAGGTAACACTGCTGTGTTCTACTTCTGAAGTTTGGCTAATGTACTTTTTTTATTTTTCTTGTTAGAGGCAAGTCGAAAATCAGGTCAAGCATGTCTTAAGGCATCTTGTATACTTAAATCTCTAAGATGTGTTACACTGGTTTCTTTGCAGGGGCAATAGTTGGGCAGTGGTACTTTCATCTGTGCTACAATATTGTTTGTCTATAGTCCTGCAACTTGCTGGAAAATCGATTGGCCCCTGTCGTTTATCACTTCTGAGTGCACATTATTAATTTATGCATTGACTTTTTCTAGTTTGATGAAGGCCGAAATGCATATGAGGGAGATATCACCAAGGAAGAAGTTTTGAGCTTCATAAAGGCCAATCGTTTGCCTCTGGTTATAGAATTTACTGAGCAGGTGAGTATTTGTCTAACTCCACCCCTCTCCCCTTGTTGCTAGAACTGTTCTGACTTCTTTATTTCTTTTTCTTTTTAAGACTGCTCCAATGATCTTTGGTGGAGAGATTAAGACTCATATTCTCTTTTTTTTGCCGAAAAGTGCCTCTGATTACAAAGAAAAATTAGAGGACTTTAAAAAGGCAGCTGCAAGCTTCAAAGGAAAGGTATGTGTTCTATATACTGAGGTGCACATGTGAGATCTTGACACCGCTCAGCATCATGCCAAGGTCAATTGCAAAAAAAAAAAAAACAGCCTTAGTTAGCATGTTTTTAAATTGGCATTCAGGGAGTTAATAAAGATGAATTTGCAAATTGGAGTTTGTATGGTCTCCCCATGTCTGCTTGGGTTTCCTCTGGGTGCTCTGACACACTACAAAAACACAGGCAGGTTTAACTGGCTTCTGACCATAGTATATGTGAATGTGGTAGAGACCTTGGATTGTAAACTCATCTGCAGCAGGGACTGATGTGAATGATGTATAACTTCTGTAAAGTTCTGCTGAAAATGTAACGGGTAAAAAAAACCTGATCTGACTTCTTCTCTGCAGATCCTCTTCATCTTTATTGATAGTGATCACACAGACAACCAACGTATCCTGGAGTTCTTCGGTTTAAAGAAGGAAGAATGCCCAGCTGTCCGACTTATAACTTTAGAAGAAGAAATGACAAAATACAAGCCAGAGAGTGCTGATCTCTCAGCTGAGGCAATTAAAGAGTTCTGTGACAGTTTCTTAGAGGGCAAAGTCAAGGTCAGTTGGTCTCTACTGGTCTTAATGTTTATAATAGATGTACTTTTTCCCCCCTCCTCTCCAGTCTGTGTATTGCAGGATAACCATGTATGTCTTAAGTGTAATGGTCACTTAAGTTGCTTTCTTCCCTTTTCTTAGCCACATTTAATGAGCCAGGATGTTTCAGATGACTGGGACAAGAACCCTGTGAAAATCTTGGTGGGGAAAAACTTTGAGGAAGTTGTCTTTAATGAGGAGAAGAATGTATTTGTAGAATTCTGTAAGTATTGCACTGGCTTTTCAACTCAACTTTGCTTTATGTAAAGGTGTTCAGTCCTAACAGTCATGTGTTAACAGATGCTCCATGGTGTGGGCACTGCAAGCAACTGGCACCCATCTGGGACCAACTGGGGGAGAAGTATAAGGACCACGAAAACATAATCATTGCCAAGATGGATTCTACAGCAAATGAGATAGAAGCTGTTAAGATTCACAGCTTCCCTACACTGAAGTTTTTCCCTGCTGGGCCAGGAAAGAATGTATGTAAAGCCTTATGCTTCCTCCTCTATTGTTTACATCTCACACAATCACATCCCTACATGATGTGATTTTCATACCATTTTCCAGTTGTGTTTTGTTTTTTTTTTTTTCTGGCTGTACACCTGGCAAATGGTTCCCTCGCCTTTCAATAACTGATTGTATGTATCAGGAGATTCCATATCGACACACAGCCCTTGGTGACAGAGTATCTGCAACACACTTATGGATGCTGCAGTGCTTCTGCCGCTTTAATTTGGTATTTCAAGTGGGCTTATATAAAGACATGCTGCCACATATAAGTATTTGTAAAAACCAATGCAATAGTATATTTCTGATTCATGTGCTAGTTCTATAGTGGGTTATGGAGAGGACTTGGTCAAGGTACTTTGACACACTAGATTACTTGCCTGTTCTTCCAGCATTGAATTCCAAAAGGATAGTTAAATACCAGCCTTAAATCTAGGAAAGCTTTCCAAAAAAAATAACTTTGCAGGAGGGACTTGCTTGCCTTCAGTTCAGTGTGTAGTGATCAGGGTTTGCTTGTAATCAGAATGTCCTTAAACCCACTATTCCTTGATTATTAAAGATGACAATTGGCATGCATTTGGGCATGTAGTGTACTCACACTGTTCCAAACTGAGAGCACTTAATATTTTCTCATATTTAGTCCTCTTTTATGTGTAGCATATGCAAGAACTCAATGTACTAAATGTATGTGCCTACAGGGTGTATCCATGGCATACGAGTCCAACCTTATGGTTATTACTTCAGACAACATGGGCCAGATAAAAAAAAAAAGACCTTTAATTGTATTACATGTAGAAATCTCCATTTGATATTGGCTACTATCTGTCATGATTTCCCACTCTGGACAATCTTCTTTTTCAGGTGGCTGATTATAATGGTGAAAGAACTCTAGAAGGCTTTTCAAAGTTTTTGGAGAGCGGTGGGCAGGATGGAGCTGCTGATGAGGTAAGATTGCTGAACAAACACTTATTGGATGACTGTTGGTGGACCATATCAGGGGTGTGATAGGTCCTTTGCTAATTCATTCAAATAGGGCTGTGGAAGGCATTGCAAGTACTTATACCCTGACCAGTCTTCCTGTATTTACAATGTTTTACTGAAATAGAGCATTTTGGAAGGTCCCATAAATGTCAGGCAAGTTTAAAGTACTGTTGGGCAGGGACTGCATTAGCACATTGATATAGTCTCGCCCAACAAGCCTGCATAGGTTGCCCATTATTATCAGCTTGTTAGCCTGCTAGCCAAACAATCTGAGCAGGCCCAATTTGGCCAAGAATGTAGGTTTCCCAATCTGCAACGATCAATTAATTTGTTTGGCAACTTTGCCAAATGAGAATCTCGAGGATTATTGCCTGCTTTAGTTTGCTTGTGACCTATATGGAGTCCTTTTTTTTAAATCAGTTTGGGGGCCTTTAGGGTTGGCTCTAGCCTTACTTGGGTTTTGAAAAACTTGGTCAACATGTGGCATTCCAGATATTAGATAGGCCTTTAGGTAATGTTGGGAGTGCTAGTAAAACATTTAGAGGGTTCAGGTTACCATTACTGCCTCTAACCATGTTCCTGCCTAGCAACCTTACCGTTTGTTCTTCTGGTTACAGGATCTTGAAGATTTAGAAGATGCTGATGAGTCTGATTTGGAGGAGGGAGATGAAGCACATACAAAAGATGAATTATAAGAATAAGACTAACTTGCAGAAACCAGAAGACACTAAGAGGGTGGACGTCTAGAAATGTTACTGTGTCAAAGCTCTGAAATTGCAGGGAAATCTCACTTCAGCTGTTTGTCTGAGAGGGAAAAGGGAACTTTTGACCTTGTGTTAATGGTCGTCATTTTTTTTTGTTTGTTTTTCCACTGATGCTATTTTGTTTAAACCCCTAATTTGAATTATTCTGATGTCTAGCACTTGATGCTTTATGTAACTTTTTTGACTGTTTTTATTTTTGTTTTTTTTAATTGTGAGCTTTATTGTGGATGGGATGGAATGCATGACTGGTGAGAGCTTAACCTCCTAAGCTGCTGTTTGCTGCCGTAACTATGGGTATGGAATGTGGGTGTCTTGTTTTGGTTTTGTTTTTTTCTCCCTTTTTGCAAGTGTCTCCCTCCAGGACAAATGGTCACCCAGATATTGTGGTTCAGTATTTAAAACATTGACGGAATACTGGTAGAATCCCCTGTTCCATTATTACTACCAACAATGTAATTCCAGTGTTCGCTGCTCCCAACCAAACCTTGGTGGTATAGCTCGGTTATAAATGATACTTCTGTCCTGTCTGGGGCTTGACCCATCCTCCAAAAGCAAACCTAACCATTTTCTCTGGACAGGAGGATGTTTCCAGTAGAATCTGTTTGATTCTTGAAGCATTCCATCATATTTAAGTTGGAACAAAGTGTTGGCCAAATAAACCTAATTTTATTAACATTTTGTGTTACTGTTTGATTACTTGCTTGTCTGGGAGATGTACAAATTTATCTGCATGCAACAAAATCAACATTTTTCTTTTTGATCTGTGATCACTGTATGTAGGGGCAGTGAATTGTAAAGCCCCCGTTGCACTGAAAATCCAGAGGGAAATTGTGGTCTGCATAAAGCCTCAATATTGACATTTAACTTTCAGTATATTGTAGGTCATGGCTGTACAACTGGAGGCTTGTGTCTCCGATGTGGCCTTCCAAAGGATCTTAAATATGCAGTATGAGAACTATTTGACGCATACATGTTAGCCTTGCAGATTAAGTGTTTGCTTTCCTGTTCTACTTCTTTTAACCTTGGATTTAAAAAGCTGCCCTAGCAACCAGACAGCATTTGAACTAGAAGTACAGCATTAAGTTAAAATATCAGACTAAATTCAAAGTTGTGGCATCTATTATCCGGAATGCTTTGGACCTAGGTTTTTCTGGATAAGGGATCTTTTTGTAATTTAGATCTCTGTAACAAGTCTGTTTTTACATAAAAATAAAAAAGGTAAACATTAAATAAACCCAACAGCGTGGTTTGTAATCAAAGTGGATTTATGCCGTTTAGTTAGTATCAAGAACAAGTATTACAGAGAACAATTTTTAAAAAAAATAAAATTAGAATTATTTGCTAAGATTGGACAATATGAGAGGGTGGTCTTTCCCAACTTCTGTATAAGGTTAAGGCTCCATGAGGCAGATTGTCAGGCTGCGGATAAGCAGGCTTGACGTAAATTTGAAAAATCTAATTGTGCCTGCACCTGGAAGCACTGAATCTGCCCAGATCCAAGCACACACAGCCTATATTCACCAACTAACACAAGATTTGCTGGCCGATATCTATTATATGCTTGTACGTGGGTGGATTTAATGCTTCTGGGTGCAGGCACAATTAAGTGTTTTTTTTAACATACAGAAGGATTGTAAGCCTGCTCTTATAAGCAGGCTGACAGTTTGCCTCGTGGTGCCTACCTAACTGGTTTGCAGATAAGGGTTACTGCAACTGTACTAAAGGCTAACCTTAAAGGAACAGTTTAATTAAACTGGGTTAAATAGACTGTGCAAAATTAAAATATTTGTAATGTTATGCAAAAATGTAATCTATAAAGGCTGGAGTGAGCCAATGTCTAACATAATAGCCAGAACACTACTTCCAGCTCTCTAAGCTGTTAGCAGTCAGTAACCAATCAGTGACTTGAGAGGGGGGCCCATATGGGACATAACTGTTCAGTTAGTTTGTGAGCAGCAGGTCAGATTCAAATGCAAACTAACTGTCCCATATGCCCCCTCCCTCAAGTCACTGATTGGTTACTGACTGCTGAAAGCAGGAAGTAAAGTTTTGTAAAGTAGTGCTTTGGCCATTGTTAGACATCTGCTCACTAAGCCTTTATAGATGATATGTTTGCCTAACTATATGAAAACATTTTTTTTTATTTTGCACAGTCTATTTTGCCCACTTTTATTTTTACACTGTACTGCTCCTTTAAGACGCCCATTGGAAAATTTTTAGGGTTACTGGAGTCTGCAAACTTTATTAGCAAAATGTTTTAAACACATTCTGAATGCAATGCTTGTTACACAACATGTAACTCGTGCTGTGTATGGGGAGCAAGAAGTTGTCGGGCAACAGTAATTGTTCATCAGATGAGGCTAAACCATAACGGAGTAGCTTGACCTCTCCCTCTTAATGTAAAGTAACCTGTATGCCAGGAACCTTGATTTATAAGTGTCTTCCCCTACCCCCTTCCCTGCTACTCAAAACAGTAACACTTGTTTACAGGAGTAGATGCAGTCTGCCAAGATGTGGGGTCATTACTTCACAAGCTCTCATTACAGACATTTCCTTGGTATTCATAAGACTCCTATTTAGAGCCTCTCCATCTTACACTGTCACATGGAGAGAACAGATATATCCTGATACTGTTTACAGGGCTGGCTGAGTGCAGTGTGTATGTCTGTATCTATTTCCCGATCCCACCCATACTGAAGGCAGCTTTTGGTTCTTGGTGCGGTGACCCCCAGAAGCTTTGAGTAGCAGCTGCTCTCCTAATCAGTTGACCTGGTAAGATGAGCCTCCCTTGAACTGCAGTGGGCGTATTCAACGGTTGGTTGCCTTACAGTGGGATGAGATGAGCGTCCTGTAAATAGATGAGAAGGCAAGGCTATAAAAGGTTTTTTGGACTGCTGCTGCTTCTGCTGTAACTTAGCGGTGCTTATTGGTGATTTTGTAATAGAGCCTACTGAAGTTTGGCAGAATCAGCTTCCATCCAGTGGAAAGGAAGAGCTAGACAATTCTTTATATCTGGATACAAACAAACTAACAGAACTGGCGCTTAGTCCCTTGTCTCCAGCCCCGGACCACGGTATCCTCAGAATGAGGTATATGCCTTCTCATCGCTCTGCACGCACTGTGCGCTTCCCAAATGACATTCTCTTCCTGGACCATATCCGACAGGGTGACCTGGAGCAAGTTGGGAGGTTCATTCGTGCCCGGAAGGTGACAATGGACACAATTTACTTGTCAGGTGAGCGCACCCACATATGCTTTTAAGTGCAATAAAATAGTATTTGTAAAATTGCATGTAAAACAGGCACAATTTGAACATTCAGGCCATTTGTCTAATAGCAAGAGCAGAGGGTTCATGATAGGTTTTTGTGCAGAGGTCCAAAAATAGGCAGTTAAAGCTGCACTCCGCCTGTTTTATCCCATCAAAGGGACATTACAAGAGCTGGAGCTGCTGCAGGGAATCTTGTAACTCTTCCAGATGGAGAATAAAATGATTACACGGTATTTAGTTATGGGGAAAACCCATCAGCCTGACCTTCACTAAGCAGCTGCACTTGCACCAAAGGGAAGGACAAGCCTATTCACATGTATATAATCATTTATCATCATCTTTAATTCCTATATATCTTATTACGTTTTATTTTGTAAACCCATTTGTTTCACACTATTTTTTTATTTTTGGTTATGTCTTCATTTTGCTAAGGTTTAATGTCTTTTCCCTATAAGTTAAAGGCAGCCCTCCTCCAGGCAGCAGTGTATTAATGTAAATATATCTTATGGATAATGTCGTTGTCCTTCAAATTAACTTTTAGTATGATGTTGAGGGTGATATTCTGAGACAATTTGCAATTGTCTCCAGTTTGAAATTTCAGCAGCTACCTGGTTGCTAGGGTCCAAATTACCTTAGCAACCATGCAGGGGTTTGAATGAGAGACTAGAATATGAATCATTGAGCACCTGAATAAAAATATAAGTAATATAAAATGTCAATAGCAATAAAATTGTAGCCTCACAGAGAAATAGTTTACAGGCTGCTGGGGTTGGTGCCCCACATTTGGAAGCTTTAAAACCATTTAAAAACTATAAAAAATACAAATTCAAGACCAGTTGAAATGTTGCTAAGAACTGGCCATTCTATAATTACATACAACTGATTTGGAAAGTCCCGTGTCTCCTGAACGCATCCATACCATATATGTATATGTTTATGGAGATTTCTGACTTGTATAGGCTGAAAAATAAACTACCAAATTTTGAAACCCCAACTCCAGAAATCTGCATACTTTAAAGTGACAATCAGACCAGTCCCTGGATCAACTTATTCTCAGAGCTATTTTCAGTAACTATTCCTTCACTTGCTAAAAAGCCATCCAACCCCTTCTTGAAGCTATCGACTGTATCTGCCAGTACATCCATTGCAGAGAGAATATTCCTCAACTTCACAGGTCTCACTGTGCAAAACCCTTTAGGGCAGTGGCACAAGGGGATATTAGTAGCCGATTAATCTCCCTGAAATGCCATCTCACCTGCAAGAATGTAAATCACCGGTGGGATGGCATTTCAGGGAGATTAATACGCTTTGCCTCAGTTTTCCGAAGTCGCCCAAAGCATCGGAAGTGACGCATATGCCATCCCACCAGCAATCTCCCCTTGTGCCACTGCTCTTAGGAGTAGTAAAATGAAACCTCCTTTTTTCTAATGCAAATGGATATCTTTGCATCTGTTGGAAGGACTTACTAGTAAATAGCATAGACAAAGCAATAGGTTATTATATGGCCCCCTTATTTGGTTATTATATCTCCACTTAAGCGCCTTTTTCTTGCATAAACAACCCCAACTTGGCCAGTCTAATGTAGTTGACTTTCTTGGGACTGTCTCTAATTCAATAATATCCTGGAGACCAGAACTACACCGCATGTTACCAGAGCTGTGTAAAGTAGAAGTATCACCCTCTCCTTCGAATCTATACTTCTTTTAAAGGAGAACTAAAGCTTAACTAATAAGCAGGACACAAATGTTATACATTATGTTTTGGACTTCTGTACCAGCCCAAGGCAACCCCAGTCCTTTAGCAGGGAAGATCTGTGCCCCAAAGATGCCCCAGTAGCCCCCATCTTATTTTCTGCTGATTCCCTGCACATTCTCTGTGCTGCTGCCAGTTACTGAGCTTAGGGACCAACGCACAATATACTGTATGTATAGAAATGTCATGATATAGGCTGATTAGTAAATAATACAAATTATTAGTGCATGCCAGCTATGAACCCAGTGCAGTGGGTTCTCTCTATGCAAAACCTCATTTTCTGCTTGATAATTTGCAATGACCCCTAAGCTCAGTTTCCCAACAGCTGCCCAAAGCACATTAAGCATGTAAGTGTCGCAGACACTTCTAACAGATTCCAGTATGGTGACCCCCTGTGATAATTTTAAAGTACTGTATCATTACTGCTATAAAGATGAACCTTTGGGTTGATTCAATAAGTTCAGTATATAAAATATGGCATTTCTAGCCATTTTCAGGGTTTAGTTCTCCTTTACTATAGCTCAAAATCCTGTTTGCCCTTGCAGCTGCTGGCATTGCTCGCTACAGTCAAGTTTATTATCTATAAGGGACCCTAGATTCTTTTCTAGTCCCATTAAGGGTATAAGTGGCTGCATATTTTAACTTCCCAGGTGCATAACATTACATTTATCAATACTAATCTCAACTGCCACTTATCTGCTCAAACTGCCAGTTTATCAAGGTCCTGCTGCAGGGATGCCCTATCCTACATGGAATTAATTGGGCTGCAGGGTTTTGCGTCATCTGCAAACACTGATACATTACTTATAATGCCCTCCCCTAAGTTATAATTAAATTGTTACAAATTATATAAAATTGAGGCCAATATAGAACTGTGTGGAACCCCAGTAACAACCCTTCTCCAAGTATAGGATGTACCATAGACAGCCACGATTCCTAGCCAGTTTTGTATCCACATACAAAGAACATTGCTAAAACCAACAGTACAGAAAGCAGTAGTTTATGTGACACTATATTATTCAATGGATCACATCTATTGCAACCCCACTGTCCAACTTCTTACTAAATTTGATATATTCCATCTGGCCCTGGTGCCTACTGTGTCAGCCATTGACTAGATTGAGCTGAGCTATCTGTGCCCCTATCAGTGGGTCTTTAAACACTGACTACTCAAATGTATACTGTGACATGCTGTCTGCCTGTACACTTAATTTTTGGGTGAAATTAGCTACGGTAGGCAGGTAGCAGAGGACCAGGAGCATAGAGACAGGGACACCACATCAACAGGTTTATTTGGGGCAAACACCTCCCAACATAAACATCACAGTTCATCAGCAAACAGTTCATCAAACTTTTTTATGACTTGTCCCTTCTTTGGGACTCTCACCTTCCAGGGTAACGCTGAAACCTTTTCCCAGGGCTTCTTACCATCCCCAATGACCTTCACACATCCACGGTGACTTGAACACTTGGGCTACTCACTCAGCCTGTCTCTCCCCTCCTGGGATACCAGCTCACCAGCTTCTGGCACACTTTGGCTTCTCACTAAGCCTTGTTGTTCCAGCACTCATACACGTGGTCACGACTCCCTCTGTTCCTTGCAGTGGCAGGCAGCGCCCCAGCCCCGCTGTGAGAGTGAACCCCTCTCTGTGAGTCTTCACTTTCTGTGTAATCCCACAGCCCATTTATTTGCTGCTCACCGGCAGCTTAATCAGGCAGCTCCCTACAGCTGGCCAACTGAAAACATTAAATGGAGTACCGAATGGAAGGTCTTATCCTACTTTCCCTCCATTCACTCCAGACGCTCATTTATCCGGCTTTTCCTAAGCCGCTAACAAGAACACAGTGCTTACTTGCTGCAAAACCAGGCATTTTTCCTGGTGCTACTTGTATACCACTTTTAACACTGGTGAAAAATACACTAAATAGTGTTCTTATTCATTACATCTCTTACAATACACTGAATAAAAAAAGTGATTAAGAACATTTGCTTTTTCTGTATGCTTGATAACCAATTTATTTAATGAAGCCACACTCTCAGCCTGCATCTTTTTAGTATTAATTTACTTAAAACATTTTGGGTTTAGTCTTTTCTATCTTTGCCTGTCTTTAAAGAATATAAATACGATAACAAGTGTTGTAAAACAGCAACCAGGATTGTTATAGTATTTATATTCAACAAAGCATCTGTCCCCTTGCAGTTTTTCAATGCTTTCCTCTTTATTCTTATTAACATCCTTGTAGGGGGCACATAATGAAAGTATTGCACACAAATGTGTTCACAGCATAAACCAGTAATGAAGATCAAATTAGAATGCAATAAAATTACAACAATCCAATAAAACCAATCAAAGCAAAACATTCTTTCTCAGTTGCAGAAATTGCAGTTTGAGTAGTTTTGAGAAGCCAATGAAGTTTAAAGGCCACAAACAAACATAAAATTGCAATAAAAATCACTAAGAATGCAATAAAATCATCCACGAAAATGAGAAATAGGGACACAGTGCAATTAGAGATGATGGTAGTCAAACCAGAAATAAAACAACTTTTGAATTGGCTAAAATATTTGGTAAATGTGTATATGCATGTGTACATTTGGTGAATGTTTGTGCACTGTGAGCGTGCAAAACCCAACCAATCTGCAAAAAGAGAAAAAAGTATTTGTGTACAACATGGTTTAAGTGTTGTAATTGTGTGTTTGCTTGTTGTCTACGGCATGGAGAATAAAATAGCAGCTTTCTGTGCTACAGAACATAGAATCTATGGTCATACTTAGAGCCTTTAGAATGTGATATTTGTCTCCAGTGTTAATAAATACTCCCCTAAGAGTTACTGATCTTGCCATTTGTCCGGTGAGAAACTTGCATTTATATACAATGAATGTCTTTAATACCAGCCATAAAGTAAGACAGCATTGCTGTAACCATACAGCAACAGTAACCATATACTGGTTGCAGAGTGAAGCAGAAGCTAGCTAATTAACAGACCTGTGGAATAATTGCCTTCTGTTTTATTGTTTAAGAGTCAGAAAAAATCAACAAACACTGCTTTCAGTTGCAATTACATTTACATAAGCTTTAAAACAATTGAACATGAACTGTTAAAGTCTATGCCATTTGTTCACAATAAAATCACTGTAAACTTTTGCCTACAAATTCCTTATAGGTTTTTTCTGCAAAGCATAAACCATAATAAATGTAACCAAGACAAATGTGAAAATGTGTACAAAACTCACCAAAAACCCAGTTGGCATATATAGAATATATAGAATATATAGGGCTCCTTTACCAATACAGGTGCTAAAATGCACCACTGAATACACTAGTGCAAACCAATGTTTATTTTCATCAGTCTACTACAATTTAGAGAATAATAGAGAATATGTACCACGGGCTGGGTAATTAGGCACATTTAGGCTGATGCCAGACATGGCGTTTTTACGCTGCGTATTTTCTAATTCTCTCAGCGGCTGAAAAATGCACAATATCATCATCCATAGAAATAACTTATACAGTCTCGATGGAAAACACACTATGCATAAATACGCTAGAAAATGCGTTACCACGGACTTTTCATGCGTTTGCCGAAATACGCCCTTATTTGCACAGCAACCTATTCCTATGTATACACAAAGGCAGCTGCCAGACCTTGCGGAAATACACGGCGTTTTTTACTATTTCGCACTATTAGCTCCATGGGAAACGGGATTTGCTACGTCACCAGTACTAGGCTGAAAAACGCCATAGTCAGGGGCTGTGTGGGTTGTGCGGCGTTTTTAGGCGGAGAAAATACGCAGCGTAAAAACGCCACATCTGGCATCAGCCTTACTAGTAAATCAGCTCATGTGTCTTATTGTCAGATAATGTTTATTGGGCTATTTCCTTAATAACCCAAATGTGCTACTGGGCTTGCTCAAAGTAAATAGATACAGTGCCCTCAATAATGTTTGGGGCAAAGAGAGGTTTCTTTGATTTACCCCTCTGCTCCTCAGTGTAAAATTTGAATCAAACAATTCAGACATGATTAAAGTGCACATTTAAAATATTTGCTTAAATTTCAGTTTCACTATGTAGAAATTACAATACTGCCCTCATTTCAGGGCACCATAATGTCTGGGACAAAGTTACGGTAGGTATATTAAATGTATATCCCTTGCATGCAATGACTGCTTGACGTCTGTGATTCATAGACATCACCAGGTGCTGAGTATGTTCTCTGGTGCTGCTCTGCCCAAACTCTACTGCAGCCACCATCAACTCCTGCTTGTTCCAGGGGTTTGTCCCTTTAAGTCTCCTCTTCAGCATTTGGAAGGCATATTCAATTGGATTTAAACCAGGTAACTGGCTCGGCCATTCAAGAATTATCTATTTTTTAGCTTTGAGAGACTCCTGTGTTGCCTTAGCAGTATATTTAGGATCATTATGTTGCTGCAGGATGAAGCGCAGTCCAAGGCATTTACTGGAACTTGAGTTGATAAGATGTTTCTGTACAGCTCAGAATTCAATGTGCAACTGCCATCAGCAGTTACATCATCAATTAAGATAAGTGTCAGTACCGGTGGCAGCCATACCTGCCCAATCCAACCACCATGTTTAACAGATGAGCTGTTATGCTTTGGATCTTGGGCAGTTCCTTTTCATCTCCACACTTTCCTCTTGCCATCACTCTGATACAGGTAAATCATGGTCTGTCCATAACACCATTTTCCAGAATTCTACAGGCTCTTTTAAGTACTTTTGTGGCCATCCTGTTATTGTGGCTAACTAGTGGTTTGCATCTTGCAGTGTAGCCTCTTTATTTCTGTTCATGAAGTCTTTTCCAGACAGTAGTCTCTGACAAAGACACACCTGCCTCCTGAAGAATATTGATCAGCTGAAAGGATTTTTCTTTGCCATATTGAGGATTCTTCTGTCATCAGCAGTGGGGTCTTCCTTGGCCTTTTAGTCCCTTTGCAGTTACAGAGCTCATTAGTACATTCTTTCTTCTTAATGATATTTCATGGTTTTAAGATGTTGTACCGTGTTACCCATTGAAAAGATGCAGAAAATATAAGGTTAGGTGATAACTTTTATTGGCTGAGTAAGTAAAAATTGCTTGACGAAGGGGCCTGGGTGCTCCGCTTGCAATTTTTA
The DNA here is from genome assembly GCF_000004195.4 of Xenopus tropicalis. Lineage (NCBI taxonomy): Eukaryota > Metazoa > Chordata > Amphibia > Anura > Pipidae > Xenopus > Xenopus tropicalis. The sequence continues at coordinate 27,810,529 of NC_030686.2, read as the reverse complement.
CTTACTCAGCCAATAAAATGTAACCTTTCCGATGTCTCTAATGGTTTCATTTTTGTTTTTCAGTCTCATAATAGGTTCCTTGACTTTCATTGGCACAACTTTTCTCTTCCTCGTGTCATGGTGCCCTGAAATGAGGGAGGGGCTATGTATAAAAAGTGTTGTAATTTCTACATTATAAAACTAAAATATATGCAAATAACTTTAATTTAAAGTCAAGAATGTGCACTTTAATCATGTCTGAATTGTTTGATTTCAAATTTTACACTGAGGAGCAGAGGGGTCAAAGAAAAATGTGTCATTGTCCCAAACATTATCGAGGGCACTGTATATGATCAAGAGGGGTCAACGATTTCTTACGCAGCTTTACCTCTTTATAGGTATGGCAGCTTTACATGAGGCCGTTCTATCTGGCAACCTGGAGTGTGTGAAGCTCTTGGTGAAATATGGAGCAGATATTGATCAGAGAGATGAAAATGGCTGGACCCCCCTCCACATGGCATGCAGTGATGGCTACCCTCACATTGCTAGGTAAGAGACATTCTGTTCTATCTTACAGGTGCATAAGATTTGACATCCTGCTGGATAAGTGTGTTAAGGTTTTTTTCTTCTACCATTATTAACAATATGAAATAAAGGGACATTAGAAGTTATTAACAGCTGGAACATGACAAGATATTTTTATGCTTTGCTCAAATGTTTGTGTGGCTTTCATAGAACTTTACTTAATTCTGAGAAACTCGCAGAAAAACATTACCTGTACTCACCTTTACCATATCAATCTTGGATAAAAAGAAAATAAAATTTTTTTAAAGTAAATCTTTTCCAACTCACTTGTCTGGAAGCAGCCTCAAAATGGCAGAAGGTGAACCAGGACAAGGAGGAACAACAAGGTCACCTTAGGATTCCCCTCACTACAGGACTTGGAGCTCTTGTCTCTTGCAGACCTTAACATGATAAATGATATCAAAGAACTGGAAGTAGCCAAGGAGGAGTCACAAGTAGGCCTTGTCTTTTTGAACATAATCAAGATCTCTAAGCAACCATCATATATACACAGACATTTGGATGATACTAAAATGTCAAAGAACAACTTGTGCATCCTTGGAGTGCCCAAAGACGTGAGGGGCCCAGAGTAGGGATGCACCGAATCCACTATCTTGGGATTTGGTTGAACCCGAATCCTTCGCGAAATAATAGGCTGGATACTGAAAAATGCAAATTAGGATAAGGAAGCACGAAACAGAACTGTGATAAAGGGCTAATTGGCCCTAGGTTGGTTAGGGGACCACATCAACGAGCTAAAAACACAGCAATCCATAAAAAAAAAATCAAACCTGCCCGCTCGAGAGCTGGCCGATTTTAGGTCAGATGTTGGGCAGGCCCATCGTAAAGGACCGATTTTGGCAGGTAGAATTGGTCCCTGTATGGCCTGCATTTACTTTGCCTGCATAGAACAGTGTTACCATCCGTCCCTGAGGGCCGATGACCCTGTTTCGGAGACAGCAGTCTCCTGCTCCTGCTGTCTCCATTCAAATTTGTCCCTGTAGGCTGCCCCCGTCTGGAAAATAAGGCCCAGTGAATCCCTGGGAACATCAGGCTATTAGACGGCCATCTAAGCAATTCGTTTGGCATGGAGGACTACAGTGGGCAAATTGGGCAATTAGGGAGCCACAAGCAGCAGCACTTGCTTTAGAACCCTGAAGCGCCTCCCTGATTGGCCAGTTTTTACACTGAAGTACTTTGTGCCCAAGGAGTTTTTTTTTACTCTTCACTTCTGGCTCCAGTGTCTCCTGTAAGCCGATCCCCCCTCCGGCCCCCTCCAACACAGAACACATAGCTAAGGCGGAGGAGAGGAATGCAGCTGACAGCAGCAAGGAACACTAGCTTCTTTCTGAGCTGCTGCTTCCCCAGTAAGTTTCTGTCACGTACAATATTTAGTACTGAGTCAAATGTGCACCCCAATGGGGATCTGGGGGGTATTATACATGGAACTGGCACTTTGTCATTCTGCTATGAGTTCTGGGGTTCTATACACGAAACTGGCACTTTGTCATTCTGCTATGAGTTCTAGGGGTTTTATACATGAAACTGGCACTTTGTCATTCTGTTATGAGTTCTGGGGTATTATACATGGAATTGCCACTGTGTTCATTTATATATTTACTGAGGGTATATTGGTAAATGGGGAGTGGTTTATTGGGGGGCAGGTCTCCCAAAGTGGGCGTGGCCTACAATTGCCATGGTGTGCTTCACGCGCTACCATTTTTACCCTTGTCCCCGGATTTCACCCTGAAAATCTGGTCACCTTAGCATAGAAGCACGGAGGGGGGAAAAAAGCTGATCTGCTGACTTTTGTTCATTGCATTGACAGGCATGGCCTCAGCCTTTCACCATACACACTGAGCAGATTTCAGTATTGAAATGATAGTATGCATTTTTTGTGTCAAAATCAGTGGATCAGCTTCTTTTCCCACCTGCTTTCTACATCACCCAGTGGACCAGTTCAGGCATCATATATACACATATGTCTGGTGGTAAAAATGTCATAAAATGTTTAATACTGTCACTAAAAACACAGCAATCCATAAAAATTACACTTACATAAAGACTTTCTGTAGTTAAGTTATAGTGGCTTCATCAGGGTAATAAATGCTGTGCCCCATTAAAAGGAAATTTGGGTGTGCAAATCCGAAATGCGCCTGAAGGAAGTGGGTCACATGAATAATCAGTTTATTGTTGTCCTCAATTATTTCTCCCTTTTAGGGCACCCTATCTAAATATTCAGGAAGGGTTTTTTGAGTGGTAGCTGTGCAGTTGTGGAATTTTCTCCCTGAATGGCACTGGCATACAGGCCGATACATTAGATAGCTGCAAGGAGCTTGAGGCTATCTAATGGGCCAGCGGTGAGTAAATGGCAGGTAGGAGCCTGTGCAACAAGGGTAATACACAGACAGGGCTTGATGAAAGGCATGAGGTATGGAGACGCTTATATATAAATGACAAATAAGAAGGCACCGAGATTATGATTATTCTGATTATGTCCATCAGAATAACTGACCCATGTCACTTGTGGAATCCCCCAGTGGCTGAGAAGGTTAGCGCGGGCATTATTCAGTATACAGACCAGCATTTGATTCCAGATAGTTCCTGACAGTCCGGTGGCTTTTTTTCAAATAAGAAAATACAAGGGATGCACCGAATACAGCATTTGATTTGGAATTCAGCCAAGATTTGGCCTTTTTCAGCAGGGTTCTGATTAAGCTGAATCTATGTGCCTGGCCCGAACCGAATCCTTAGAATCATGTGACTTTTCATCACATAAACACGGAAGTTGAACAATCCTGCTGTTGCCTAATCTGCAAATGCAAATTAGTATTTGCATTCGGTTCTGCCAAATTTTCCAGAAAGGAGTTATTTTTAGAGTTGTCATGTTTGAGTAAGGAAAAAAATGTTTTCCCTCTGAGGCTTCAATTGGATTTTTTTTGCCTTCCTCAACAGTTAAACAGAATTTAAATAGACTTAACTTACTATGTTAATATAAAACCAAGTTCTACAAATGCACAATTATGGAAAATCACATCCATATCTCCACTAAATGACATGACATACAACCATCCATTTGTTATTTAGAGCAGATACAGAGGCACATTTTGACAATATGTCTTGCAAGAAGTTTATCTCTGTTGAAAGAGAAAGGAACTGTTTGCTTTTTACAGCACATTTATGGCTCTATGTTCTCTCTTTGAAGCAGAAATATAATTTCCATCCTTCTGCTTTGAATTTCTAAAAGCCATAAAGATTAATTTTAGCAGTCACCTTCAAGTTATTATTTGATCTTGTCACAAATTTACTGAAGATTTCAACAAACCAGACCAAATCAGGACCACGTTATGTTGATAATATGGTATGCCTTTTACATGTAGTGTTTCCCCTATGGTATGTAACCCTTTCCTTTTGTAAAATATAAAGTTTCTTTCAAGTTTTCCATTAAACTGCAAATAAAGGAAATCTTAAACAAATGACATTATGAGGGAAATGAATATTTGATATACTCATCTGTGTAAATACTACTTCATTCTCTGAGGCTACCAGTACCTGACACAATAGGTTGACCTGGCGGTTCAGTGATGAATTGTATGTATGTATATCTTTATTTATAAAGCGCTACTTATGTACGCAGCGCTGTACAGTAGAATTCATTAATACAGACAGGGGGTTAAAGATAATGGATAAATACAAAGTATAACAATAAATACAAATAAATACAAGGTACAGTTGCAATAAGAGTCAGAAACACAAGATGAAGGAGGTCCCTGCCCCGTAGAGCTTACAATCTATATGGGAGGGGTAACTAACAGACACAAATGGGCAAATGTAAGTGCTGTAGGTCACAGTGGGTGACATTACAATATAAGTGCCAGTAGAAAGTAGAGAAGACGAGTACAAACAAGCTTATAAAGGGTATAGAAAGCCTCAGTTATAAAGAAACACTAGACAAGGTGGGATTGGTTACACTAGAGAAGTGCAGGATAGGATAACTAAATAAATATATAAGGGGGGGGCATACAATCTCCTGTGCCTTTTTTACCAGTAGATCTTTTCAGCAGACACAAGAGTATCAACTGAGAATAGATGTTACATTGTAAGGTGTGAGACCTGTAATATTATTGATATTCTCTCTCTGAAGTAATTGATATATTTTATCAAGTGAGAAAATACAGGGAATTATCTCAAAAAAAGAAAGGATTGTTCTGATTGCCACCTTGAAGTTGTTTGATTCAAAACCTAACATATCCTTTCACATCCATAAGAAAATAGCATTAATACCTGCCATTAGGGTCGCTCAAAAGCAAATAGTGAAGCTGCAGCGATCCCTTGATGTGTCTCCCTCTGAACAGCTCTGTACCTCCCTCTCTCCCCTCCCTTGAGAATTCTGCGTGTCTCTTGGCGTAATGCTCATGCGCACTTCGAATCCGTTTTTAATAAACTTGCGCATTCTCTTCTCTATACAACAGACGATTTTTTTTTAATCAAGTTTTTTTTTAACGTCACCTCGGCAAAATGGTCGCTGGCTGAAATACAATAAACATAAATGGTGCAGGCTGTACGAGGAGATTGGGGGAGCGTAACTATTGCGATTCAGGTCAGGGTAAGGCACTCTATGCGTTACAATTGGAATAAAAATTTGCGTCCTTTAATGTGTAGCAGTACAGCCTTTGGAAGAAGTAACAGAAACCATAAATGAACTTTTTTCATCAGTGTAATGATAGTTTGTACTGACATTCTTTTGCAGATTTCTCCCACATTTGAAAACTCCTTTTGCCTCACTGTACTTTTCAGATCTCTCCAGAAGATTCAGGTTTCTCCGGAAGTATTCATAAGGGTTTAGGACAGGGATCCCCAACCTTTTATACACGTGAGCCACATTCAAATGGAAAAAGTGTTGGGGAGCAACACAAGCATGAAGAGTTCCTGGGTGTGCAAATAAGGGCTATAATTGGCTACTTAATAGCCCCTATGTACACAGGTAGCCTATAGAAGGCTCTGTTTGGCTTTACACTGGGTTTTTAGTCAACCAAAACTTGCCTCCAAGCCAGAAATTCAAAATTGAGCACCAACTTTGAGGCCACTGAGAGCAACATCCAAGGGGTTGGGGAGCAACATGTTACTCACGAGCCACTGGTTGGGGATCACTGCGTTGGGATTTCAACTCACTGCTGGTCACTTTAGAGCAATTCAGCAATTTGCTTTTAACCATTGCTGGATGCTTTTAAGGTATTCTTTGGGTCTCTGTCCTGCTGAAAGTCCTATGATCTTCAACAGAGACTCAGCTTTCTACATGGGGTTTAGTATTGCACTCCAAAATGTAATCTCCTGCTTGTGCCAGCACAGACTCAATGCACCCAGTTCAAGGGGCTGCAAAGCAAACCCAAAACTTCAGCAAACCTCCTGCACTTTTAATTGTAGGAATGGTGCTTTTTTCTTTTAAAGGCTTAATTTCTTTGTTTTTGGGAAACTCCTGTCAAGCTTTACTTCTCCATCAGCAGTGGGGTCTTCCTGGTTCTCTTACCATAAAGTCCCCTTTTATTTAGTTGTGATGGATGGTGAGTTAAATTACTGTACTTTAAATCTGAAAAACAGACCAATCTAATCAAGGTTATTTCACCACAATCCAAATAATACTTCTCTGCAGTCATCTGTCAATTTTTCTTGCATCCACATTCAGGAGGACAGACTACAGTGCTATTGCCGTCAGTTTTAGAACTAACATTGCATATGTTGGACAACAAAAACTAGGGTTTCTGTAGATGACCTTGTAGCCTTGAGATTGTCCATGTTTTCTGTCTGAAAATGCAAATATTTCTTACAATTGCTGCCACTGCCACTAATTTGGCCCACTCAATTTTAGAACTTCTGTTGGAAATAAGATATGGTTACTTTCTTCTATTTCTTTTGTTTTATTCCATGTGGGGAGGACCTGTAATGTAAATATTGCTTGTCCATCTGCTGTAGCAATTGGTTAATCTAGGGCTGACACCCTGGGCCCGTACTCGTAGTATTGGGGATGGCATTGTAAGCAATGTATCTGTGTTTGCTGATTAAACAAAGCTATGCAGTTAAATAAGTCTATTCATGTGTCATCTTTTCAGAGGGTTCTAGACAACTTGTCATTCTGTGCAAGTTAGTTGCAGTTAAAATGCAATGTTGATACATTTGGGATTTAATAATGTGTGAGCAACTTATACACCTAATGGGACAAGTTAGGCAAGTCAATAATGCAGAAGAACCTGAGGTACTTATAGATATTAAACTTGTATGCTGTAGCGTGCAATAGCAGTCAAAAGTTCTTTCCAGCAGATGCTAGAAAATCAATTTAGATTATCAGAAAAATGTTCTGTGTTAAAATAAACAAGGTATTGTATTGTACAAAGTTGATTATGTTTTGCAAGGGATAACACACAGCCCTAAGAGATTGTTATTTGACAATTCACCCTCTTACATGCTCTAAATAGAACAGCCTGCAGTAAAGTGGAATTTATTGCACAGCACAAGACTAAAATCTCTGCAGAAGAAAGCAACTTTTACAAATGTAATCCATGTACTAAAGCAGTGCTGTCCAACTTCTGCAGTGCCGAGGGCCAGAATTTCTCTAGCATACATGGTGGAGGGCCGCTAATGGAAGCCGGTTTTGACCACTCCCCCTTTTTACCCACACCCACTTCAAATCACACCCATGTTATCACAAAGGTGGTAGTGCAGTAAAAACCCAAATGCTTGGTCCTCACTGGGGGGGATATCAACCATCATTGATTATATTGATTATATTATGTCATATTAAGACACACCCTTAAATCCATATGCCTCCTCCACCTCCCCTGTGGATAGCACAGCAACCCCCGGCACATAATTACACACCTTAATGGCTATTTCCAACTGCTAACAAACTCCCAGAACAAACCCCTGCCAGGTTCACCTCCCGCAGGCAGCATAGGACAGGCAGAGTATAGCACACAGACAGCATAGAGCAGACAGAGTATGGCACACATAGGCAGCATAGGGCAGGCAGAGTATGGGACACATAGGCAGCACTCTGCCTGCCTTATGCTGCCTGTGTGTGCTATACACATACTGCCCTTAGCTGCCTGTGTGTGCCATGCTCTGCCTGCCCTACCCTGCCTGTGTGTGCCATATTCTCCCTGCCCTACCCTGCCCTACCCTATGCTGCCTGTGTGTGCCATACTCTGCCTGCCCTATGCTGCCTGTGTGTGCCATACCCTCCCTGCCCTATGCTGCCTGTGTGCCATACTTTGCCTACCCTATGCTGCCTGTGTGTGCCATACACACAGGCAGTACACACAGTGTCTGAGGTGTGAACAGGTGAACAATGGGTTGATTATAGTCTGAGTCTGAGGTGTGAACAATTCAGGGGGTGAACAATGCAGAGATTAAAAGGTGTGAACAGTACAGGGGATTACATATTTAAACAATACAGGGGGATTACAGCCTGAATCGGAGGTGTGAGCAATGCAGGGGCCAGTTAATCACAGTACTGATACCATTTAAAGTTTACTCAAAAGTAAGCCATCAAAACAGCCAGACATGTGGGGGGCCACACAGAGGGGGGTCGCAGGCCACCAGTTGGACAGCACTGTACTAAAGGGTAAGTGTGTGCATGTACCCTGCAGGAACATGGGTTCCACTGCACACACAACAAAAGTGACATGCCAGTAATGCAACACAGAGAAATGTGTGTATACAGATATATAGTTGGAACCTGTTACTTCTTTAACCCCAATAAAGGTAGATCACTGGTAGATAGGTAGATCACTGGTAGATAGGTAGATCACTTCAATAAGGTATTAACTATTTCAAGTACCACAGTGTTCATTAGAGCATTCAAAAAATAGACTGTAATTACTGCTGTATTAGTATCCAGCATTTTTAAACTTCAACAAATGCATGTACTGTTGAAGATCTGTCAGTAAAGACAAAATATATTCTGTGAATTAGAAACAAAGGAAATCCATACAAAAAGTATGTTTATGATGTGTGTATAGATAAATGTATGGATTCTTCTTTTCCTTCAGATATCTTCTATCGCTTGGAGCACAATCAGATGCAGTAAACAGTGATGGTGAAAAGCCATATCAATTAATAGACTCGGACTGTGAGGAATTGCTGAAACTCTTCCCACCAGAAGGGGGCGACTGAAGAAATAATGGACCTAACATGCTGCCACCTACATAAGGGGTGGTAAAGGCAGACTACAGAGAATTCCACTGGATCTCTCATATATTATATGTTTACCAAGGCTGAGGAGATTCTGTGTGCTCAACCAAAGTCTACTGTGGTGAGGCAGAAGACGGCAAGTATGGTGAATTATCAGGCTACAGCAAACAAAAGCTTCTGTCTGCCACATTATTTACAACAACAAATTTATAAAGGGGGAATTTGTACATGAAAACATTACAGGTGTTTTATTGCCATTCAGTGAACTGAACTCACACTCATTACATAGCCTGACCAGTTATCAAAGGAACACAGCTTTTTCCTTTCTTCTTTGTACCAAAATGACTGTATAGTAATGTCCAAATGTAAATTCTTTGTTTTTAATGAATTGTTAACTCTACATGAAATATATAATTGCTCTAACTTCTGCACTGAATACAATATATGCACAATGGAGGCATTAACAAGGTAGGATAACTATATGTAATATGTTGGTGTGTGTGTGTGAGAATACATGATATATAACAATGACACAAAGAAATGCAAAACCTCATCTTTCCACTTTAGATTATGAGAGTTTTGTGTGTGTGTGTGTTTGTGTGTGTGTGAACCCTCATTCCAGTTTACTAACCTTCCTTATGCCTCAGTGAAACCCAGAGAACAGATTCTCATACTGGACCCACTAACTGCTACTGGAGGTCCCTGCAACAATGTTTTATGTACTTTTAGGGCATGCACCTGAAGAGATAATCTGACAGTCTAGCACTCATTTGCTGGGAATTGCCCCAGAAGCACATAATACATGATAGAAATGATCTGCAGAAAAAGGCTCTGACATCAAGGCCTGTTAGGCAAGTGCAATTTGTATTTCCCTTAGATGAAGACATGCCATTTGGAACTTAAATGAATCCTTTCCAAGGCTAATGCCACACGGGTGTATTCTCAGCAAGCGGAAAACCACTTGCAGAGAATATAACGCTACGCTTAAAAATACTCCTACCTGTGCCTGCACCCGATAGCACTGAATATGCTCGAGTGCAGGCACATGTAGCCAATATCCGCCATAAAACATGAAACTTCACATTTTTGGTGGATATCTGCTAAATGTGCCTGAATCTCAGCGTATTCCATTCATTCAGGTGCAGGCACAGGTAGGGGCATTTTTAAATGTAGGGAGCATTCTCGGCAAGAGTTTTTCAGCTTGCTGAGAATACACTCCATACGTTACGTTAAGCCTAAGCCCTGTAATGTAGGAAACCTTAGTATGTGCCCAGTATTTGATTAACAATTTCTAGCATCCCTAAAAAGCCTAATATAAGTCATTGTATCACAACAGCTGCTTGTGTATAAACATCTTACCAAGCTGTACATTGTTGTGCGTTTATTTGACTCAGCCCCTCTGCCATAGTAAAACTTCAGTTCTTTGCAAAAGTGGTAAAGGGAGCCCTTCTCAAATGAGCTTATAGTCTAAAAGAAGATATGTATGAGACACAATGTCCGATAATTTCAACTGGGCAAGGTTTAGCGAATTTTTACACAAACATATATAAACATAAAATGCATTTTTATACTATATGCATTACTACTACCGTCTTATCTTGCCCCTTTTTACAAACAAACTGTTCCCATGAAAGAGTATTGTGTAAATGTATTGTGTAAAATATTTTTAAAGAAGGAAAGGTAAAAACTAAGTAAGCTTTATCAGAAAGGTCTATGTTAATACAGCCATAAACACTTACAGAACTGTAACTGTAAATGTGAAAATAAATCACATTTATTTCCTTCTATTCTATATACATAATCTTGTGTGTCAGACTTCCTGCTCAGTTTGCACCTCTCTCCTCTATCCCCCTCCCTTCTACTCTCTCCCCCTTTCCATTTCTGCTGTAATGTGAGTTGAAAGCTGTTCTGTGCAGCCTGGAAATGAAGTCAGACCAAGCTAAATTGGCAGCTGCTATCTTAAACAAACAGAGGGAGCTTCTATGGCTGTTTAGTCAGGTATGGTAAAGCTTTCTGCAGAATAAATATAGTTTTCTAGCTTGCACTATTGTGACTAATCTTTTGGCAATAAAATGCCAAAATACATTTCCTTCTCCTTTAAAGTTTTGAAGAACATATATTATTACTTTTGCTTTATAGATTGGCCTACTCTAAGCAACATTTCAGTGGGTTTTCATTATTTATTTTGAAATGTTTTTTTGAATTAAAATTTGTACTATTCCTATATCCAGTCTGCAATGCCATCTAGTTATTGTGTCCCACCCCACCTCTGTAACAACAAAAAAAACAGACTGATTGTAAGGGTTTCATGTTATTGTTTTTATTTTTTGAAAACGAAATTTTGGTTTTCAGGTTGTTCTCTCCTATTGCTTCCATTCTGACTTACAAGCTGCTGCTGCTTGCTAGCTGGGGTAACTAAGCCCATGCAACCACACAGCAGTAAAACCTCCAAGCCTGAACTTCAAATATAAAATGTAAATATCTCAAAAAGCACAAAAAATACAAAATGAAGACTAACTCAAATTGTCTTATAATATAGGAATGGTATCTATTATCTGGAAACTTAACATCCAGAAAGCTCTGAAATAAGGGAAGGCCATCTCCAAGAGTCAATTTTATCTCCCTTTTCCCTGAAATAATACAGGTATGGGACCTGTTATCCAGAATGCTGGGGACAGGGTCGGACTGGGCCACCGGGACACTGGGAAAAGTCCCGGTGGGCCCCGGCTCTAGTGGGCCCCAGTGACCCAGACCTGTCCCTTACCTGCGCTCCCCCTGCCCGACCGCTCCTCCGCTGATGCGTTACATTTACGCCCTCAGGGGGGGACGTCGGGGGGGACCTGCAGGGCCCCTGGGGCGGGAGCTCCGGTGGGCCCTTCAGCCCCCAGTCCGACCCTGGCTGGGGACCTGGGGTTTTCCAGATAAGGGATCATTTTAATTACTAATCTTTTTTTTTCTAATTTGTATCTCCATAACTTAAGTCTGTTAAAAATTATTTAAGTATTGAATAAACCCAATAGGCTTGTTTTGCCTCCAATAAGGATTCATTATATCTTAGTTGGGATCAAGTACAAGGTTCTGATTTATTATAACAGAGAGAAGGGAAATCATTTTTAAAAATTAGAATTATTTGCTTATAATGTAGTCTGTGGGAGATGGCCTTTCCGTAATTCGGAGCTTTCTGGATAGTGGGTTTCCGGATAAAGGATCTCATACCTGGACAACAGAACCTTGTAACTGCATAAATCCATATTAATGGTAAAACAAACCTTTTGAGTTTATTTACTATTTAAATGTTTTCATTTAGGAATGGTGATCCAAATTATGAAAAAAAACTCCATATCATAAGCATTTCAGATAACAGATCTTATAGCTGTACTGTAAAGTTAAATGTGAACTACATCTTAAAACTATTCATGTTTATTAAGAGATGTTTATGAGTGAGAGGTTGTGTCTTCTTTTACACTTCTAATTAAATTATATCTCAAGTAATATCTTAAAATTTAATGTAAATTAGGAAGTCAGATCAGCTCATAATTCTGCAGAACAAAAAGATAAGAAAATAAATGGATGGGCTAAAAATGCTTTATACCACTGTGTGTGCCAGGCCCTAAAGCTGAACACACACAGTAATTAGCAAATTAAGAAGTTAGAGAAGCCGCACTTCCAGTGAGATCTTAATTAATAATTCAGGCCATTTAAAGGGTATTTAGTCACAGCATATATGGCCACATGCAAAATCCCTTTTACAGCAAGCTAAGTTATATTCAGAGAAGTAATGTGGTAATAATGCTGTGAAGGAAGCCCAGTTATCCAGGGAGCTAAAGCACCATTTTAATTACCACCATCTTTAATACATTTTTTAATCTATTTACCTACATATCCCCAATTTAATGTAGGCTCCTGCTGAGATTACAATTATTACAATATGTCAGTCAGAAAATCAATACATGAATGTGTCAAGATAGCTACACATAGGTTGTGTTTTGGGCTAAGTGAACGATTGGCTGGATTTGGTACAATATTGCTATACATGAAGATACAATGACTGGTAAGCAGCCGGATGTGCAGGACCAGGCAGTTAACATGAATTACCCATTTTGCTGTGATTGTACTGAATTGGCCAAATTATCATTGTGTCCTACACAATCAACAAAGTCACATTGGTGACACACAGGCAAGTATTATTGGCTAATTGTGTAACTTTTAAACCAGCGGTTCTCAATCTGTGGGCCGGGACCCCTTTGGGGGTCGAACAACCTTTTCACAGGGGTCACCTAAGACCATCGGAAAACTCATATTTCCGATGGTCTTAGGAATAATTTTATGGTTGGGGGTCACCACAACATGAGGAACTGTATTATAGGGTTGTGGCATTAGGAAGGTTGAGAACCACTTTTTTAAACAAACCCAAATGACACATATGACCTAACCCTAAAATTTTTAAAATACACATCTGGGGGTGTGGCCTGTGACCATTCTCCTACCCAGTCAAAAGCACAACACATAAAAACTCCATCTAAGAATCCTTATCATACCAACCAAACAACAGTAACCCTACATGGGACGCTTAGGCATAGGGGTGGGGCACACAGTTACTTTCACTTCCAATTCAGAACTTCTGAGATATCGCTGCGCTCTCCCTTCCCTCCTCACCATCTAATTTTGTATCCAGTGCATGGACATGGGCATCAGGTCCCCCTAAATTGGCACAGAAACAAGATTTTGCAAAGTTTGCCTTAATGTTCACAAAATGGTGCCTGCCTGCTTGCTGCAATTGTCAATTCCAATGCTGAAGAAAATAAGATTAAAATCATTTATATATAGTGTAATTGAAATTTATTTTGCTTGAAATACACAATAGAAAACAATTTGGAATTATTTTTGGGGTGACAGGTTCCCTTTAAGAAACTGTGTAACATGTCACAGAAGAGTTTCCTATACTGCACAGCACTGTTTGATCAGTGTATCTAACCTTCTGGAAAAAATTCAGTCAGACCATAACATAGACTGGGAAAGACCATTACAAAGTTGCTCTATTTGTAATGGGTTTATTTGTTACATCATTATTTTTGCCTTTTTAAATATTGTTTTCATCACTCTTGCTATTTCCGGCTTTACTTGGCGGCATGTTTGACAGTTAAACTGAGCAAGACATTTTTGGAGATTTATCTGCAAAACAGAAGATGTGACATGGAATATTCTTCTTTCAATTACTGATGGGAGTTCTAAATATTCTTCTTTCAAAATACTGTTTGTAATTCTGAGTTCAGCCTCCCAGTTATAAGGTTTTGACTATGTGGATATATTCTATCTTGGGGTACTTCACTATAGCACCATGATATTGCATTAAATGCAGTATTCATAAAGGATAAATATGCATGGAAAGGGAATCATTTTTATTTAATCATTTTTTTCCAGTGGGACTGAAGTGCTTTAATTAAGGAGATTAAGGGACTTGCCCATAAGGAGTATGGATGTATATGAATGTGTATGAGTAGACTGTTTAATTATACAGCCATAGGGATTATCATCCAAAATGCTTGGGACTTGGGGATTTCCAAATAAGGGATCTTTCTGTAATTTGGATCACCATACCTTAGTCTCCATATGTAATAAAAGGCATTGTTCCCTCTAAGCCAGTGATATAACAACAATGCACCAAGTTTTCCTGCAAATAATTTTCAGAGGTGGCCCAGTGTGCACAGCAGCCCCTACCAGGTCCCCCCACCCACTTGTGCCAGTGTAGGTAAGAGAGTTGCTAAGGAGTGGGGGGATTTCAACTAATATAGAGGACAACAATAGAGGAAACAGACCCTGTGATCTGGGCCCCATCCCATGTGACCACTGGGTCTGCTTCCTCTATACTTACTGCTTTAAAGGAGAAGGAAAGTCATTTTAGCATTTTGCTGCCAATAGTTTTGCCACATTAGTGCCACCTAGAACACTATATTTATTCTGCAGAAAGCATTACCATACCTGAGTAAACAGCCCTAGAAGCTCCCTCTGTTTAAGATAGCAGCTGGCATTTTAGCTTGGTCTTCGTAGCTTCCTGCTGCAGCTCTAGAGAAAGGATCCCCAACCTTTCTTACTCGTGAGCCTCAGTCAAATGTAAAAAGACTTGGGGAGCAACACAAGCATCATAAAAGTTCATGGAGGAGCCAAATAAGGGCTAAGATTGGCTATTAGGCAGCCTCTATGCACACAGGGGGCTTTATTTGGTAGGAAATCTTGGTTTTATTCAACCAAAACTTGCCCCCAAGTCAGGAAAGGAGAGAGCTGCCAGACTCAGCCCCAGGAATGAAGGATTCTTCTGAGAGAGGAAGTCTGATACCAAAGTACATGTGTACACAAAGAAGGAGACAAGAAATCCTGTGTTTCTTTTGATAGAGGACTCAGTGCAGCGTTTCTGTGAGTGCTTATGGCTGTATTTACATAGACCTTTCTGATAAAGTAATAAGTAAAGTAATAAAGGGTTCACCGCCTTTAATATTAATAATTTGTATTAACATTAATAACAAGTATTAATACATATGCAGCATCAATGATAAAACCTTCTGATTAACTGTTAGCCAGCCATAACTTACACACACACACACACACAGAATAACAGAATAGATTTACTTATCTTTGTATGATTATAGTAACAAGCATAACCAGTTCTGCATCAATTTAGCACAATCAGAGAGCCCCACAATTGTTGGTGCAAACCCTTCGACCCTTCAAATCCCAATAACCAAGCAATGATGCTAATGTCCTGGCACTTGTTCAGGAGTCCTAAGCGAAGCAACTGACACATGTTGTAGGCTTCCTTTTATACAAGAGTTCTTTAAAAAACTTGCTGACTCGTGATATTGTGTGCAAACTTTTGTCATGAACAAACATCTAACTAGACAATTTATTGACTTTGTAGCAGGCTTTATTTGTTGCTCAAATACATTGTATATAGAGTGTATTTACTATCTGCTGTCTGTTTGTTTACTCCGAGGATATTTGCTGGGTAACAATACCTGTGTTTACCGTTTACTCAACAATATACATAGAACATAGAAGACATTGAACATTGGACAATCGCTGTCCCAAAATCTGCTGCCTTAAGTGCCCATATACGTTAAGATCCGCTCGCTTGGTGAGGTCGCCAAGTGAGCGGATCTTCTCCCGATATCCCCTCCTATGGGTGGGCGAAAATGTAGGCTAATTCGATTATTTGGCCCTGGGGCGAAACGATTGAATTCTGACGGCGGCAATGGCACAGCCGGTTCGGGGACTGCATCAACGAGCCAATCTCACTGAATCTTTTAACCTGCCCAATTGATATCTGTCAATTTCAGGCCAGATATCAGTCAGGTATGGCCGTTGTTTCTGCCCCTACACAGGCCGATAAAGGACAAGGAAAAGCAAAGTCACTTGAGGGTGCCAAAATGTTAGGCACCCCCAAGTGACTTTAATCGCTTACCTTGTACCCCAGGCTGGTGCCCCTGTACGGAGAAAACAGCACCAGCCCGGGGTACCTGGAGCGATGTGCTTCCTCCTTCCTGCTTCGTTAAGCTGTGACTGTGAGTTGAGTTAGGCGCATGCGCAGTAGAGTGAAAAGCCGACTTCTCTGTTAAAGTTCGGGTTCCACTCTAATGCGCATGCGCGGCGAAGAAGGAAGAATGAAGCGCTGCAGGTACCCCCGGGGGTAGAAGGTAAGTAAGGGATTAAAATCACTTGGGGGTGCCTAACATTTTGGCACCCCCAAGTGACTTTGCCTTTCCATGTCCTATAAGCTGCCGATATCGGCAGCTACAATCGGCCCATGTATGGCCACCTTTAGGGCCGTGACAGATGGGGAGATTAGTCGCTGTGCAACAAATTTCCCTTGTTGTGGGCGACTAATCTCCCCGATATGCCATCCCACCGGCTAGAATGTAAGTTGTCTTGAGCGGAAACCATCCCACTGGCAAGTTGTCTTGAGCGGAAACCTCTGCAATTTCGGCGTCCGCGTATGCCATCCCACCGACAATTTACATTCTAGCCGGTGGGATGGTATATTGGGGAGATTAATCTAGTTTAACATAACCTCAGTGTGCTGCTAAAAACAATACCCTGTGCCACACCTCTCACAACTCTGGTCTTGCCCATTCCCACACCTTGTGTCTCAACCCTTTCTCCTTGTAGATTGTAAGCTCTTTTGGGCAGGGCTCTCTTCACCTTTTGTATCGGTTATTGATTGCTTTATATGTTACTCTGTATGTCCAATGTATGTAACCCACCTATTGTACAGCGCTGCAGAATATGTAAATAAAATATAAATAAATAAAATGTTAATAAATAAATGTTAATAATAACAATAATAATTAGTTGCCCCACGACAAGGGAGATTTGTTGTGCGGCGACTAATCTCCCCATCTGTCACAGCCCTTACTTGACTAAAACCTAGGATTTGATTCACATATCAAAGCAGATTTATATTGTTAATCATTATAAAAGCATGTTATAGACAAAGGGCTATGCTACAACAGTGCACAAAACAAATTGTCGTGTACACAAAGAATTTTAAAAATGCACATGTTTAAAATGTGCACATAGCCAAAAGGGAATTAGAAGGGAATATTGAGGCTAAATTGACCCAGTAGCAGTAACCCATAACAATCAATAAGATGTTTGCTTTTAAACAGAGGGCCACTAAATGGCTGATCACTTGCTATGGTTACTGCTCCTGGGCAAACATAGTGCCTTTTGTTACATCACATCTAAAGTTTGCTAAAAATTATTAAAAACACCTAATAGAAATGTTTTCACACCAATATGGATTCCTGCAGCTTAGTTAGGATCAAGCACAGAGTACTGTTTTATTATTACAGAGAAAAAGAAAATAATTTTTATAAATTGGAGCCATTTGCAAAAAAAAATAATGGATTCCATGGGAGATGGCCTTCCCGTAATTTGAAGCTTTCTGTTTAAATGGTTTCCAGGGATACCATATGTAAATAACTGCAACCTTTCGGCTAATGTCCTGCAGAGTCGCTAATTGCTGAGAAAGGTCTTTCCACTGGTGACTCCTAGGGGCCCATTGATTAAAGCACACATTTTGGGTGGTTAAAAGCACGATTGGAAAAAATTCAGAGTAACCACGATAATTTCTGTCCGAAAATGATTTTCCCGGTCGTACAAAAAGATTGTGGTTGCGATCCGAACGATTGTAAATGGCGCAAAAACGTTTCTGGATTTGAAATTCAATGCATGATTTTGGAAGCCTTCCATAGGACTCAATGGCACTGTACAGATCCAACCTGGCCAAAAGATAGTCACGATACCAAAGCTTCAATGAATTCCGAAATGGTCACAGTCTTTGCGAAAAATGCGACTTTTTCGTGGAAGTTAACGAAAACCACAAAAAAGTTGTGCAATTTTAATGATATTATCGTGATCATTACAAAAAGTTCTGTAAATTAGAAAAAAATAATTTTTTTTCTGAAAAAAAAAATTGTGCTTTAATGAATGGGCCCCCTATTGTATGCAGCCAGTGGAAAGCCTTTTCAGAGAAGTTTGTCTCCCTCGATAGCAGAAATCTATTGTGGGCGACTCAACCACTCTGTGGGTTCTTGCCCTTATGAATAGGTTATTTTCCAAAAAAATCTTTCTATGTCCTGATAAGAGGCTGCCATGGTGATAACCTATAATGGGCATCTTGTACATGTAAATGGAATAGATTGCATGGTTGAGGTAAAAGAGCTATAAGACTATCCAATGATATGTAAGGGAAATGCTTTTTATCACCATGACCACCTGGAAATAGTGTGCCAGAGGAAGTATATAAGTGACAATGGGCAGCCGCAGACATCGTTTTGCTAGTGCAATTACCTGTATAGTAATGTGTGCAAGCACAGTAAGAGCCAACGCCAAGTCACTCCGGCTAACACACAACTCAGGAGACATAGTTGGGAGGAAGTGATGTCATTGCACATGTTCATTACATCACACAGAATGTGAGGTTGTATATGTCACCATGGAAATTTGAAAATGCTAATATGGACAAAAGAACCTTTAGGGCTGTGACACATGGAGAGATTAGTTACCGTGCAACAAATCTCCCTTGTCACGGACAACCTAACTCCCCGAAATGCCGTCCCACCAGCTAGAATGTAAATCGCCGGTGGGATGGCATATCGGGGAGATTAGTCGCCCACAGCAAGGGAGATTTGTTGCACTGCGACTAATCTCCCCGTCTGTCACGGCCCTTAAGGCTGCCATACACGGGCCGATTGTAGCTGCCGATATCGGTCCCTTGGACCGATTTGGCAGCTTATCGGCCTGTGTAGGGGCAGAAACAACGGCCATACCTGTCCGATATCTGGCCTGAAATTGGCCAGATATCAATTGGGCAGGTTAAAAGATTCAGTCAGATCGGGGACCGCATCAACAAGCCGATGCAGAACCTGGGATAGCATTTCAGGAGATTGGTCGCCCGCAACAAGGGAGATTTGTTGCACCGTGACAAATCTATGTTTACATTCGTGCGCCCTAAACACACCCTGATAGTATTTACAATGCAACCAATTATGACACGCTACAAATGGGCACAAATTGAGCACCCATAGAAACCATTCATATAACTGGTATTTGCATGTATAAAAGCTACTATGGTGCCCACGCAAAGATACTTGGAAACCCCGGACTTAGCACCAGTATGGACACTGACACAACTCAGGCTATTGCACCATAAGCAAACTTTGCCCCACACACTGCCTTCATAATTTCCAGCAAGCACAAAAACAAGACGCGGAAAAGCACTGCATATGTCTAACTTTTTAATGGTTCTACTACATGGAACATTAGTAACCAGAGCATCGCTCTAACTCGCCCGGCATCTCTTATACCATGTGACCACCGCTAAGGGGCGCGTCATTTATTAGCGGAGGCCTGCCTCTTCTGATGTCATTTCCGTTCGGGGCCTGGTCAGCTGGGAACCGGAGAAATACAGCAGAAGGGTGAGAAAGCGGAAGTAACGGAACCTCCAAAAGGGAACGGGCTGTATAAATTGGCACATTTACATGCGCTTAGTTGATGTTTCTCATTGTAGCCCTCATTCTCCGCGCTTATGCGGTTTGCTGTGCCGCTTTTATTGTCTCTAGCGCTCCCCGCTTGGCGTCCCTAGCGCTCCAGCTGGCGAGTCACAGCCGGGGGTTTCAGCCTGTCTCACTGTGCTTGTAGGGCGACGCTAAGAATGAGCGGAATCCTTTCCAAATACCAAGTGGGCTTTGATAGGTCATTTTATTTGAAGTGTGTGAGGCTGCGCGGCGGGACCCATGGCTCCACAGTACGTGCCCGGCGGCATGGCCTGGGATTGGGATGTTTCTTACCTGGGAATTCTCACCCTTTCAAAATATTTCGTAAATATCCTATAGCAGGAGGCTGGTGCTTGATTGGGGACTGGTGGCTGATTAATGTCTGTGGGGCAGGATCTGGCTGTGTTACCCTAGGGCTTTGGTTGGAGAGATCTTTGTTATGGTTGCAGCCTGGTACCTTTCCAACCAAATCGCCATGGAGATGTGGGAAACACATAATTGCTAATCAGCTAATCGGCTCTATTTCCCCAGTAATCCCCTGGTGGTGACAGAAACAACAGAAGTTCAAGAAAGTTGATAAAGTGTTTGTGCTTGTGACACACAGGGAAACACTACATTCAGCCCTCTCCGATGGAATCTGCAGCTTATCTGCTGTGTATAACAGATATCCTGATGGAGATCTATCGGCAGGTTTAAGAATCCCATTGGGGTGAGCAACACATTCGCTTGTCAAGGCTGCGTTCCCCTTGCCTATGATCCAGTGGTTGGCCCGAGGGCCAGGTGGCCGTTTTGGGGAAAGAGCCGCTCCTTCGGCAAGATTGGCAAACAATTGGATCTTTAGGTGTATGGCTGCCTTCTAAGTGCTAGTATGCATGTAGACTGAAGGTTTGAAAATTAGAACTAGTCGTAGTTATTTGGTGCCACGTTTCATTTTTTTTTGGTACTTGTCTATTATACTGTGTAAGGCTAATGCCACACGTGGGTGTTTATATGCAGGCTGAGAAACCGTCATGCGTGCCACCAGTCTAGTCAGGCAACAGTAAAGATTTGTAATATGGTGTTGCCTGTGCTTTAAGCTTAATGTTATGAATTTTCCTGAAAGGTGATGGGTTTGTGCTTAGGGATGAGATGCAGATGTGTTTGTGAGTGCAAAATGTAACCAACTAATAAATAGTAGGAGCAACTAATGCATTTAATAATTCACAATCAATTAAGATGGCCTAAAGGTGCCCATACACTATAAGATCCGCTCGCTTGGCGATGTCGCCAAGCGAGCGGATCTTCACCCGATATCCCCACCTACAGGTGGGCGATATCGGGTAGAAACTAGCTTAAAAAAAAAATAATCCGGCCCTGGGGCCAAACAATCGGATTACATTTGTGGTTATGGGGCAGTCGGTTCGGGGACCGCATCAACGAGCCGATGCGGTCCCCGATCCGACTGGATTTTTTAACCTGGTCGATCAACATCTGGCCAATTTCAGGCCAGATATCGGTCCCAAGGCCGCTCTGTTCTGCCCATACACGGGCCGATTAGCTGCCGAATTGGTCCAAAGGACCGATATCGGCAGCTATAGTCGGCCCGTGTATGGGGACCTTTACATGGGCCAATTCTAGCTGCCGATATTGGTGCCTTAGGCCGATTCGCTAGCTTATCAACCCATGTATGGACACTAATGACGGGCCTGCCGATCGGGCAGGTTTGAAATTTAGTGGAATTGGGGACTGGATTGGCTCATTGATGTGGTCCCCGAATCGGCTGACGCCCATACCTGTTGTTGTAATTTGATTGTTTGACCCCAGGGCCAAACGACCGAATTAGCCCGATATCGCCCATCCGCCAAACGAGTGGATCTTAGTTTGTATGGCCACTTTAAGACTGTTTATAAAAAGAGAAGAATTATATTATGACTCCATATAATTTTATCTTTATATACTTTCTTACAGTAACCTTAAGAGTGAAGGCAGAGCTACTAAGTAGCAGCTACATGTCACTGCTACTAAGCGCCAGAAAATACCCTGCCATAGACAATGAGAATTGCCTTTGCTAAAACAAAGACGATTATCCGTAAATGATCAGCATTGTCTATTTTAGTAGCAATGACAAGTAGCTACTGCGAGTAGGTCTGTGTCTTCACCCATAATAGAGCAGCTACTTAATGTACAACTAAACTAAGTTTTACAGACTGCAGCCAGATCAAGGATGAAGTAGAGATGGATAATGAAATGGTAATGTAGTGGGGGGATCTTTAATGGAGAAGGATCTGGGGATCTTTGTAGATAACAAGTTGTCTAATTCCAGGCAGTGTCATTCTGTGGCTACTAAAGCAAATAAAGTGCTGTCTTGTATAAAATGGGCATTGACTCAAGGGATGAAAACATAATTTTGCCTCTTTATAGGTCCCTGGTAAGGCCTCACCTTGATTATGGGGTGCAGTTTTGGGCTCCAGTCTTTAAGAAGGATATTAATGAGCTGGAGAGAGTGCAGAGACTGCAACTAAACTAGTAAAGGGGATGGAGACATAAGCGCTCACAGAAAAGCTGCACTCCTCTATCAAAAGAAACACAGGGTTTCTTGTCTCCTTTTTTTTGTAAACCTGTTTTTTGGGCATCTGACTTCCTCTCTCAGAAAAATTCTCCATTCCTGGAGGCTATGCTGCTCTCTCCCTCCTCCTGCTCCCCCCCTCCCATAAGAATTCATAAACCTCACTTCCTCCTCCCTTAGGAATGTGTAAACTGAGCTAACAACTGCTAGAAATATACAGAAGGAAGCTATGAAGACCAAGCTAAAATGGCAGCTGAAATTAAAAAAAAAAACAGAGAAAGCTTCTAGGGTTCTTTACTCAGGTATGGTAAAGCTTTCTGCAGAATAAATATAGTGTTCTAGGTGGCACTAATGTGGCAAATCTATTGGCAGTAAAATGCCAAAATGAATTTTCGTCTCCTTTTAAAGGAGAAGGAAAGTCATTTTGTCATTTTACTAACAATAGGTTTGCCACATTAGTGCCACCTAGAACACTATATTTATTCTACAGAAACCATTGCCATACCTGAATAAACAGCTTTAGAAGTTTTCTCCATTTGCTTAAGACAGCGGCCGCCATTTTAAGTAGCTTCCTTCCTGCAGTCTCTAGCAGTTATAGCTCAGATATCACATTCCTAAGGAAGGGGGAAGGGAGTTCTTAGAATTCTTGTAGGATGGGAGAGCAGGAGGGGGGGAGAGAACTGAGCAGACTCTGGCCACTGGACAAGAAATTCTGTTTCTTTTGAGAGAGGACAGCATTTCTGTGAGTGCTTATGGCTGTATTTACACCTTTCTGATAAAGCTTACTTAGTTTTTACCTTTCCTTCTCCTTTAAGTGCAAAATCTCAAATGTAAAAAATTTGCCATCTTAAAGCTTACGAGTTTCTTTAGAAGTCAATGGGAGTCGTCCTAGGCAAAGTCAAGCCATATTTCAAACTTGAAATATTTGAGTATTAATAGGTCAGTATGGGTCTGTGTGTGCGCACTGGGGTTTGTTAGGAAGAGTTGGACTTGGGGAAAAAAAGACCAAAGCCCAATTTAACTATGTAACTTAAAGTATCGTCCATCTGTGCCAATTGTTATGAAATTAGCCAAATGACTATTTTACAGTGATTATAGTGTGTGTTCTTTGTCGGTATTAACCCAGATATTTTTTAAGGATTACTTGCTTGTCTGTGCTCTGAGTTCATGTATTGCTCTCACCATTTTTTACTCTCTCTTGGTTTTCACTGCAATTTCACCAGAAAGAACAAACTGTTTTTCAGACAACTGAACTATGACCAGGTAATTATAAAGATGAATTTTAGGAATGCTTGCTGGGATAAATGCAGGGGGATGTGGAAGGGGTGTTATCTTTTTACTACTATCTTGATAAGTCTGTCTGAATTCAGGATATTAGGTATAGTAATCTCCTATTTCTATTATCTAGTCTGCAACATTTGAGTTTTTGTTTAGTGCCCTAGTTCTTGTGCACCAGACACTTTATTCTATTGTAGGTTATACAACATTGCTTAATGGTTTATAAATAGGTGAATAGATTGGGTGGTCTGACAATTTGGCTTTATTTCAGCTCCCCAGTTTCACGAGTAGTCTATAATGGCAAGCGGCCGGCAAGCAACACTCGATCTCCAAGTAGCAATGAAATCTTCACTCCAGCTCATGAGGAGAATGTGCGTTTTATCTACGAAGGTAAGATGTGTGCAACTCTTTCCTTTCCTGTTTACATTTTTTTCAATTTACATGAACTTAGGCACAATTTTCTAGTACAGTTTATAAAAAATTCTAGGTTTTCGACACGTTTGCCTAATAAAAGAAAAAAAAAACAATTCTTAGCAAATATAAATTCATTACAATTTTGGAGTAATTTAAAGGAACAGTAACACCAAAAAATCAAAGTGTATAAAAGGAACTACAGTATAATGTACTGTTACCCTGCACTGGTGCAACTGGTGTATTTGCTTTAGAAACTTTACTATAGTTTAGTAAATGAAGCTGCTGTGTAGCCACGGGGGCAGCCATTTAAAAGAGAAAAGGCACAGGTTACATAGCAGATAACAGATAAGTTTTGTACAATACAATGATGTTTTATCTGTTATCTGCTATGTAACCAGTGCCTTTTCTCCTTTTTCCAGCTTGAATGGCTGCCCCCATGGCTACACAGCAGCTTTTTATATAAACTATAGAAGTGTTTCTAAAGCAAATGTGCAAATTTTACCAGTGCAGGGCAACAGTGCATTGTATTATGATTACTTAAAAACATTTTTATTTTTGGGTGTTACTGTTCCTTTAAGTTATTTGTATATGTAATTGCTATTGAAAGCAGTTTTCGTCCCTTTCTATTTCTTGCCCTGATGGTAGTGATGTTCGGGCCAGCCCGGAACCCATGGGTGCTGTAGGTTTGGGCCAACTTCCGCACACCATTTGAGGGTTTCAGCCAGGTTCGGGTTGAGCTCTCTCTGCCCGCAACCTTAGACTGCCGGCTTCTGACTCTTTCAACTTATAGGTGCTTGCCTGCCCCTTTTGTGACATCAGAGATGGGCAGGTCAGGCACAGGTCTATAAAACGTACATAAAAGTACATTCTGATGCTTTTACATTACTTATCAGATCAGTTTCTCTGAGGAGCTTCCATATTTGTGCTATAGTAGTTATGATTTCAATCCCAGCCAGGGCACTATCTGCAAGGAGTTTGTATGTTCTGCCTGCGTTTGTGTGGGTTTCCTGTGGGTACTCAGGTTTTCTCTCACACTCCAAAAACAGGCAGGTTAATTAGCTTCTGACTAAATTGACTATAGTGTGTGAATGTGATGGGAACCTTAGATTGTCAGCTCCACTGAAGCAGGGACTGATGTGCACTATATATATATAACAGGAAATAAATAATAAATATATACTTCCTGCCTTTTTGTGTCCTCTCCTGTATATTTTGTTTAGAACCCTTTCCCGACAAACATTGTGGATACTCTGTCATAATCTGACATATTTTTCCCATGGTTTCTTAAGCGTGGCAGTGTGTGGAGAGGGATCTGCGAAATCAAGTATCTGGCATGGACCGGGGAGTTGTAGAGGAGTATGTGGAGAAGAACCCGAGCAACAGTCTGAAATGTAAGAATTTCCAAATGATTGAAGGCCATAAAACACAAAACTCCATATCCCTGCATTACAGTATTACACTTGTGAGAGCCAGGGTAGGGAGTACTCTGAATGCCAGTGGCAAGTTTATGGTTTAGTATAGGAATTTCTTAAAAATGGACATAGCACAAACATACTAAATCATCATGTTATATACTAGTGTGTGGGAAAAATATTGTTTCGGTTAGATTTGACATTGATAAGAAAACAAAGCATTTTTAGCAGTGATACCCTGTTTATATCAGGGGACACTTTCCAGTTATTTGTGATTTAAATAGACTGAAAATTATGAGGGCATATTTATTTTACATATTGTCCAAATGGAAATTTTGCCCTTTAAAATCCCTTTACACAACGCCATTGGCATATAATAAGTGTGTGCCATTTACCTTCTTACATATTCCCGAAGAGAGGTACACGACAGGGATGTCCTTTATCCCCTATTCTTTTTGCCCTAGCAATAGAACCATTGGCTAGCTAGACTGATCTAACTACACTAATTTCCAGTACTTGTCTTTCACATAAACAAAATAAAGCTTGTATTTTTGCAAACAATCTAATATTAACTCTTACTAGACCTCTTAAGTCTCTACCCCATCTAACATATTGTTAGGCCAAGTTGCTGCTATTTCAGGACTTACTGGTGACAATTCTAAATCTTAAGCCATTAGTCTTAATCTACCACCACATATAATTAAACTTATACAGATGAAATTTGAAATCTACACACTTGAAATATGAGTAAACCTCACTTCCCACTTATCCACTCTCTATAAATGTAATTACCCACCATTGTGGAAGAAAATCAAGGCCTTATTGATTCAGTGGAACAAATACAAAATATCTTGGTTAAAACGCATCAATGCCATCAAGAGGGCGTATTTATAATTATATTATATTACCTAAACTTACCTGAACTTTTATCTTTTTTTTTTTTTTTTTTTTTTTTTGCTCTTTACCCGAAATCGACCTGATTTTTTTTTATGTTTATTTCTGACATAGAAGAAATGTATGAGCATGGGCATTACCAGGTTACCAGTGTATGTGCATAGAAATATCTGTGCACAGAGTATGACACCTCAAGTCCATACAAGACATCACATGACATATCTGGTCCACACAAGTAACCAGTCAGCACTACTAAGACACACAATTCATACTTTACTATGGACAATGATGCAATGCTGGTGGCCCTTCTACAGTCTAAGGTGTAAACAGGTGAACAATACAGTTTAACACTTGTCACTTTCTGGTTCTGAGCAGAAGATGGTAAAACCAATTGCCATTGCACATATTAGCCCTTTCTATAATGAATTGCTTCTTATTTGAATTTTTCTTTTTTACTTATCTAATTTTGATAAAGTGCTTTATCATGGCAAAAATAGGCTTTTTTTTCATATTAAAATAATGCAGTGAAAATAATAACAGTTCTGTGTAAAAATGAAACTAGGTAAAATGGATACTGCGCAAAATAAAAAATGTTTGCAATATTAATTTGTTAGGCAAAAATGTGATCTATAGAGGCTGGAATGGGCAGATGTCTAACATAATAGCCAGAACTCTGCTTCCTGCTTTACAGCTCTCTAACCTCTTAGTTAGTCAGTGACTTTAGGTTTAGGTTTTAGTCATGTCTCCTATGCATGCTATCACTCAGCCAATTATGAACTCTTTCTTTGTTCAACAGCCTTTAAACCCATCGATTTGAATGATTTGAAGAGAAGAACTGTACAGGACCCAAAGAAGTCATAACCAGAGTGTGTGGCTTTATACTTCTACTATCTTTTATCATTTTCTTTTTTTTTTTTTACGCACTTTCATTCGGCTCTCCACTTCTGACTTCTGAGGGGCTGCTCTGGGCAGAGTAGTCTTGCACTTGGATTTTTACGTTTCTCAACCTACCCTCTCTGTGCCCTTCCCTTTAACCAAGCTGATAGACCAACGGATAATAACAAACTTTTTTTTTTTTTACATTTTTCATTCAGAAGTTGTATTCGTAGCATTACTCTGCTCCTCTACCCCACTGCTGCTGGGGATTACTCTTGGCAAAATGCTCTGCTGCTTGGTAGGAAATTTTAATTGTTTTATCCCCGTGATAAGGGACTATCACACTTTCTTTGGTAACCACCATACAAGCAGAGATTGTAGTAGTACACAGAAGGTGGTGGCTCAAACTGTCCTAAAGAGTGGATACAGAGAAGGCAGAAGTATCCAGTCATGCACAAACTATGTAAGATAGCTTCATATTTATGATACTAATATGCTAA